>NC_037673.1:162339523-162683621 GCF_003255815.1 Theropithecus gelada
ATTTAAAAAAGAGACATTTCAGTAGTTAAAATTGACATAGAATATCTAAATTCTTCTTTACTCATCATCATTTTTAAGACAGGTTTGTGAAATATGTACGCCTTTAGATCAGCAAACTACTTGGGATTACTCGATGAAGTCAAAGGCAAGTTACTAGAGGAAATTCAGATTTAACATTTGAGCTTCAAATATTATTTGAAGTAAAGAAAATTTAGGAGAAGAAATCCTAATGAATATGAAACAATATCAACAATAAAACTTGAACAAATTCCTTAAGAGAATATCCATAATTTACATAGGTGATTGTCTAATAAGCAAAAGTAAATTAGTTTTGATTTAATTGAAATTATCTTAAAGTTAGGTTGTATATGACAGTGTTGAAAAGTTGATGGAATCTCACTCTGTCACCCAGGCAGGAGTACACTGGCGTGATCTAGGCTCACTGCAACCTCCGCTTCCCCGGGTTCAAGTGATTCTCCTGGCTTAGCCTTGTGAGTAGCTGGGACTACAGGCATGTGCCATGAAGACTGGGCATTTTTTTTTTTTTTTTGTATTTTTAGTAGAGATGGGGCTTTGCCATGTTGGTCAGGCTGGTCTCAAACTCCTGACCTCGAGAGATTCACCTGCCTTGGCCTCCCAAAGTGCTGGGATTACAGGCATGAGCACGTCTCCCAGGCAAGATTTTTCTTTTTTAATGCACCTGACTGGTCTCCTAGCCTCTCAACTACCCTGTCACCAATATATTTTTAAAAATGTTTGTGTGTATCAAGTATAATACAGAGAACAGGTATAAAACAAAAATTAAGACTAAATTATCATAAAATCAACGTTTAGTGTCTACTACTCATAGCAATAAGTAGATCATGACCTGTAACTTGAAGTCTCCTTTCTAGCCTTTCCACATCACTACTTCTTTCTTATAGCCTATCCATTGTCCTGACAAGTATTATAATCACTTCCTTGGTGTTACTGTCTAATCACTGCTTAGTTTTACCTCTTCTTTTAATTTTATACAAACAGAAACACATTACTTGGATTTTATTGTGCCTGTCTTCTTTAACTTACATTATGCTTGTGAGATTCAGCTGTTAATGTGGGGAGCTTTGGCTCAATCATTTTGGGTGCCATATAGTATTTCACACATGGATAGGCTATCCATTGATATTATAATAGATAAATAAATTGTAGCATATCCTTGTGTGGAATACTACACAGCACCCAAAATGACTGCTATTATAATTGTCAATTTACAAGTGACCTCTGATGGTGTTTTTCCTCTTATTAAATATTTTTATTTCATTCATTCATTTCATTTCATTCCATTCCATTTAGAATAGCTTCTAACCTTCCTAGTTTATCATTTGCAGCTTTTTGAAATCTAATCTCAATCTAATTTTCCAACTTTCTATAGTATCATTTCCCAGCATATGTAGTATATATTCTAAGGCTGTAAAGCAACCCTCTTCCCTAGTGACAGGGAACACTCAAATGTTCCTGTGCATTTAGCTCGCGTTAACTCTGCTGTCAGAGTATGCTTTCATTGTTTGGTGATAAAATCCTATTCGTCTTTCTAGACAGCTTTAATGTCAAATCTTCCGTGAACACAAGTCCTAAACCCATCTCAAACATATAAACAAAAACACACTTCAGAACTGATTATTTTGTCCTCACTTTCTGACACAAATCCTCATGTACCTTATAAGGGGGCCCCAGTAACCTGTTTCCTCAGCACACCCTACCTCCATACCTTCATGCATTTGCTCATAATTATTTCTTTGCCCAAAGAAGGCACAGCTCATGCCCTGGAGACTTTATTGGTTCTTTTTTTTTTTTTTATTTACCATAAGAACTGAGTTACTGAGTTAGTACATGACTCTACTGTGCTCCTACAGCACTTCATTCATATGTCAATTATGGTGGATTCCAGTTATATTCATTTTCCAAATTGTTGGTCACATGTTTTTTCTTCCTGGAGGCAGATATCTCTCTTATTTTTTTTTTTAGCCACAGATTTAATATAATAATTGTCACATGCAATATGTGGCAATAATATACCATTGGTGAAAGAATAAGTGTAGAGATTAATGCATGAATGCATAGAATATGTCTCTGTTTCACTAGTTATGATACAGTTTTCCACAAATGGGTTCAGAAACTCAGTTTATTAGAATGGCTCCAAAGTTCATTTTTACTTATCATGATAGTAGGGGGAAAATGGGAAGAATTAATAAAAGCTAGACACAATTCCAAAAGCTCACTTAGCCAGTGTTTTCTCTGGCTTTCACCAAAGTATGACTACCAAATAGAATGATGCTTTATTCTGTCTATTTGGGTTTTGTTTGTTAATGTACAGTGGAGGTTTTACTGAGCTGTGAAATTATTGAAAGCACTTATCACCAAACATTAGTGGACATAAGAATCAACAGAGAAAATTGTTAATATTGTAGATTTATGACCCTAAGTATCTGGTTCAATAGGGCAGTGTTGGAGCCCAGAGATAGGCATTTTTTGAAGTCCCTTAAATAATTGCATTTCAAGAGATTCTGCTACCACCATTAAAAACAATCCAGTTTCCATGTAATTATTGGCCTGGAAACAGAGCGAAGTATTGGGTACACAAGTAAAGCCTAAATAATCAGATGCTGAATTCCAGAATGTTGGATAGAAACCATCTTAGATATGCAGCTGACCCTTGAACAACATGGGCTTGAACTGCATGAGTCCACTTATTATATACATTGATCTTTGTCAATCTGTCAAACATAGATTAAAAAATAGAGTAATGGTGGGATGTGAAACCCACGTATATAGATGGCCAACTTTTTGTATACACAGATTCCTCCGGGCCCACTGTGGGATGTTAGTATGCGCAAATTTGGGTTTATGTGGGGCAGAGAGTGGTCTGGGAACCAACTCCCTGAGTGTACCAAAGGACGACTGGGTACATTTGACATGGTGAGATAGCCAAATGAAACTCTGTATTTCAATATCTAGTAGCAGACCAAAGTGGCATACATACCAGAAAACAATGGCAGTGGGAAGGAATGTGTCCATTGCCTTAGAAACCCCTTAAATATTGTTCAAGGAAAACAGTAAGTCAAAGGGAGAAACAAATATAAATTAAGAACACAATGGTATCCTGAAAGATATTTCTCTGGGCTAAAATCTACCCCAATACTCACAAATACTTGACTTTTAATATTTCCTCTCTCCTTTTTGTCTTCCTGCTGTTCTAAAAGAAGATATACCTAAGATGATGATCTAGCAAGTGTGCCTTGACATACCATGAATTTCAATTGTTTGTGAAAATGATAGATGAACTACAGAGTGGAGAGATTTTGATAGACTCAGATGAATTTATTAATTTATTTCAGAAACATTATTTAATGAAACAAAGAACTGTATTTAGTACTTTGAAAATGCCTTGTTATTCATTTGTAGTGCGATGTGTCCACAGTTTTTAAGAGATAGCCCCTCAGTTTCATGGCCTTGATGGGCTCATTTGGCCAGAACAAAAAACTCACATGCATTTGCAAATACGAGCTGATCTATACAACCCTTCTACCTAAAACAGAGAAATGCATCATGTTTTTTTGCAAGTTCAGGCACTAATAGGTAATAGCATTTTGTTATCTTTTTAAAGCTTTTTATAGTATTACTTTTGAACTATACCATTTTGCATTAGGAGCATGTGCAGTATTTGGAAAAAGTAGCATGTTAAAGTATGGGCCTGAGTCTCATGCTGTATTTGTGAAGTTGTTAGAACATTCTGGCTTTCTGGATCCACCAAGCAAGTCAGCCAAGATGGAAACATTAATTGAAATATGTGGGTGCATTCGCATTTTTATGGTATACCCTTAGAGATTACATGACTGGCCAAGAAAGCATATTTAGGATTCATATGTTTTAATTATGAAATGTAACTCTCCATGGATCTCACTTTTGGCTCAGTTTATTATTTTAGTTCTTCAAAACTCTAATAATTAGCATACATAGATGTTAAGTGTTTTAATCTGAGGCATTTATTATTGACTTTTAATGGTTCGTCATAAATTAAATGTGAAAGGGGAACCAAGAAAAGAAAAAGGTTTGTGGTTATGTTAAAAATTATCCATAAAAATTGTGAGCTTCTAATTTTCAATGGAAAAAATGCTGTGTTCATTTTATTTTCACCATTAATTATTTAACCAGTAAGGGACACAGACACTGTTGGGATTGTCATTCTCTTTCCTCCAAAATCTGAGGAAATATGATTCTAAAAATGAATGCTAGGGCATGGTTTTTATTTGTGTTTTTTTTAAGTTGTAGTTTGGGACTAAATTTATTTTCACCAACAGCAATGGAAAACAAAGCGCTAGGAGGTCGAGAGAAAGAGAAGAATGGAATGTGGAACTGGTGATCTAACAGAAATATTCACTTGAAAGTTTTAGACAACTGTCAAAATCTGTGGACAGTTCTTAGAATTTGATTTAAATATTACTATAATGCCAAATATATGAATATATTTTCAGCTGGAAAATATATGAATATTTTAAATCAGAGGCACTGTTAAAAGCCAACTTTGTACAGATCTTAACTTAGTTATTATGTCTGATACAGCATAAAAAGAATGGTGTTTGTTATTCCCTACCATGTATCATGAAAAGTCATCTTTATAATTGTGACGAGAAACACAATCACATTTTACACAGGGCAGCCTGGAGTGTGCGTGGTCCCTATCTAGAAGTGTAATCTTCAATTTTTTCTTTTTTTAAATGAGAGATATTCTGAAGGAGGAGACTTATTTTTGTAATGTGTCTGTCAACTCGTTTCTGCACACAAATGCTCTTTCTCTTTCCCTTTATGTGTCTGCCCTACTGAATAAAAGGATTGATGTAGGCGATAAACCTGATCTACTTCCTAGATTTAACGCTGCATCTGTCGGTACCTTGCTAAAGAGTTTGATCTCTGATGAGCTAATCAAGGCTTACACTGTCACCCCAATAGGGCATGCATGGAGTCATAAAATTGTTTTACTCTGTTTTGTGTAAATTGGAATAAAAAGGTACTAGCGTACTGTCAGCACAAATGCTTCTGAGCTGTTTTTCTTGAAGAAACTTATCTCTTCCTAAGACACAAGACCAAAGTGAGAAATGGGACACCTAGAAAGTATAAAGCACCGTTATCCACTACTTTTTTTGGAAGGAAAAAAACTTAGATCTATTTCCCAGCCCCCATGGATAAGAGTAACAGGAAAGCATATATGACTTCTTTGTTTTAAAACAGGCATATGTTAGTATACAGTCAACAGTTTTAAGAAAGAAAAGGAATTCTTTAATTGGCCTTTTTGGATGCATGACACACATCACTTCTTCAACAGAATGAAGCTCTACGTGCAAGTGTTATTGTTTTTATTTTTAAAAATTACTTATTAGATGAAATACCAGTGGAATAACTAGGATGCTGGCTAGGCTAGATTCTGAAGCATGATCAAAATTAATAACACTGTCTGGAATTTAGTGACAAGCATTCGCCTGCCACATTGAAAATGGCAGCATCTGCTTAATAGCATGTGCCCATTCAACATTGATGTGGAAGAGCACTAAGATAGGAAATGTTTTTGCCTGGAAGTGAAGTAAGTGTTTGCGTAATTAAATGTTGGGAGAAATGAGTTACTCGAGTAGATTGAAAAATGTTAAATTGAATTATTAAAAATAAATTCTAAAATTACCATTGTGTTTGAGAGAAGTTAGTGCAATCGTTAACTATGAGTTTACTGGTTATAAAAACTTACCTATATTTAACTTAACTTCTTAAGTATTCATAGAGACAACAAGTTACTGTTCACATTAGGCAAGATTTACCTCATTAAGGAAGAGATATCAAACTATTAGCAGAAAAATAATTAACACTAACCTTCTCTTCTACCCTTCCATCCTCTAATCTTGAATAAATGTCCTAGTTATATACTGAACAATGAATTAAATGCTTATACTACAGATGAATTAAACTTTAGAAACAAAAGAGATTAAAAATTTGAAGATTATAAACTTAATTCACAATTGGGAAATTTGTACCTTCACTGTACGGGGAGTTTTCTTGTAATGCAACATATTCCTTTCTAAAAATCATATGCTATGCCAAATCACAGCGTTACAAACCAGTGGCTTGTGGGGAAAATGAGGTTGGGGTGCAACACTCAAAAATTTTATTATTGACATTTACTGTTAACATTATTGGCATCAAAACAATAGAAACTAATAAAATTGTAGCAGTTTTACATGTTAAATGGTTAAGAAATTCGTAAATATGATATAAGTGTGGCACTTTCTCAAAAACACCGACATTTGCTTGTGGAAGTGAGTTTCTGAAGAGTTGCAGCTTGTTATTCTAAACTGGTAGAAAGATGATTCTCTAATATCAAAAAGAAAGCTATTACATCGAATAAGAATAGGTGTGGCTCAGGTCCCGGCGTAGTGGCTCACGCCTGTAATCTCAGCACTTCGGGAGGCTGAGGCAGGTAGATCACGAGGTCCAGAGTTAGAGACCATCCTGGCTAACATGGTGAAACCCCGTCTCTACTAAAAATGCAAACAATTAGCTGGAAGTGATGGCACACGCCTGTAGTCCCAGCTACTTGGGAGGCTGAGGCAGGAGGATCCCTTGAACCCAGGAGGCGGAGGTTGCAGTGAGTCAAGATCGTGTCACTGCACTCCAGCCTGAGCAACAGAGCTAGACTCTGTCTCAAAAAAACAAAACAAAACAAAACAAAAGAGCAATAAAGAATAGGTGTGGCTCATCAGGGAAGCGGGGAACTTTTGGTAGCTGATAGATGTTTAAGGTATGTGAGTTTTGTGCTTTCCTATGAAACATGGGTCAGCTGGTTACAGTTTTCTGTATTCACCTAGCATTTCACTCAGATGAAATCCTGTGTAAATAAACATGAATTGCATTACACCCAAATTATTCTCTGCTGTACTAATTGCATTGGACCAAATTTGCATTTTCACAAAAAGCATTATAACAGAACTGACTCAACCGAAATCTGTGCAAATTTGTGTTATAAAGTGTATGTCTCTCATGTCATAAACCTGTCATGTCAAAATGCTAAAATTCATAGAATATGCTTTTATGAACACACTTTTCCTTATGCTGAAAAATTTTACTAGGCAATAGTTGCTTGAAATTTTTGTACTTTGGGCTTTCTCAAGTCCACTTCCGCATTATCCTGTTTGAGAAATAAAATATTAGTGAAAATCTTTGCGGTTCACCTTAAGCCTCCACGGTTGTTCTGTTAATATACCCACTTTATAGAACTTGAAACTACAACTTGAAGTGCATAAGTAATTTCTCCAAGGTAACGTAGCTAATAAGGTTATTATTACTATTATTATTATTATTATTGTTATTAATTTTTGAGATGGAGTCTTGCTCTGTTGCCCAGACTGGAGTGCAGTGGCACCATCTCCACTCACTGCAAGCTCCGCCTCCTGGGTTCACACCATTCTCCTGCCTCAGCCTCCTGAGTAGCTGGGACTATAGGTGCCCGCCACCATGCCCGGCTAATTTTTTGTATTTTTAGTAGAGACGGGGTTTCACCGTGTTAGCCAGGATGGTCTCGATCTCCTGACCTCGTGATCCACGCGCCTCAGTCTCCCAAAGTGCTGGGATTACAGGCGTGAGCCCCCGCACCCAGCCAAGGCTGATTATTGTAGTGTTTTGACCCAGGCTCTTTACCATCACTCACTCCCAAATAATTTTCTATTCTTGACATAAGGATTGGAAAGGGAAAGCCCTTAAAACCTTCTCCCTTGACTCATAACTTCCATAAAGGAGAATGTTATGCCTGTTACCAAATTTCCTGTATATCTTTTTGTGACATTTCAGTCTCATCAGAAGACTTAAGAGACCACATATAGAGATACTTAATGTTTGTTTGCTTGCTTGTTTATTTATTTATTTTTTTGAGACAGTCTCACTGTGTCACCCAGGCAGAAGTGCAGTGGCGCGATCTCAGCTCACTGCAACCTCCACCTCCCAGGTTCAAGCAATTCTCGTGCCTCAGCCTCCCAAGTAACTGAAGTTACAGGCGTGTGCCATCATACCCAGCTAATTTTTGTATTTTTAGTTGAGACAAGGTTTCACCATATTGGCCAGGCTGGTCTTGAACTCCTGGCCTCAAATGATCTGAAGATACTTAATCTTTACCCTTCCTTTAATTCATGGGAAAGTATGTCCCATGAATGAATTATCCAATTAGGATAGAAGTGGGGAGAGGAAGGTCACTGCAAAACAGATGAACTATTTCAGATGGGTAAAGTGGTGGTCAACTAGGAGATCTTTAGTTATTATTCATCCCTTTGATAAGCTGATGAAAATTATAAACTGTTTTCTGATAAGTGCAATAGACTCCTCATTAAAGCCATTTAAAGTAAGGGACTACCCATCTCCCTCCTCCCATCCACAGCATCATTTTCAAGTGCTGTCTACTTAAAAACTGAGGGGTAGCAGGAGGGAGGAAAGAAAATGTAGGTCTGAACTGAGGAGAGGTTGTTTCCCTGCTCAGGGAACTTACCTGGCTACGACTTCGGTGGCTAACTCCCAGCCATCAGGCCTTACTTCACATTTTACAAGACTTACTTCTGCTATTATTCTAACCTTTGATCTTCCCCATCAAGTATTACTTAGAAAAACACAGCAGGTGCTCTGAAGCCTAGTTATCAGAAAGTGCAGGCACACCTCGTTATATTGCACTTCACAGATACTGAAGATATGAGTTTTTTTTTTAACAAATAGAAGGTTTGTGACAACCCTGTGTCTAGCAAACCTACCAGCGCCATTTTTCCAAAAACATGTGTTCACTTCACGTCTCTGGGTCACCCTTTGGTAATTCTTACAACATTGCAAAATTTTTATTATCATTATATCTGTTATGATGATCTGTGTTCAGTAATCTCTGAGGTTAGTATTAGAATTGTTTTGGGGGTGCTATGAACCACACCCATGTAAGAGTGCAAATTTAATCAGTAAATGTGTGTGTGTTTTGACTGCTCCACCAAATGGCCCTTTCCCTACCCCTTACCGTCTCTTTGGGGCTCTCTATTACCTGAGACATAACAATACTGAAACTGGGTCAATTAATAACCCTACAATGACTTCTAAGTAAAAGAGAGTGTCACATGTCTCTCAGTTTAAATCAAAAGCTAGAAATGATTAAGCTTAGTGAAGAAGACCGGTCAAAAGCTGAGACAGGTCAAAAGTCAGGCCTCTTGTGCCAGTTAGCCAAGTTGTTAATGCAAAGGAAAAGTTCTTGAAGGAAATTAAAAGTGCTGTTCGAGTGAACAAATGAACGATAAGAAAGTGAAACAGCCTGATTGCTGAAATGGAGAAAGTTTGAGTGGTCAAGATAGAAGATCAGACCAGCCACAACATTCCCTTAAGCCAAAGCCTGATTCAGAACAATGCCCTAACTCTCTTCAATTCTATGGAGGCTGAGAGAGGTAAGGAAGCCGCAGAAGAAAAGTTGGAAGCTAGAAGAGGTTGGTTTGTGAGGTTTAAGTGAAAATGCCATCTCCATAACATAAAGTGCAAGATGAAGCAGCAAATGCTGATGTAGTAACAGAAGCTGTGGCAAGTTAACTGGAAGATCTAGCTAAGATCACTGATGGAAGGTGGCTACGCTAAACAATCTATTTTCAGTTTACACGAACTGCATCATATTAGAAGAAGATGCCATCTAGGAATTTCATAGGCAGAAAGGATAACTCAATGTCTGGATTCAACGCTTCAAAGGACAGGCTGACTCTTATTTAGTGGCTAATATAGCTGGTGACTTTGAGCTAAAGCCAATGTTCATTTACTATTCTGAAAATCTTTAAGATTTTCTTTAAGTGCCTTTAAGAATTATGCTAAATCTACTCTGCCTGTGCTCTATAAATGGAACAAGAAAGCCTGGACGACAGCACATCCATTTACCCTATGGTTTACTGAATATTTTGAGGCCTAACACTCAGAAAAAAGATTCCTTTCAAAATATGACTGCTCATTGACAACGCACCTAGTCACCCAAGGGCTCTGATGGAGATGCCCAAGGATATGAATGTTGTTTTCATGCCTGCTAACACAGCATCTTTTCTACAGCCCATGAACCAAGGAGTCATTTTGACTTTCAAGTCTTCTTATTTAAGAAATACATTTTCTAAGGCTACAGCTATCATATATAGTAGGTTTTTTGTTTGTTTGTTTTTGTTTGTTTTGTTTTTTAGAAGAAGATTTGCTCTGTCGCCCAGGCTGGAGTGCAGTCAGTGGCAGGATCTTGGTTCACTGCTACCTCTGCCTCCCAGGTACGAGCAATTCTCCTGCCTCAGCTTCCCCAAGTAGCTGAGACTGCAGGTGTGTGCCACTGTGCCAAGCTAATTTTTTTTATTTTATTTTTTATTTTATTTTTATTTTTAGTAGAGACGAGGCAAAGAAAATTGAAAGCCTTCTGGAAAAGATTCACCATTCAAGATTCCATTAAGAACATTTGTGATTTCATTTGAGGAGGTCAAAATATCAACATTAGCAGGAATTAGGCAGAGGTCGAGTCCCACACTCACGAGTGACTTTGGGGGCTCAAGACTTCAGTGGAGTAAGTAACTGCAGGTGTGGTGGAAGCAAGAAAACCAGAATTAGAAGTGGAACTTGAAGACGTGGCTAAATTGCTGCAATCTCACGATAGAACTTGAACAGATGAGGAATTGCTTCTTATGGATGAGCAAAGAAAGTGGTTTCTTGAGATGGAATCTACTTCAGGTGAAATGCTGTGAACATTGTTGAAAATGACAACAAAGGATGTAGAATATTACATAAAGTTAGTTGCTAAGCAGTAGTAGGATCTGAGAGGATTGACTGCAATTTTGAAAGAAGTTCTACTGTGTATAAAATGCTATCAAACAGCATGGCCTGCTATAGAGAAATCTTTCTTAAAAAGAAGAGTCAATCGATGCAGCAAACTTCATTGTTGTCTTATTTTACGAAATTGCCACGGCCGCCCCAACCTTCAGCAACCACCACCCTGATCAGTCAGCAGCCATCGACATGGAATCAAGACCCTCCACTAGCAAAAAGATTACTGCTTCCTGAAGGCTCAGATGATCGTTAGCATTTTTAGCAATTAAGAATTTTTAAATTAAGGCATGTACCTTGTTTTTAGAAATAATGCTATTATATGCTTAATAGAATACAGTAGAGTGTAAACATACTTTTTATATGCACTAGGAAACCAAAAAATTCACATGACTCACTTTATCATGATATTCACTTTATTGTGATGGTCTGGAATGGAACCAGCAATATCTCTGAGGTATACCTGTATAGATGTTTATATGGGGTTGGAAGACTTAGCAAATGCAAATACAAGAAATAGAATTACATCTGATTTTTAAAGAGTGATTTTTTTTACATCTGAAACTTAAATTCAATTGAGTGTCCTATACTTATCGTGGCGTTCCTACACTTATAAGCAATGTATTCCTGAAGGCAGATGTTACAAGCTGGGTTCACTGCTGGCCTTGCTTTAAGAATTGCTTTTTGTGACAAGTCATTGCCTTCACTTTCAATTAATTGACAAAAACATAATAAATTAAATTTTTTCCTTCAGTTTTAGTCCCAGGGGGAATAATGTCCTGTGAGAGGGGCTGTCTGCGTCCCAAGTTGTCACCTAGTTTCCATAGAGTAGATAAAGGAAAGTTTCACAGACTTCTAGTTCCTCTTCTCAAACGGAAGATGGATTCGAAGACTCTTTATTTGTACATTTATCAATGCCTGTTTGTGTGTGAAATATAACATTCCATATTGCTTGATTCTTCTCCGTTTCTGTCTTGTGAACAGCACACTCTTGCTGGTATTTTCCTGAACAAATAAAGAACAAAGTCGTAATGTGTGGCAATCAAGATAAGTGAAAATTTTTAAATTAGCTCAAACTGAGCTATGCCTGTTGCACCAAAATGTCTCTTTTTAAGACTTTTCAAACTTGGCCTTCCAAAAATATGCATTGCTGAGGAACTTTAGAGAACCAATTCCTCTTCTGTGGCATTTATTCATGTCATAAAGCTCACAAAGCTATCTTTAATTATTACTGTATAGGATATCCCGTTATCTTTAATTATCACCACCGAATGGTTGCAAAATCAAATACTGCTGGCAATCAAGAGTCATTATACAATAGCATGATTGCATCTGTTCATATTAACAGATAAGCACAGAAAATCAAAACAGTGTCTGATTTAGCCACTAAAACTGTCTGAACAAAATATTGTATCTAGCGCTCTTAATATCTTGCAGTGACTTTGATCTGATTAAAGTCCAAAGAAACATAACCACAGATGCAAATGTTCTGGTGTTTCTGAAATTAATATTGCTGAATTTCACTGGACTGAATTGCTGGAATCCTAGTGAAGCAGAAGTGATTAGAGGCACAGTACAAACTTATGATAGGAGGATATCTAAATCTCTGAGGCCGCAGGTGCAGGATTATAGTAAAACCCCACTGAAACATTCAGTGTTCTGTCTAAATACCCCAGTACAAAATTAATTAGGCAGTTGATCACATAATAAAGCTATGATGGATGATCTAATGGAAACTAGCATCTCAGAGTCAATAACAAACTTGATTCTCTTAGTAGATGCAGCTGATTTTCAGTTTTGCCATTTACAAGATTGTGTGCATAATAAAAGATGAAAAAAAGAAGGGGTTCTATTTTGAAAATGAGAACTCAGTTACAGTATTTATCTCTGTTGGAAACTATAATATGTAAGCAATGTAGAATTTGTAGATAGACATATCTGCAAGTAATTCTCTAAGATACTTGGCTGAAAAGCACATCAAAGAACGGGGAAATAATGAGACAGGCTCCAGCTGTTGGATTCCTACAGCTTTTGATTTGTGCTCTACTAGAAACTCCAGGTTTTGATCCTGTGTTGATTATTTTCATGGTACTGAAGTTGATTTGTGCATTATTTAAAAACAGACAGTAGGCAGCAAACAAGGAAGAGTTTGCAAACTATATCTTAAAAGATGTTTTGTTTCTGGCTCGTCATTTCTTGCCTTCTATTTGGGGAGCTCTGTTGATTGTACATGGCTACCTTGTGGGGGAATGCAGATTAAGAATGGGGAAGGTGCAGAACAGAGCTAATCAGAGGTTTTGAAAATAAGTCAGAATGAGATTGCAACTGAGGTGATCATAGGATTCTGGGACTACAAGATATATGAATGCCATATGTTCCATGTCGATTTTCAACTTTGTGGAACCATGGGAATGATTATAAGGGTAAGGACCGATGCCCAATTTGAAACAAGAACTATTTTCTCAAGACAGAAATCTTGTAGTTAAAAATCACTAAAAACTAAACCAGCTCTGGACCACCCCTCCCTGACTCATGACTTCAGGAAGTCCTTGCCTAAAAGGCAGCCCGTTTTTTAAAGCTTATTATTACATGTTTTCTTAAAACATGTTTCATTTCTTATTTATGAAATAATAAGAGAATTTGCAAATTCAGTAATAAAACTATCTAGAGAACTTTGTCCCCAATTTTTTTTGTGTGTTCTGATGTTCATAGAGGAACGCAGGTCAAGCAAGGGCCCAGAGGTTTTTATGCTATTTGAGTTCGTGATGAAGTCTTACTACTCCTCGATCTCCTGGAAGCCAAATGATGCCAAGAAACCATTCTTTAAAGTCTGATGTTTCTTTTGGTTGAGTCCAGAATTATACAAGGCCAGCTGTTGTTTCATGTCACTGATCATGAGAAAAGAAATCCAGCTGGCAAATGCACTTCTTTTTCTCATTGTTGGTGAACTTCTCTCATTGTTTCTTCATTTCTTCCTTCTTTCCTTCCTCATCTTGTCACTTTCTACGTGTACAGATACATAAACAAAGCACACATCTGCATGCTCATATATGCACAAAAGCAATAGGAACAGCTGCCTACTGGATCAATGAGAGAAATTATTTAAGGGCTCTTTATAAAAAGGTACTCACAATCGATCAGCTTATTGATTCAGAAAGATATCAATAATCAATACACAGTTCTCAGAGTCTCTTGGAGACCATTGTTTGATATTATATTGACCCAACCTTCTCCTTATCAATAATCCCTTCCTCTCTTCTCATTTGGTCCTTAATCTTAGATTGTCAATACATAGTACTTGGATGTTTCCTTAATAATATGTAATGTGAGAATTATAATAAAGGTTTCCATGTTTATGGGCACAAGTTATGAATATATTGGCGGTTATAGCTATACTTGGGCTTATATAAGATACTAAAAATTAAATGACAAGTTTCTTGCATTTTAAAAAGCCTATATAGAGCTAATGCCAGTAAAACAATACAGACTGAATTTTCCAACAAAATTTGAAATCAATTAAGCAAATTCTGGAACATTTTTAAAAAATAAAGTAGCATGGGAATTAATGGAAATTATTTGTTACAAGAAGATAGATAAAAATGTAAATTCATATATATTTTAAAGACTTCAAATAATAGGACAGATGAGCTGAGATTGAAACCTATGTGAAGCTGAGAAAAGGAAATAAATTTGAACAGTTTTTAAAAAAAGTAGTAGAGAAACTCTTTCTGAATTATTGTCTGTCCTAATAATTACAAAAAATATCTGAGCAATTAAAAAATAATTTAAATAATTATATAAGACATAGGTATTTTTAGAGGGAAATGTGTAAATGCAGAGAAGAAAATAAGAGATAAGAAACAATCTCAAAATTAAAACAGAAAATGTATGATTATTTTGATCCGTATGTTCCTGGGATATATTTGTGCATATGTTCGTATTTGCAAAGTTAGGGAGAAAGTATTGGTCAGGATAGGCTGGTTATGATGCAGTGACAGATCCCTAAATTTTAGGAGTTTTACAGCACAAAGGTTGGTTCCTAATTCCATCATATACTTAATGTAGGTTAACAAGGGTTCTGCTTCCCATAGTTCCTCAAAGTTCCAGTCTGTTGCAGGTTCCACTATACCATAGGTAAATGATTTGAAACACATGGCCTCCAAGTTTCCTATGATAGAATAAGATAAGAGGCTCATAAAGGATATTTATAAGAACCAAGCAACTTTTGCCACATGCTCTCAAATTTATTGCAAACAAATGGACAGATATAGTCTTCCTAAATGCCCATGAGGAGTAAAATGAAGGAAAAAAAAAAAAAATTTGAGCCGGGTGCGGTGGCTCACACCTGTAATCCCAGCACTTTGGGAAGCCAAGGTGGGGTGGATCACGAGGTCAAGAGATCGAGACCATCCTGGCCAGCGTGGTGAAACCCCATCTCTACTAAAAATGCAAAATAATTAGCTGGGAATGGTGGTGTGTGCCTGTAGTCCCAGCTACTTGAAAGGTTGTGGCAGGAGGATTGCTTGAACCCGGGAGACGGATAAAAAAAATTAAAAAAAAAAATTGGAGCGATCTAGACATGTCTCTGTCCCCTCCTATACTCTCAGTTTTTAATAAGATTTAAGTCATTATGTTTTACAGCTTAGTGTTATTTGAATTAATTTTGAATATATGTTTCAAATGTATGCAGAACATTTCATCATGTAAATATTCCATCCTTTACACAATGTATTTCTTATTGTTGGACATTGAAATTCCAGATGACTTTTTACAGTTAAATATAGCGGTAAGGTAGTTGCATAGTGTGTGGCTTTTCTGCCAGAAAGATCTGTATTTGAATCTTTGATCCCTTTACCAGCTAAGTGACTGTGGGAAAGTTCCTTAAATGACTTGCATCCAGATTTACTTACCTATGAATCAGAGACAATACTATCTACCTCCTTTACTACCTTGAAGAGTAAATAAGATAATAGGAATTATTTTGTGTACAGCTTGCTACTAAGAGTGTAAGCCCAGAATAAATGACAGCACTGGTAGTATTAATGAGAGCAGTGGTGGTGGTCTGTTTTGTTGCTGCTGTTGTTATTATTATTATTATTATTTTACCTCATTGTCCTCAGTATGAAAGTCCCTGCTCTTTCAGGGGGCTCCTATATGAACAAAAGCGTAGAAGTTGAGGCTGAGAACTTTTCTAGTAATACAACCAGTATGAGGCTTACAGGAAATTTTGCCACAATTTAATCCTGAACAGAAGGACCACCCATATTGCCAGTGCATCCCAAGTAGTTTTTTGGATTAGCTCATATTTGGAAGGAACCTGAGTGATTTTTAAAGTATGCAAAAGTACCATGATTATATATTGTGTTCACACTGTGGTGTTCCTTCATAACTACCCACTGTGTGTGAAGAAAATGTACTACCAGCTGGTGCTTTAAAACAAACAGATAAACCAGCCCTGAATTGCAAAGGTATATCTGTAAGGATGTTTTTTGTTTTAATAATAAAGACATGGGGCCGGGCGCGGCGGCTCACGCCTATAATCCCAGCACTCTGGGAGGTGGAGGCGGGTGGATCACGAGGTCAGGAGATCCAGACCACCCTGGCTAACATGGTGAAACCCCGTCTCTACGAAAAATACAAAAATTAGCCAGGCGTGGTGGTGGGCGCCTGTAGTCCCAGCTACTCGGGAGGCTGAGGCAGGAGAGTGGCCTGAACCCAGGAGGCGGAGCTTGCAGTGAGCTGAGATCCGGCCACTGCACTCCAGCCTGGGCGACAGAGGGAGACTCGGTCTGAAAAATAAATAAATAAATAAATAAATAAATAAATAAATAAATAAAAAAGACATGGATTCACTCTGTACAATCATCATTGGTAATAGATAAATTATAGAACATAGCACTAAGTAGCATGTGATGCAACCATTTAAAAGAAAAGGTTGGCTTGTGGCTCAGGTATACATTTAGAAAGATTTCCACAGTACATTGTATTGTTTTTCATATGTGTCAGGTGTTTTGGGTTCTTCTATTCTTCCTTTATGCCTTCCTTTGCATTAAGTAAATATCTTCTGGGGTGGTTCCTACACATCCTTACCAACACTTGATCTGGTCAGACTTTGTTCATTTTAGCCACTCTGACAGGTGTGGAGTGGTTTCTCATTATATCATCATTTTGCATTTCCCTAATGAAGAATTACATTACACATATTTTCACATGCCTCTTGGTATTTACCTGTCTTCCTCAGTGAGGTATCGGCTGAAATCTTTTTTCTGTTTTTGTGGTATGCTGTCTGGTTTTAATTATTGAGTTTTGAAAGTTCTTTATGTATTTCTGGATACAAGTAATTTATTAAATATACAATTTGCAAATATCTCCCAGGATGAAATTTGTCTTTGTATTCTCCTAATAGTGCTTTATTATTATTATTATTATTATTATTATTAATAGAGACGGAGTTTTGTTCTTGTTGCCCAGGCTGGAGTGCAATGGTGTGATCTTGGCTCACTGCAACCTCCGCCTCCTGGATTCAAGCGATTCTCCTGCCTCAGCCTCCTGAGTAGCTGGGATTACAGGTGCCCGCCACCACACCCAGCTAATTTTTTGTATTTTTAGTAGAGACGGGGTTTCACCATGTAGGTCAGGCTGGTCTTAAACTCCTGACCTCAGGCGATCCACCCGTCTCGGCCTCCCAACATGCTGGGATTACAGGTGTGAGCCACCGCAACCAGCCTTTATTTTTATTTTATTTTTTTAATAATTATTATTATACTTTAAGTTCTTGGATATCACGCCCAATCTTTTTGTTGTTGTTGTTAAATTATTATTATTATACTTTAAGTTCTAGGATACATGTGCAGAATGTGCAGGTTTGTTACATAGGTATACACATGCCATGGTGGTTTGCTGCAGCTAGAAGTGTCTTTAAGAAAGAGTTTTTGTTTTTGAAGTGTAATTTACTTATGTATCATTTTAAGAATCATACCTTTGCTATTCTATCTAAGAGATATTTGACTAATCTGAGGCCACATTTTCTTCTATGTAGTTTTGCTAAGACATTATTATAGTTTCATGTTTTACATTTATGTCTATGATCTTTTTTAAGTTAATTTTTTTACATAGTATGAGGCTTGAATTTAAGTTCATTTTTTTTTTTACATACAACTTGTTCAAATGAGTCAATACTGTTTGTTGAAGACTATCATTTCTCCACTGTATTGTCTTTGCGCTTTTGTCAAAAGGCAGTCCATAGTGTATGGATCTATTTCTGAAAACTCTAGGCTGTTCTATTTGCATATTTGTGTGTTTTTTTTTTTTTTTTTTTTTTGAGACGGAGTCTCGCTCTCTCACCCAGGCTGGAGTGCAGTGGCCGGATCTCAGCTCACGGCAAGCTCCGCCTCCCGGGTTCCCGCCATTCTCCTGCCTCAGCCTCCCGAGTAGCTGGGACCACAGGCGCCCGCCACCTCGCCCGGCTAATGATTTTTGTATTTTTAGTAGAGACGAGGTTTCACCGTGTTAGCCAGGATGGTCTCGATCTCCTGACCTCGTGATCCGCCCGTCTCGGCCTCCCAAAGTGCTGGGATTACAGGCTTGAGCCACCGCACCCGGCCGCATATTTGTTTATTTTAGTAATAATAGCACCCTTAGTTATGTAGCTTTGTAGTAAGTCTTGAAATCAGATATTGTTAGTCCTATAATTTTTTTCCTTTTTAAAAGTTATGGCCGGGCGCGGTGGCTCAAGCCTGTAATCCCAGCACTTTGGGAGGCTAAGACGGGTGGAGCACGAGGTCAGGAGATCCAGACCATCCTGGCTAACACGGTGAAACCCCGTCTCTACTAAAAAAAATACAAAAAACTAGCCGGGCGAGGTGGCGGGTGCCGGTAGCCCCAGCTACTCGGGAAGCTGAGGCAGGAGAATGGCGTGAACCCGGGCGGAGCTTGCAGTGAGCTGAGATCCGGCCACTGCACTCCAGCCTGGGTGACAGAGAGAGACTCCATCTCAAAAAAAAAAAAAAAAAAAGTTATTTTGGTTATTCTAGGTTATGTCCTTTCCCTGTAAATTATGTTGATATCTACAAGAAAAGCCTGATGATATTTTGTTTTAGGTTGTGTTGAATATACAGATCAATTTGGGAAAAATTGGTATCTTAATAATAAGTCATTCAAACCATGAACACAGTGTGTCATTCCAATTATTCAGCTCTTCTTTAATTCCTTCCAGCAATATGTTTTAAAAATTTTCTGTGTATAGGTCTTTTATATCTCTTTTCAGATTCATTCCTAAGAATGTCTTTTTTTTTGAGTGGGGGACGGAGTCTCGCTCTTTTGCCCAGGCTGGTCATATTTTGATGCTAATGCAAATGGTATTTTTATTTCAGTTTTCAATTGTTGCTTGTATATAGCAATGCAATTAATTTTCTAATATTGATCTTGTATTCTGCAACCTTGCCAAACTCAATAATAAATTCTGTAACTTTTTGTATAATTCATCATGCTTTTAACATAGACAGTTATATCATCTGAAAATAAAGGTAATTTTTAATTTTTTTTTCTTTCCTGCTTTATTAAAACACTGGTTCAAGTAAAATTATTAAACAGAAGTGCTAAAGGCTGACATTCTTATTTTCTTCCTTACGCAGAAAACATTCAGTCTTTCATCATTACTATCATATTAATTATAGGTTCTTCATAGATATGCTTTTCAGGTAGTAGGAATACGCTGCTATTCCTAGTTTGCTAGAGTGGGTATCAGGAATGGAAGTCAGATTTTGTCAAATATTTTCCCTGTATCTACTGAGATGTTCATATGTTTTTACTTCTTTAGTTTGTTAGTATTCTGAATTACATCGATTAACATTTAATGTTACATCACCCTTTTATTCATGGAATAAACTCAATTTAATGACAATCTTTCTTAAGAGTTTTGGGTTTTATTTTCTGAAGTTTAGATTTTTTAATCTGTATTATTGTGATAAGTCTGTAATTTCTCGTAATGTCTTTGTCTAGTTTGGGTATCAAAATAATGATGGCCATATAAAATGAATTGTGAAATGTTTTCTCCTTAACAATCTTCTGGAATTTTTGGTATGAAATTTGTTATTTTTTTTTCCTTAAATGTTTTGTAGAATTAACCAGTGCAGCTATCTAAGGCTGGAAGAACAGTTTTGGGTTTTTAAAAAAATGGATATAAGCCTATCAGATTATTTATCTCTTCTTGAATACATTTTGTTACATTGTGTCTTTTAAGAAATTTTTTCTATTCATCGAAGTTTTTAACTTATTAGTATTTCCTCTGATTATTCTTTTAATATGAGGAATTTGTATTGCTGTCACCTCTTTCATTCCCTATACTGGTATTTTGAGTCTTGTCTCTTTTTATTCTAAGTCTATCCAGAGGTTTATCGGGTTAATTGATTATGTAAAATAACTAGCTTTTGGTGTCATTAATTTTCTCTTTTGTTTGCTGTTTTCTATTTTATTGATTTCTGTCTTGATTTTTATGATTTTCTTTTTTTCTGCTTTGGGATTATTTTCCTCTTCTTTTTCTAATTTCTTAGGTAGAATTTGAGGTCACTTATTTAAAACCATACATCTTATTAAATGTGGGCATAGATTGCTATAAATTGGCATCCCCAGCCGAGTGCAGTGGCTCATGCCTGTAATCCCAGCACTTTGGCAGGCCAAGGCAGGTGGATCTCTTGAGGTCAAGAGTTTGAGACCAGCCTGGCCAACATGGTGAAACCCTGTCTCTACTAAAAAAAATAGAAAAATTAGCCAAACGTGGTGGCAGGTACCTGTAATCCTAGCTACTCCGGTGGCTGAGGCAGGAGAATCGCTTGAACCCGGGATGCGGAAGTTGCAGTGAGCTACGATCATGCCACTGCACTCCAGCCAGGGCAACAGAGTGAGACTTTGTCTCAAAAAACAACAACAACAACAACAAATTGTTACCCTCAAATTCTTTAATATGGTTTCTTTTCATTATTATTCAGTTCAAAATACTTTATAATTTCCCTTTTTATATATGCTTTGACCCATAGATTATTTTGAAGTGTGTTATTTGGTTCCCTAATACTTTAATATTATCTGAAATATTTTTGTTATCTTTACTTAGTTTATGTTAGAATGTTATTTATGTGATTCGAATACTTTTAAATATACTGAGACTTACGTTTACGGTCCAGAGTATAGTCTATTTTGGCAAATGTTCCATGTACACTTGGAAAAAATGTGTATCTCCTGTTTTTGTGTGGAGTGTTCCATAAATGTCATGTAAGTTCCTAGTGGTTTTTAATTATTTATATCCTTACTGATTTTTTCTCTATTCATTCTATCAATTATTGAGAGAACGGTATTGAAATCCTTGACTTAAGTTTGGATTTGTTTATTTGTCCTTGCTATTCTATGCATTTTTGTTTCACTTATTTTGAAATTATGTTACTAGGTGCATAGAAATGCATAATAATTATGCCTTGATGAATTGGCACTCTGCCATTATCAGAAAAAAAATCATTTTTATTACTGGTAATATTCTTTGCTCTGAAGTATAATTTGTCTGATATTTAACAGCCACTTCAGCTTTCTTTTGAAAGTGTTATCGTTGTACATAGATACCACTGTTTTGTATCTTAATCTTTTAATGGCTGTATCTTTATATTTGAAGAGACAATATTAAATATTAGTGTGATTATTGAAATGGTTAGGTTTAAGTTTGACATCAACGAACTCACTATTTGTACCACCTTTTCTTTGTTCTTTGAATTTTTTTTTTTTTACTGTCAACTATTGGATTAGTAGATTTTATAACTTGAATTTGTCTTCTTTGTTAGCCTTTTAGCTAAAACTCTGTTTTGTTATTTTTGCAGTTGCTTCAGGATGCATAGTTGACCTCTTAACTTATTACAGTCTATCAATATCATTTACTTTCTGCCTAAAACACTGCCTTTAATATATTTTAGTGTGTATCAATTAATGAATTGTTTCAGCTTTTGTGTTCTGGAAATGTCGTTTCACCTGTTTTTGAATGATAGTTTCGCTGGACGTAGAATTCTAGATTATAAGGATTCTTTTCTTTTGCAGTAGTTTAAAAATGTTGCTCAACTCTTTTCTTGGATGTATTTCTTTCTAACAAGAAATCTTCTGTCCTCTTTACCTTTGTTCCTCTGTAAATAAGATTATCTTTTAAGATTTTTAAAAAATTACTGGGTCTTAGCAATTTGATTATGATATGCCTTAGTATAGTTTTAGAATTTTTTCTGGCCCTGTGTGGTGGTTCATGCCTATAATCCTAGCACCTTGGGAGGCCAAGATGGGAGGATTGCTTGACCCTAGGATCTCAAGATCAGCCTGGGCAACATAGAAAGGCCTTTTCTCTACCAAAAAATAAAAGTAAAAATGAAAATAATGTTTTCTGGTGCTTGGGGATTTATTTTGCCTCTTGGATCTGGATATTAGAGTTTTCATCAAATTTGGAAAAAAATTCAGGTCATTATGTTTCATTTATTTTTTCTCTTTCATGCCCTTTTACCTATATTAGGCTACTTGCAGTTGTCTCACAGAATGCTGATATTCTTTTTCTTTCTGGAAAAATTCTCTCTCCTCTCTCTGCTTCAAGTTCTTCTGCATTTCCTTTGAAATGTATAATCTGTTGTTAAACCCATCCAATGTAATTTTTATCTTACACACTGTAGTTTTCACCTCTGGGATTTAAGTTGGTATATATAATACATAATATATATGTGTGTGTTGGTGTGTGTGTGTGTGTGTATATATATATATATAAAATATATGTGTGTGTATATACACACACATCTCAAAATAATAAGAGCCATCTATGACAAACCCACAGCCAAGATCATATTGAATGGGGAAAAGTTGAAAGCATTGCCCGCAAGAAGTAGAAAAAGACAAGGATTTCCACTCTCACCACTTCTATTCAATATTGTACTAGAAGTCCTAGCCAGAGCAATTAAGCATGAGAAAGAAAGAAAAGGTATCCAAATTGGAAAAAAAGAAGTCAAGTACTCTCTCTTCACTAATGACATTACTGTGTACCTAGAAAACCCTAAAGACTCTTCCAAAAGATGCCTAGACTTGATTAACAACTTCAGCAAAATTTCAGGATTAAAAAATCAGCAGATAACAATTAGTAACATATCCATACACCAATAGCATTCAAGCTGAGAACCAAAGCTTGTCATTATATAAATTTCTAAAAATTTAAATTATCAGATAAGTGTAAAATATTTTTATATTATTTTAACTTTAATTTCTCTAGTTACTGGTAAGGTCAAACATTTTCATCTGATAGCCATTTATATTTGTTTTGCAGTGAGTTACCTCTTTATAACTTTTGCCAATTTTCACTTTCTTATTTGTTGGGGTGTGTGTGTGTGTGTGTGTGCGCGCGCGCGCATGTTGTAGATGTTTATAAGCTTTTGTAATTAGCCAAATGTACAATTTTTGAGGGGAAAATATCTGAAGATTATGTATACTTTTTTTTTTCTTTTTTGAGATAGAGTTTTGCTCTTGTTGCCCAGGCTGGACTGCAATGGTGTGATCCTGGCTCACTGCAACCTCTGCCTCCCAGATTCAAGTGATTCTTCTGTCTCAGCCTCCCAAGTAGCTTGGCTTACAGGCACCTGCTACCATGCCTGGCTAATTTTTTGTATTTAGTAGAAAAGGGGTTTCACCATGTTAATCAGGCTGGTCTCAAACTCCTGACCTCCGGTGATCCACCTGTCTCAGCCTCCCAAAGTGCTGGGATTACAGGTGTGCACCATCATGCCCTGCCAATTATGTATACTTCTAATCAGTCCAGTCCCCTTATTCCCCGCATCTTCACCTGAAGCACTCTAACCATCACATCACCTAGACCAAGTCCAGAGAACTGGCCCTTGCCTGGTTTCAGCCACATATACACTTTGGGCAATATATTATTTTATGATTATATTTATCATTCATATTAAACTTTAATAACATGCTTATTCTGGGCCTTTCTGCACATACAACTTGAGTGGAAATTAGATACTGTGGTTAATCTAGTAACTTAGAGTAGTATAAGGGCTGTTCTAGACACTTAGTCTGGATTTGAAACTTGATAAGTAAGGCAAGCTCCAAACATGAATTTACATAGTATCATCTTCAGCAAAATTGAGACAAATGTCACCATACCAGTGAAAACCCCTAACCAATCAAGCCTAGGTGGTTATGTGTGTATAAAATAACTTTGTTTGAATTGACAAGGTATATAATACATGTTTTTTTTCAGTTACCATCATTTTCATCCTCAATAATTACTGACCTTTTTGTGTGAATGTTTCTGGTAAGCTTCTTGAGAATGGAGGCTTGCTTCATTTATTTTCTAATCCCTCTTAGCATTTAGCACAATAATTTCAATGTCTCTAAATATGCCATGGTCAAGGAAATGTTGGCTCCTTCATCTTTAATACTACACTACTGTTGCAGCTGCTGATGTTTATATTAATAATAATAACAACAGTGATAATAAAAGCTGACACTGAGTTGATGTTATATGTCAGATACCATCCTATATGTGAATTATTCAGTTTTTATGAATGAGGGAGCTGAGGCAAATAAAGGTGAGAAAATTGGTCGAGCCAGGGTTCTGTTGCAAACACTTGGACATTGTATGCTGGGCTCCAGATCCCTGCACTGTGTACAGATCAAATACAGTTGCAGTTTGAGAATTTTTTTCTTTTCTTTTTCTTTCTTTCTTTTTTTTTTTTTTTTTTTTTGAGACAGAGTCTCACTCTGTCACCCAGGCTGGAGCGCAATGGCGCGATCTGTGCTCACTGCAAGCTCCACCTCCCGGATTCACGCCATTCTCCTGCCTCAGCCTCCCGAGTAGCTGGGACTACAGGCACCCGCCACCACACCCGCCTATTTTTTTTTGTTTTTTTCTCATTTTTAGTAGAGACGGGGTTTCACTGTGTTAGCCAGGATGGTCTCAATCTCCTGACCTCGTGATCTGCCTGCCACGGCCTCCCAAAGTGCTGGGATTACAGGCGTGAGCCACTGCACCCGGCCAGTTTGGGAATTTTATAAAGCAGCGCTTTGCTTGCAAGTCTGCCTCTCCTACTAGGCCTCATGCTTGTTGAAGTCAGGCCTGTCTTGTTTATCTTTGTTCTTCCAGGCTGTAGCACAGTGTCTCACAGAGTGTGCTCTCAATAAATGTTATTGAAATAATGAAATCTGGTGAGCAGCATGCCCTTCTATCAGAATCTTCCAGAGCAGCAGACAAAACTTCTATATCTCTTTTAGGGCTCCTCAGAATGTTTCTACCTGCAGTGAGTACTCTGGGAATGTTAATTGATGATGTGACTGCAGTTAATAACGTATCTTTTCACTCTTAGTCATAAATGTGGATGGTTGTATTAGTCAACTATTGTTGCACAATAAACAGTCCTAATGCTGGCTGAAAGCAACCGTTTATTCTCTCTTACATGTGTGTGAGTAGGCATAGAACTGGCTTTCCAGTCTGCCATGGATGCCAGGGTGTGAGATGGGTCCAAATATGCTTCTGTATCCATCATCTTCGTTGGTACAAAATCGTAACAGGACAGCTTCTTTTTACAAAGGTGGCAGAGGTGTGAGAGGATAAGCCCATCTATGCAAGCACATTTCAAGCCTTCTTGACTAAAGCAAGTCACATGACTGAGATCAAAGGGTCTACTCGGTCTACAGTGAGAGGAAGTACAAAGGTCTGTGGAGAAGCATGTAGATTCCTGCAGTGGTAAATAATGGAGTCAATAATTCAATCTACCACATTTGTACTGACCAAGCAAGTGATTGAGAAAAACATCTAGAAACACCAACAGCAAAATTTTGATTACATTCTTAAAGTAATGTGGTAGAAGTTGGAAGCAAGATCCAAGCCAATTTTTATTTAATCACAGTCTTCTGCCACTCTTCCAACAAATGGTGTATAATGAGTATTACAGTCATTTCAACAGTAATCAACTATGGTATCCCAAACAGAAGATTATAACTTCAGCTGGAAATTGCGCAGCAGGACAGTTGAAGGCTTAAAAACAAACAACAGGCAAAAAAATCTCATTTAGTCTGAAGTGATACTTTGCAATAAAGAGAGAGAGTAGGGGCAGGGAAATTAAGAAATGAGCAACATGGGCAGAATTGTGTCCCAACAGAAGACTGGACATGTCATTAAAAGAAGCACCAGAGAGAATTTGAATATCAGACAATAATACATGAGGTAAATGTGATTGGCACTGACCAGTTAACGCTGAAAAATGCATATGATAAAATGAGAAGGTAGGAAATCTGGGAAATTAAAACAGACAAGATAAAGGTTTCCTTTTGTTCCACACTAGGAGAGTGATATCTTGCATGCTTTTCCTTAAGCTTCTTAAGCCTGTAGCATGAGTGATTAAAACAATGTAGGAGGCCAGGTGCGGTGGCTCACGCCTGTAATCCCAGCACTTTGGGAGGCCGAGGCAGGCGGATCACGAGGTCAGGAGATCGAGACCATCCTGATTAACACAGTGAAACCCCGTTCTACTGAAAAACACACACACAAAAATTAGCCAGGCATGGTGGTGGGCGCCTGTAGTCCCAGCTACTTGGGAGACTGAGGCAGGAGAATGGCGTGAACCCAGGAGGCGGAGCTTGCAGTGAGCTGAGATTGCACCACTGCACTCCAGCCTGGGCGACAGAGTGAGACTCCGTCTCAAAAAAAATAAAAAATAAATAAAAAATAAAAAAAAACCTTGTAGGAATAATTACTCGAATATTTCAGTCTTTGAGAATCTGAAATAGGCTGTTTACCTACAGGTTCTGAATTCCTTTGCAGGTATGCAGTTGAGTATGTCTCATCCTCTCTTGACGCTGTCCAAGATCCTCTGAAGGCCATGTCAATTGCTAGGTCTAAACGAGGATCAGAGAGCAAAGCTGAGGCATAAACTCATACATAAACAGAACACAGGGTATTCTACTTAAAGACACGAATAATAAGGAAAAATGTCTTATGAAGTAACAGTCCTTCTGCAATTGCTAAACATTTCCCTGCAACTTTTCTGTGTTTTTCAAGCAATTTCCTTTATTTTCCCTCACATGAAATGACACAGACCTGCAATTTCTCACTCCTTTCATTCAAATTGTGTGTCATTTTCCAGGGGCTCAGGCACTTACTGTTTTATATCCGTACAAATGTGTGTATGCATATATATGCACACATAGGGGGAAAAAATAGGAACATGGTCTTGACAAAATATGATTTCTACTGTCTTTAACAAAAGAGACAATAGGTAGGTCTAAAAAAATACATTTTGAAGGTGTAAGTATAAAAAGAAGATACAACAATTGTTTTGCAAGAGAAAGTGTTCCTCAGTTTCCCCCCCCTTTTTCCAAAGGTAAAATAGAATGAAACCGATCAAAAGTAATGACTGTGAATAGGACCACCGTCTCAAGTCATTCTTTCTACTTCTTAGGCCAAGAATGTATTAGAATTGCCATGGCATTCCCAGCAGAAAGCCAGATGCATGTCTAACTACTAGAAATATAGGATTATAGTAAAAAAATTAAAATAAATTAAATAAATAAATAAATAAATAAACTGTGGTACTTTCCTAAAAAAAATCTGCTATGATTGTAGAAACCCATGAAAGAAGAATGAATCCTGTGACTTGACTTGCTTTTCCAATACTATATATATGCAATTCACACATTTCCTTTTTCTACTTATTTTTGCCTATATCAACCATGGCAATTTCAACGTGTAGGTGTGTACCGAGATCTTGTAGACTGACTCAGGAGTTTCTAAACTCAACTGCAGTTTACTACATCCTGTCTAAATCATTCATGTATTACAGAAATGAAACTTTGGCCTTGGTCTAATGAAAGGCATCTTGTCCTCCTTATCATACTTTCCTCCGTTTATCCATTCATTCATTCATTCATTTGTTCACTCATTCATTCACATCTCTGCTTATTTAGTAAACATTTTGCAGGCCAAGTGCTCAGATCGATCCCAGGGAGTAGAAGATGAAGTAGATACGGGCATGCCTGTTGAGAGAGTCACAGTCTAAAGTAGCAGTTAGCCAGATAAAGTTACAAAATGATGAGAAAAAACATCAAAACAGAGGTATGCACAGAGTGCTGTGGAAGGAGAAAGCAAGCAATTAGTTCTGCCTACAGTAGCCCAGAAAGGCTCCATAGAAAAGGTGTCACTTTTGATAGATTTTGAAGGATAAGCAGAAATCTGCCAAGTACAGATAAAAATGGTGGATGGGCTGAGAGCAGAGAGCCTTTGCATGTGCACTGAGGCCCTCCACCATGATGCCCACCGATAGGTGACTTATAGCCCCGATAGGATTTAAAACACTGCTATGTGGAGTTACTGTTTTCATTCAGAAACTGTGTCCCCCTTGCTGTGTCCTCAATAAGATTATCGAATATGTCAAGTAGCATAAAACCAGAATTTTTAAAAATTTATTTTCCTTATGCTAGTAAAGAGACACTTTTTAAAAATATGACCATTTTTATCTTGGTGTGGGTCAGTTTGTAATTATATGGAAATTGTTATAATTGATACAAGCAATGGCATTCTGAAGCCTGTGTAAGTAGATAGTATTTGCAAATTTGCCAGTTTGGCTTTGAACTGAATCCTGTGTTATTGTGTAACTTGGAGGAGGGGAATGATAGAAAAGAGAAACTTACTTTTGTTATTAAGCAAGGCATTTATTTTGAGATAAATATCATCAGAAGCTAAGTATTCTTCTTTTTTTCTTTTAAAAATTTGTATAAATTTATGGGGTATAAGTGTAGTTTGTTTTTGTTTTTTTTTATTATTGAGATGGGATGTCACTATGTTGCCCAGGCAAGTCTGCAACTCCTGGGCTCAAGGTTGCCTCCTGCCTCTGACTCCCAAAGTGCTGGAATTACAGGCGTGAACCATCACACCTGGCCTTCAAGTATGATTTTGTTACATGCATAGGTTGCATAGTGGTGAAGTTAGAGCTTTTAATGCATCCATCACACAAATAACGTACATTGTGCCCATTAAGCAATTTCTTATCATCGCCCCCCTCCCACTCCCTACCCTTCTGAGTTTCCAGTGTCTATCATTCCACACTCTATGTCCATGTGTACACAGTATTTAGCTCCAATTTGTAAGTGAGAACAAGGCCGGGATGATGACCCATGCCTGTAATCCCAGTAATTTGGGAGGCTGAAGGGGAGGATCACTTGAATCCAGGAGTTCGAGGCTGCAGTGATCCATGACTGAACCACTGCACTCCAGCCTGGGCAACAGAGTGAGACATCATCTCCAAAAAATAAAAATAAATTAATAAAAATTAAATAATGAGAACATGTAGTAATTGTCTTTTCTTTGAGGACATGAGTATCTTTTAGGACTTGAGTTTTCAACTGTAGCAGGGGATTATTTTAAAATTATCCATATTCCCTGTTTGCCGTATTCTGTTAAGCTTTCCTTAAAAATAATAGAAATAGAGAATTATAACCGTAATTATTTTCTATCATTTTGATCAATGCCCTCAAAAGGGATGAGAGTCATCTGTAAGCCTCTATGTACCTTCTAGCAGTTGTCATCTTCTGTGGCAGAAGCACAAAGTTATTATACAGTACTTTTTTTTTTTTTTTTTTTGAGACAAAGTATCACTCTGTCACCCAGGCTGGAGTGCAGTGGCGCGATCTCGGCTCACTGCAACCTCCGCCTCCCGGGTTCAAGCCATTCTCCTGCCTCAGCCTCCCAAGTAGCTGGGACTACAGGCATGCACCACCACACATAGCTAATTTTTGTATTTTTAGTAAAGATGGGGTTTCACCATGTTGGCCAGGATGGTCTCGATCTGTTGACCTCATGATCTGCCCTCCTTGGCCTCCTAAAGTGCTGGGATTATAGGCGTGAGCCACTGCACCCGGCCTATACAGTGCTTTTTTAAAAGGCAGGAAAAAAAGTAACCCTAGATATTATTGTGCCATTTTTACTAGTTAATTTTGCCTTCCTGATCAAATACTATCTCCTTACCCATTCTTTGAATAAGTACCTCTTTCTTCCCTTGTCTTATCTTCTTATATCATCTACATTGCATTTATACAGTATTTGTGTCTTTTCTGCCATTTTGATACACAACATTTTGCTTGTCCAGACCTTGTGAGACCCCATTTCTAACCAGACTTCCAGTCCTGGCCTTACCTGGCCAACTCTTGTCCCTTTGACACTTGGGCCCAACAGGTGAATTTAAAAGCACTCCAAATTCAAATTTCCTCCATTTTTTTGAGTCATTGTTGGTATCTTAATAGACAATAACATGTGTGATTCTACTATTTGTCAGCAGTATGACTCTGTTAAAGACCATCACGGCAGAAGCCCATCTTGGAAGTCTACCATTTCTACCTTGCCATCTAATCAACCCCTTCCTACCACAACACTTACCTTTACCCACAGAGATGTTACTTTCCTTATGTGGACCTCAAAACCACAGCCAAAGTTTACAGCCTGACAGCCTTCTGGCCAAATTTAGCCTACAAGTCTCTCAGCCCCACTCTCCTTCTCTTTCTCTCTCTCCAATTTTATTTTATTTTTTGCACACACACAATTTTTTGGACTACAGTGTTAGTTCATAATTAAAAATTAAGAGATTACACATACACACAAATTCAGGTTTCTATTTTTACTCGAAATGTTTTTTTGGTTTTTTTTTTTTCTAGAAGGGCTTTGTTGTTTCAAGTTTGCTGTGGTTCCCACTACACACTTCTGTCTCCCAACACCTACTTGTCATGTCTCAACTCATTTAGGCTGTTGTGTTCTCATATGACTGACCATTTTCATTCACTGATGTTGCCAACTTAATACCTACAGTTATTTGAATTTGTGACCCCTGGCATAGATTTATCCACAGAAAAGGAAAACACACTTCATTTTTAGAAAACAGAAGCCAAATCATTAGGTAAATTTCCCCAGCTCTCACAACAAATGCTTAGTCTTTTAATTCAGTCTAGTATATTTTTTTATACCAATGTTTCTCAAATGTGCATCTGAATCACCTGGAAGTCTTAATAAAGAGACGGTGTAGCCCCGTCTTAGAGTCTCCAATTTATGACTAGGGACAGAGAATTTGCATTTCTAGCAAGTTTTCAGTTGATCCTGGTTGCCGGGGTGACATGCTTTGAGAACCGTGTGCTATGCCATTATGCGAATTCCTTTCAGTTTACTTTTAAGATGAGATTGAGTATTTACTCTGCCTTCCAAATGATTGTAAACTTCAAATAATGTTACAAAATAAATATAAAGTGTTTCTCCTTCATTTGAACATAAGCCCCATAAAAGCTGGAACATGGCTGTCTTCTTCATTTTAATATTTCCAGTTTCTGATACATAGGAATTACTATATACATATGAGATATATATATATATCTCATATATATATATTTATGTTTGAGATAGAGTCTTGCTCTTTTGCCCAGGCTGGAGTGCGATGGCAAGATCTCAGCTCACTGCTATCTCTGCCTCCCAGGTGCAAGCAATTCTCCTGTCTCAGCCTCCTGAGTAGCTGGGATTACAGGCACGCACCACCACGCCTGGCTAATTTTTATATTTTTAGTAGGGACAGGGTTTCACCATGTTGGTCAGGATGATCTCAAACTCCTGACCTCATGATCCACCCATTTTGGCCTCCCAAAGTGCTGGGATTACAGGCATGAGCCACCACGCCCAGCCACTTTTTAATTTTTTAAAATAAATTCATGAATAAAAGGTAAAATGCAGGGCTTGGCAAAATTTAATAAAAATAGAGGACTGAAGTAGAGATCTGGTCCCTAACAATCAATTTCAATGTAAGAAAAATACTTCCTAAGGAATGTCTATGCTTCTCTGATTTATTTGGTAACTTAGTTATGCTTGTGTTAAGAATACAAAAGGAAGCAGTGTATCACTCGCTGGTGGTGCTCATTGTAATAGATCCTCCTCTGGGTAGAAAGAGTTTCCACATACGCATTCAAAGGAGTGTAATCACTATCCAGAGACCGAATCCTCTGCCCTGACAGTTGGAAAATGACTGTGTGTGCTGACAGCCCCACAGGATGGGAAATGCAATAGCTCTGCTACTACTGTGTAATGTTGCTAAGCTTAATTGACTGCACCCATAAATAGTGGGAGAAAGTGAGAGTGGGTAATCCATACTACTCTTAAATTATTATGTGGGATCAACCTTCAGGACTCCCAGAGAATCTCTGTAGTATAAGCCATCGATTGTTCAGATTCTAGGTTTCCTTGTTGTCTATGCCAACCCCAGCTCAATTTTATTCACTTGCTTTTTTCCTTTTTTTCTTCATGTTCCTGTTTTCACATGCTTTCCTTTCCTTTTATTTTCCTGTATAGCTTTATACAGAGCCACTCTTATTCCTCCATCCTCACCTCTTTTTCTTACTATATACTCCAATCAGCATTCAAACATTAATATTCACAGCTCTTACATTTTCATCCTTTTCCAGAGATTCCACTATCTACTGTAATTCACCCTGAGACTTTTCAAAAGAGTTGTCTATGCACATTGTCACTCCCTTGCTGTCCTGTTACTCTACCACTGACATCTTATTTCTATACCCACAACTCTACGAAAGCTTTGGTGAAGGACACCAATGACCACCATGTTGAATATTTAAGAACTTTACTCTTACTTGACTTTTTACTTGACTTCTCACCACATTTCACACAGTTGACCATGCCTCCTTCTTGAAAACTCTCTTGTCTTGGCTTCTATAATACAACTACAATTGCCTGGCGTTATCTTTTTGTCTCTAACCACAGTTTCTCAGTCTTCTTCACTATGCTTTCTGCTACACTCTTAAATATCAGGGTTCTTCTCTTCTCTTTCTACAGTCTTTCTCTAAGTGATCTTCTACACCCACGACTTAGGGTAATATTTACCCTTTACCATCACTCATCCATACCTCTCTTTTGAGAGATAAGCTAATGGATCCACTGCCTCTATTTGAATGTCTCTCAGTTATCTCAAACTTAAGTTGTTCCAAATCTTATCCTTGAATTCCCACCTCCTCACTCTACCAACAGAAAACATTTTCTCTCTTTCACCTATTAACATCTAATCCACAAATTCATGTCAATGCCTATGTCCAAAGTATCTATCCATCCATCTTCAGCTGTACCATTCACTCACTAGCCTTATCCGTGAGTCTCTCTCTGATGTTCTGTTATTGCAACATCCTATTAACCTATCTCCCCACATACCTCCTTCTTTGATACTTCTTGACTTCTGCCTCCAGTGCTGCCAGTTTTCTTTTATTTTTAATAAAAATCAAAACTTGTTTTTGCACTATTTAAATCCTTTCCATTTTTGCCCATTAAACCTGGAATATAATCTGAGAAAAATAAATAACCTCTAAAATTCTTAATATGATTAACAAACCCTGCTGGATTATCCCATCTTGCTCTTGTCATTTTTACTGCTTTTCCCCCAACTCACAGCAATATACCATACTGGCACTTCTTTTTTTTTTTTTTCTTTTTTCTTTTTTTTTTTTTTTGAGACGGAGTCGCGCTGTGTCGCCCAGGCTGGAGTGCAGTGGCCGGATCTCAGCTCACTGCAAGCTCCGCCTCCCAGGTTTACGTCATTCTCCTGCCTCAGCCTCCAGAATAGCTGGGACTACAGGCGCCCGCCACCTTGCCCCGCTAGTTTTTTGTATTTTTTAGTAGAGACGGGGTTTCACCGTGTTAGCCAGGATGGTCTCGAACTCCTGACCTCGTGATCCGCCCACCTCGGCCTCCCAAAGTGCTGGGATTACAGGCTTGAGCCACCGCGCCCGGCCTATACTGGCATTTCTTAAAGTCCATGTAGTATATCAAATTATTTCCCATCTCTGAAACTTTGTTCCTGGCTAATTGTCTGCCTGAAATGCTATTCTCCCTACTCTTCATCCAGATAATTCTTCTTCATCTGCAATTCTCAGTTTAAATATCCTTTCCTGGAAGAGTCCTTCTTAAAGTCCTAAGTCTAAATTACATTCTTTTTTGTTTTTCTTTTTTTTTTTTTTTTTTGAGATGGAGTCTCGCTGTGTTGTCCAGGTTGGAGTGCAATGGTGCCATCTCAGCTCACTGCAACCTCTGCCTCCTGGGTCAAACAATTCTTGTGCCTCAGCCTCCCGGGTGGCTGGGGTTACAGGCTCCCTGCCACCAGTCCTGGCTAATTTTTGTATCTTTAGTAGAAATAGGGTTTCACTGTGTTGGCCGGGCTGGTCCTGCACTCCTGACCTCAGGTGATCCACTCACCTCAGCCTCTCAAATTGCTGGGATTACAGGCGTGAGCCACCGCGTCTGGCAGGTCTTAATTAAATTTTACTGTAACACTCTCAGAGCATTTATCCATTTTTTTGTTGTTGCACTTATCATGATTTGTAATAATACTTTTATAAATGATGTTTATGTTGTCTCCTTAATATGCTATAAGCTTTATAAATAAAACAGCCTTAGTTATTTTTCTTTCTTTTTAAAATCAATGTATTATCAGTGCATAGCTTAGTACCCAATAGATTTTAACCCTTGGTAAATACTTGTTGATTAAAAGGTCTTCCTCACAATTCTCTTCTCACCAGATATCCCTTAGCTCCCATCTCTATTTTCAACTTCTCTCAGATTTTTATCCTTCCTTCCTTTTTCTTCCTTCTTCCTGCATTCCTCCATGAAAAACGCGGACTTGTCAGTTAAATTAAAAACTTTCCACCTACTTATGTAAAGTTCGGTTTTACTTGAGATAAGACAATGTCTTAGTTTGTTTTCTGTTGTTAGAACAGAACATTATAGACTGGATAGTTTATTAAAAATACAAGTTAATTTAATTTACAGTTCTAGATGCTTGCTGGGAAGTCCAAGAGCATGAAGTCAGCAACTGACAAGGTCATCTCATGGTGGAAGGGCATAAGGCAGAAGTGAGTGCACAAGACAGAGACACCAGAGGCCAGACTTCTTCATAACATCACACTCTTTTTCTGTTTTTTTGAGACAGAGTCTCGCTCTGTCGCCCGGGCTGGAGTGCAGTGGCCGGATCTCAGCTCACTGCAAGCTCCGCCTCCGGGGTTCGTGCCATTCTCCTGCCTCAGCCTCCCGAGTAGCTGGGACTACAGGGGCCCGTCACCACGCCCCGCTAATTTTTTGTATTTTTAGTAGAGACAGGGTTTCACCGTGTTAGCCAGGTTGGTCTCGATTTCCTGACCTCGTGATCCGCCCGCCTCGGCCTCCCAAAGTGCTGGGATTACAGGTGTGAGCCACCGGCCCGACCAATCACTTCTTATGAGGCCTCATCTCCCAACATTATTGCATTGGGGATTAAGTTTCCAACACATGAGTCTTTGGAGGGCACAGTCAAACCGTAGCAGACAATTAATTTAATTAATTGAAATACAGAAATATATCCTCAATAGCAGATTAACATTTTCCATCATTTGATTTGCCTCTACTTTAAAAAAAAAAAAAAATGCCTCTGGCTATGTAAACCTAGACCATTTGGAAGAATGGTGTCTCCTAAATTACCAAGATATATATTTTTTCTCAGAATACCCAGGACTAACTCTCTATACTGATTCATTCAATCATTCATTTATTCATTTGTTTAACTAATCAGTTATTGAGATCTTACTGTGTATTATGCATTTTTATTATTTAAATCCCAGATTCCTGACTTACTTGCTGAATTATCTTGACCAATTAATTATTCATTCCTCAGTTCGCTTATCTCCTAAAATGGGTAAAAATAGTAACTAACTTGCAGGGATATTATGAGAAGAAATGAGTTATTGTATGCAAAAGCAGCCAATAACAAACTCAAAATAAGTATTAACTGGCATTATTTTTAATATCATTAATCACTGCCTTTTTAGACATTGGATTATATAATATTGAAAAAATAAAGTTTATGCCTTTACACAGCTTATACTGCAGTGCAGGGCAAACTGTGACCCTTTGACCTAGCCTGCCACCCAATTTTGAAAAGAATGCTTTATTTGAACACAGCTAGCCTATTCCTTTACATTTTATCTATAGCTGCTTTTGTGCTGCAAAGGCAAAATCGAGTAGTTGCTACATAGATGGTACACCCTGAAAAGCAGAAAATACTTACTATTTTTCTCTTTACAGAAAGTTTGCTGACTTCTCTTTTTGTGAAAATAGATATACTTTCTTTAGGAGATGGCCTAGGTATTGGAAATTCTATTGGAGCCAGGAAGATCTGGGTTAGATCTATGTTTCCTATTAAACTAACTTCTTCTTGCATGGTTTTAGCATATGTCTCCTATCTTTTCGTAAACGTCAATTTCCTTGATGCCAAAATAGGCTCAATGTCTATCTCAATTTTTTTATATGATTAAAGAATAAAATGTGTATCAAGTGCCTGAAAATTTTGGTGCTATAAAAATGTTTCTCTTTCCTTTTGGAGTATAAAGGGTTTCTTTTATATTGATAGTATAAGTATTAATATTTATTACAACTGTACAGCTACATAAAAGCAATTTAGACTAGAAGTCAAAGTAATCATAGTCTATAATAAAATAAGATTCAGTAGAAAAATAATAGATTTTGATTGAAGTAAGTACAAAGAAAAGATATGAGTTGAACTTCTCCACTTTCCATGCTAGAGTGATTTGCATTTCACCATCATAGTCTTGGTTTAAATTTGTCATAGTTAAGCTATAGGTTTAAACCCTTTATATGCTAATGATTTTCTATTTCTAATTAGGTTTCCAAGGTGCTTTTAGTACAAAAATCAACTGAAAATACTGTGTAAACTAAATTACTTAGAAAGGAGAACAATCTTGTCCTATAAGAAGGAAATAATTTGTTCTGTTTTTTTTTTAAGGTGCCTCTTTAATAATAGCTTAAAACAATAAATCTATGAAGGTTTGTTTTTTCACAGTAGTTAACCAGTCAGTAATGTTGCCGACAAAATTCCAATTTAAAAAATGACCTTTTAAAGATGCCATATAAAATTAAATTTTAATGAGTGATAATAAATGGTGATACTTTTCACAGGAGGAAACACAAAGCTTGCCTGGAGCCCTTGCTACATGCCATCCACTTTAACGCTCTATTATTGTGCCTTCCCTTTCATTATTTTCAAGGGAAGATGATGGGAATGCAGCACCTTTGAAGAACCCAAAACAGTTTTAATATTGTGCTTACTAAAGGCGATCTTCATCGCTGGATAATTAGGCAGATGGACCTCCATTGCTTTAGTGATGATTCTTTTGTAGAATGCTGCTCCGTCCCTCCACAATGACAGTATAAGATATTTAAGCATTCCTTTGATTATGTGGCTGATTGAAAAATAAATCACCATGATTGGGCTCCAAAAAAAAAAAAATGTTTGCACCAGATGGAAACTCTGCTACAGTTCTGTGGCAAGAGCAGAAAGGTCTTTGCACTGGTCAGCTTTCAGGTGGAAAACATTTGGCAAACAGTCAAATTAATTCTAGGGGGCAAAAAAAGCATAAGAAGAAAGGGTAAAAAAATTGTGATGTGCCATTACACCTGCCCATGGCTTGTTGGCTTCCTTATCAAAATAGGAATGGTCTGGCCGGGCGCGGTGGCTCAAGCCTGTAATCCCAGCACTATGGGAGGCCGAGACGGGCGGATCACGAGGTCAGGAGATCGAGACCATCCTGGCTAACACGGTGAAACCCCGTCTCTATTAAGAAATACAAAAAACTAGCCGGGCGAGGTGGCGGGCTCCTGTAGTCCCAGCTACTCGGGAGGCTGAGGCCGGAGAATGGCGTGAACCCGGGAGGCGGAGCTTGCAGTGAGCTGAGATCCGGCCACCGCACTCCAGCCTGGGTGACAGAGCGAGACTCCGTCTCAAAAAAAAAAAAAAAAATAGGAATGGTCACCAGTGCTTCTTAGGCCAATATTACTTGTCTTTTACTAATCCTCCGGGTCACTCAAGTTCATTAATCCCATTCAGTAAATGAGAACAATTTATCATAAAGTGCAATAATCATGACAAACCTAATTATTAATTTATTGTTTTCAAGTTTAAATTTCAAAAAATTGTGAAGCTTCTTCTTTTTATGATGACTCTTACTCTACCCTTTTTGCCCTGAGGATCCTATTAGCGGAGAGCTGAGCAATTCAGTTTCATCAGAAATAAATGATGCCTCCTTTTTTAAGATATAAATACTAAAGGACTATAAAGATTAGAAATGTATTTGAACCTCCATCTCTTGATGTTTTCTTCCTCAGTGTATACAGCTTTTGGTGTTAATGTAAAACATCACATTCTTCTGAAAGTTCAGAGTCGGGTCTCCTTAAAGGAATGCCAGCCAGAATTGGGAGGGACGCACACAATGAAATGTGCTACCTTCGGGAGTGAGGTGTGGAGGGGATGTCTGGTGCCTCAGAAGCTATTCCCAAGATGAGCTATTTGTAAAACAGAAAGTGGGGAGGTGACTCTGCTAGTCACCCAAATGCTAATCATTCCAAAATGATTAGAAAACTGCAATTCTCAAGAAACAGGAGGTGAATTTTTACTTCTCTCGCCAAGAGTCTGGACATAGAAGACACCTTTAATTACTAAGGACTGTTGGTACCACTCTGGTAACAAGCTGCTATAAATGAAAATTCTGATTGCCTCCAAATCAAGTATTTCATATAAATGCATTTTTGTCTCAAGTACAGTTTTTGGTGCAGCTTTCATTATTTTTCTTTGTCAACGTACGATAGAAGGAAGTAGTGGTGCCAACTTGTTATTTCACTGCTGGGTTATCGCCTGTTTTGCCCAATGGCTATAGAGCCAGTGTGTTTTGGCCAGCCCTAACTTGTTATTCTAATAGCAGGGAGGCCCCACGAGGGTGCTCAACTTTGACTTCAATAAAATTGCAATTAGAAAACGAGGTAACTCTCCAGTGTCAACAAACCTCAATCTTTAGTTATTTTTCAGAATTCTATCAAAATGCACTGGATATTAAACCATTCTCTTTTGATTTCTGACTTTTTAAAAGTATTCCAAATACATAGAATCCATTTCTCAGACACACAGGCTTAGATGCATAAATTAACTCTTTGGGATCTGAGAATTTAATTCCACTATTTCTCTGTTATACCCACCCTCTCCTCTCCCTCCTATCCCTAGATGAGCATGTATGCCTAACTTGCGAAGTTCCCAGTGTCCATTTTGCTTGGTACATATTGAATTTGGCTGCCTGATTGTTTCTCCTAAATTAATGTAGATATATTTAGGGATGAGACAATTAAAGAAATAAGAGTAAATGGGAGAGGGGGTTGACATAAGTAAATAACAGGAATGGGAAAATTGGTTCATGTGTTCTTTTTTCCAATGTATTTAAAGAAATATTTTAAAATTCCAAAATGCAATATAGATCCAAATACTGTATTTAACTCAAAATCTAAAGACAGATGGATTCTGAAGAAAAAGGGAGCAGTCTAGGTTTCCTGAACAGATGTGTCCTGATCTACTTTGGTCTACAACTGGTAAAGTGGATGGTTAATGATAGAAAACATTAAAACAATTTTCAACAACTCATCAAAGGTTTTTTTTTAAAAAAGCAAAGCTGCCATTCAGCAGCTAATTTGAATTATATTCTGGATTAAGTTATATAACTGGTAGGTACATGAACAATGAATACTTCTTGCTTTTTCTTTCTTTAGAAATGATGAGTGAATGAAGGCAGGAGTTACTGGAACGAAGGTAGGGGTAAGTCGTATCATATTTATTTCTTACTTTTGAAGCGTGTGGAATACATGGTACAAAACTTGTTCAGGAACTCTTGGGGGGCTTGTGTCACAGGTAAATTAGACAAATTTAGTTTTTCAGGGCAAAATGAAGTGTTTGCTTTAGCTGCGCTGCACAGAAATAGACCGCCTGACATGTTGAGACCTATGTTTTCTGCTTGTCAACTACCATACTGTTCAATATTGTTTAAGTAGCTCATGGCCCAAGTGGCAAGAGAAACTCTGGGTGAATTTCTGTTTCAGAATTGTGAGTTTCACCTCTCTATGTAATTAGTGTTCTTATTATTTCAATCCAGTATTGCAAAGGTAGTGCTTAAAATTACAGCAGTATCAAGCTAGGCATCTGAATGTGACCCATATTTAAGTTCAGGCACAAAAGATCATAGAGTAGAGTTAATTCTACTCTAGTTGTGTTTTTGCGTTTTAGCATCATTTTGTTATTGCTTTTCTGTGAAGTTTAAATGTATTTGACTTTATGGAAAAAATGAAACACTTGTTATATTATAACCAATCATGTAATATTTAAAAATACATAGTGTTCGGATGGATGATTTTGAAGTTATATAGCACAGTTTACTTCTGAACGTGTAATAGCTAGGCATTCAGATTCATTTTCTAATTGGGTCAAAGAGTTTTGAGAAATTTCCTGAAGTCCCTCGAATATAAATAAATAACAAAGTCAGAACACACAATGTTTTCATGTGTAATAAATAAAACCAGTAACTCCTTTAAAAGGAAACAGAGAAAGAAAAAAGGAAGGAATGCAAGAAGAGAGGGGAAAAAGGAGGAAGGAGGGAGGGAGAAAGGTGGAAGGAAGAAGTGAAGGCAGGCAGGCAGGCAGGAAGGTATAGTCTTATTGTTACTACTTGTGTAGAAAATTTACATTTGTGAAATGCCTTAGTCTGTTCAGGCTGCTATAACAAAAATACCATAGACTAGGTGGCTTTAACAATACACGTTTGTTTTTCTTTTTAAAAATTTTATTATTATTATTATTATTATTATTATTATTATTATTATACTTTAAGTTCTGGGATACCTGTGCAGAATGTGCAGGTTTGTTACCTAGGTATACATGTGCCATGGTGGTTTGCTGCACCCACCAATCCGTCATCTACATTAGATATTTCTTCTAATATTTTCTCTCCCCTAGCCTTCCAACCCCCAATAGGTCCCGGTGTCTTATGTTCCCCTCCCTGTGTCCATGTGTTCTCATTGTTCAACTCCCACTTATGAGTGAGAACATGCAGTGTTTGGTTTTCTGTTCCTGTGTTAGCTTGCTGAGAATGATGGCTTCCAGCTTCATCCATGTTCCTGCAAAGGACACGAACTCATCCTTTTTTATGGCTGCATAGTATCCCATGGTGTATATGTGCCACATTTTCTTTATCCAGACTATCATTGATGGGTATTTGGGTTGGTCCTAAGTCTTTGCTATTGTGGATAGTGCTGTAATAAACATACGTGTGCATGTGTCTTTATAGTAGAATGATTTATAATCCTTTGGGTATATACCTAGTAATGGAATTGCTGGGTCAAATGGTGTTTCTGGTTCTAGATCCTTGAGGAATCACCACAATGTCTTCCACAGTGGTTGAACTAATTTACCCTCCCACCAACAGTGTAAAAGTGTTCCTATTTCTCCACAGCCTTGCCAACATCTGTTATTTTCGGATTTTTTAATGGTTGCCATTCTAACTGGTGTGAGATGGTATCTCAATGTGGTTTTGATTTGCTTTTCTCTAATGACCAGCGATGATGAGCTTTCTTTCATATGTTTTTGGCTACATAAATGCCTTCTTTTGAGAAGTATCTGTTCATATCCTTTGCCCACTTTTTGATGGGGTTGTTTTTTTCTTGTAAATTTGTTTAAGTTTCTTGTAGATTCTGGATATTAGCCGTTTGTCAGATGGATAGATTGCAAAAACATTTTCCCATTCTGTAGGTTGCCTGTTCACTCGGATGATAGTTTCCTTTGCTGTGCAGAAGCTCTTTAGTTTAATTAGATCCCATTTGTCAATTCTGGCTTTTCTTGCCATTGCTTTTGATGTTTTAGTCATGAAGTCTTTGCCCATGCCTATGTCCTGAAAGATATTGCCTTGGTTTTCTTCTAGAGTTTTTATGGTTTTAGGTCTTATGTTTAAATCTTTAACCCATCTTGAGTTAATTTTTGTATAAGGTATAAGGAAGGGGTATAGTTTCAGCTTTCTGCATATGGGTAGCCAGTTTTCCCAACACGATTTGTTAAATAGGGAATCCTTTCCCCATTGCTTGTTTTTGTTCAGGTTTGTCAATGGTTACAGTTCTAGAGTCTAGGAAGTTCAAGATCAAGGCACCAACAGATTCGCTGTGTGACAAGGGCCTGCTTCCTTATTCACAGACAATGATCTTGCTCTGTTCTCATATGGCCAAAGGAACAAGGAGCTATCTGCCCTCTTTTATAAGGGTACTATTTCCCTTCAGGAGGGCTCTGTTCTCATGACCAAATCACCTTCCAAGGGCCCATCTTCAAATAACATCACATTTGGTGTTAGGTTTTAACAAATAAATTTTTGGAGGATATAAATTCAGCTAGCATAATGTTTAAATTCGAATGAACTTAAAAGTAGTATTTCTTTATCTTTGATTATCAATGCCTGATTGACTCTTGCTTGTTCACCCCTCAGTGGAACATTGAAGGTTTAGGGGCAATGGGGTTGCCCAGTGAGCAAGATTTTGAGTCTTCCTTTATCTGCAAACAATTCAGCTCCACGTGAGCTTTTGCATACTCTGCTTTTATCTAAAAATTTGTTTCAAGAAATAGAGAACTAATACAGCAATATTTTAACACTTGTTAACTCTAGTTGGTGGGATACATGAGTATCTGTAATACCTATTATTCTGCTTTTCTCTAGTTTTGAAATATTTCTTCAATAAAGATTAATGTTTCAAAAATTATTTTTTGAAATGGCTCCACATGTTTAAAAAATTCATTTAACTTTATTACTGTTTCAGGTCACCCACAAATTAATTGAGAATGAATGAAATTAACAATGCTTCATCTAGTGGATTAGTTTAATGATGTTGAGGATTTTGAATGGATGTGGGAATGGCGGGAAATTGTCATTGTTATAGCCACACTCTAATACCAAACATACAGAGGAATCTATTGTGCTGGTCCTCCCAAGATTTGTGGTCTATACTTCCTCCAAGATAACAGAATTTTTAGACAGGCAAGTGAGCAGTCAGAAAAGGTCTATATTTTCAACATCCTTTATTTTATTGTTTACAGTAAGTTGTGTAACTGAGTTTAGCTCAGTGGTACGTATTTGTAGTATCGGGAGGTGCCTTCTAGGACCCACCCCTAGGAGATGGCTGCTTCACGCCTTTGCCCTTTTCAGAGAAGAAAGTTCCATCTAGCAATGCAGAGGACATTCCACTGTTTCTGACACTCTCAAGTTCCTGAATATGCTTTCTGAAATACGGATGTACTGTCTGGGACTCAGTCTTAGAATACTAAATGAGACCCATTCCTTGAGGAAGGGAAAACTGAACATTTTGGATTTGTGTTATTTGTAAGATGAAAAAGAACTGATTTGTGTACTGTTTTAATTGGATGTACATGAAAGAGTGAAATTTCAGCTAAGATATACAGGAGAGTTTGCAAACTGGTAGATCTCATATCTATCTGGCCCACAGATTTTTTAAATGAAGAGGTTTGTATCTAAATATTTAGACTTGGAGCTTCTCTTGGAAAAAAAAATAACTGTAGCAACACTGAGTGTACACTCTCACATGGCCCACATACTGTGAAACTAAGAAGCAGCAGAGCCATCTAGGAATGGCAGGAGACCTCAGGTTCCCACAGTCTCCATCATCTCCCGCGTCTCCTGCTTGCCTCATTTTACTTGTTTACCTGACCCGAACATGTGGGGTAAAGACTTCTGGATGCAGACAGATGCCAGCTAGACCTCTTTCAGATGCAAGCTGCCCCTTGAATTCCAGGAAAAAAAAAAAAAACTGTTATGATCTCAACTGCAATTCCACATTCTACGAAGGATCGATGTTTCCAATGAGACTTCTGCAAATCCCTAATGGGATCTAGGTTGGCGTGAGATATCTTCCTGCAGCCTCTGCTCTTTACCATGTCAACACAGACAGGAAACGCCATTCTGTTTCTTAATATTCAGTCACTCACTCATACAAGGGTAGTCATCAGTACAGCGGTGTTGATAATAGCACAATTAATAACATATTGGGCCTTGCATCGCCAAAGGCTCGTGTTTTTTGTTTGTTTGTTTGTTTGTTTTATTAGACTTTAAAGTTCTCCAGAAGCTTTCTTGCTCTCCTGAGGAGTATCTTTCTTGGCGCTCCTGCCATAGAAGTTTTATATTCTTTCCTGTCATCTCTCTCTGCAACTCCTTTCTCTCCTTTGTGTTTTTTCATCTGCCTTCTCCATTTTTAATACACAATCATGCGTGCGCACACACAGACATACACACACGCACACACACACATATGCACAGGCACGCACATACATACACACACACACACACTTTTTTCTTTGGGCCCCTTTCCCTCCTAGACCAGGCCTTTTCCCTCCTTACTATCAGCTTCAGAGCTCTCAAAGTCTCACCTTCTATTTATTTCCACTTATTTTTATTATTTTGCGTGCATGTTTATTTTCTTCAAACAAGATGTGCCGATTCTATAATGAATCCTAGAAGCGGTTTTCTAGATGGCATATGTATTTTTTCTGCTTACCTCATAAAATACAAAGCCTGTGGCCTCCCTTCCCTACACCACCAGTTACGTGTATGGATTGTGTATGTGAGTAGCCACCATCACGTGTGATGAAATTTAAAGAAAACTTTGAATTTCTGCTAAAGGGACTCACAGAGGAAAGCCTAAGTTTATGCAATAAGTCAGACAGGTCATGGAACGGGGTATGTGAGAAGCTGCTGGTGGTTCTCTTCTGCCTGTGGTGTTTGTTGAGAGGAAAATCACAGGACATCTGAGAAAGATGTAGAAACTGCACAAATGTTATGTAAGAGAGAGTTTGAAACCTGAGGGATTACTAAAGTGAATGCTAGATACAAATATCTTAGCTTATGATATTGTGAAGATAGAAGTTCTTGTTCTGTTTTTGCAACAATGATTCAATTTTCTTAATATTCTCTCTCTCAAAATGTCCATTCTTTCCAGCTAAGGAGGCAGCCTCTATATAGGACGATATTCGTGTGTAACCAAGGAATGTTATATTGAAGAATTTTGGCAAGATCATTTGTCTGATTTAGCTAAAAGCACCTAGGCTCTGTCTTTTTGAAACCTAGCATAATGTGAGGCATGCCAATTTAAACCCATTTCAATCTCCACAGTGTTCTTCTAGGAGCTAAGATAATGAAATATGTTCCATTTGAGTCTCCCTGTACAATGAAACAATCTAGCCAGATAGTAAATTAAATAGTATATTGTAGATTGTGTAACATGTATGAGACATGGCCACCACACATCATTAGCCCTGGAGTAAACACTAAGACAGTCTACAACCTCAGTTCAGATACTTTAGGGGATGGAAAGAAGTAAAAAAGTTTCTAAAAGGATATATTTTGGCTGAAATTAATATGTCAAAGCTGAAAATTCACATCCTATTGTCTGAAGACATTTAAGTAATATTTTGCTGGAATATCAGTTTCTGGGTGATTTAATTCAAGGTCTGAATTTAATAACAGTTTTATAAAAAGTATATATAAATACTATATATAGCATATGTAATAGCTGATTATTTATGTGCCCCCACGAATTACCAATATAGAGATCATCCTATTAACCTGCAAATATTCCAGAAAATTTGAGAGGGTAATATGAACAAAACCTTAGGGTTTTGTGATGTTCATTATAGCTCAAGTGGATATTCTCTTTTCCTTTCTTCTCTCCTACCTTTCTTCCCACTTTCTTCTTCATTGCCTTCAAAATTCCATGATTAATGCTTACTCTATCTTAAAAAAACACAAGAAAGAACTTGCTGATATGTACTGATATTTTTCTGCTCTTCTAAGATAATTTTTCATCTCCTATAGTCATGTTTGCTTTGCCAGAACAGCTTTTTGCTAGAATGTGGACCAAATAGTGTGTTTGGGGTTTTCTTTTTTTTTGCACATAACTGGAATGAATACTTGCTGACATCTATAATCCTGAAATTAGAAATTGTTTCCAAATATTATAATGTCTGATGTTGCTTCTGGCATGAAAGACTTTCAATAACTTTATGCCCTGTTTTTATTATTTTGTAACAGAATATATATAAATTCAGAGTCTGAAAGGTTTTCTGATAATTGATGTTATGACTTAATTAGTTCACCTGGATTCATTATCCTACCTTTTAAGTTCCTATTTCCATAGGGATAATTCCCAGGTGCTTTATTAAAAAAATAAAATAAAATCATTATGCTGGCCACACATTCTAACATCTCTTTGCCCAGTTGTATCTATCTGGTTTGATTCCTTTACATTTTCTTTGTGTTATTCCAGAAGTAATTCAATAGACCCTCCCGCTTCCATGGTTGACTTCCATATTATTCATGAACTTGTTTTATACACATTGAATAAATATTAGAGTGATAGCCAAACCTTTTTTTAAGCTCTACCTCTGGCATTTAGTAATTTAAAATATATATATAAATAAATATCGAATTCTAAACTAATATTTAATTTTGTTAAATGTATTTATTTGCATTAGATTTTTCTTTTCTCCCTAACTTTTTGAATATATAAGAAATAATGGCCAAAACTTTACCATAACCAAAACCTGCTTTTGAGGAATTTGGGGAAGAGTAAGAGCAGGAATTTATTGAAATTCTGTCTTACAATTATTGTGCTGATACACTATCAAGAGGCATATATAATTCATATGCTGGAGCCTTGCTAATCCACTATTCTCAAGATGCATACTACAAGACAGAAACGTATTCATAGCAAGCTCCTTCCAGTATCTTGGATAATAGACCCTACAGACATAGTCCAATAGAGACTCTCCTTCTGCTGAATTTTCTATTTAAAAGATTTTGTAATGCTGGAGCTCCAATGTAGTTTGAACGTATTTTTCCTATTAATGAAATATTTCTGCCTTCTCCCAGATAGCTACTAGTCTTTGTTAACTCAAGCTAATACAATAGTTATAGAAAACACATTTTGATATGCTCCACCCAGTTAGAATTCATTAATTAGCAGACAGTTTTAATCCAAAAATGATGATATAAGAAAGAACTTCAACAATTTACCAATGTCTTCAAACCACATCATAGGCAGTCACTTGTGAATCCTCTGATGTAGGAAACAGTTCAGAATTATAAAACAATAGACACTTTGTATTTTTTTCCAAATCTACATAATAAAATAACTCCCCCCAAATTCAACATGCCCCCAACTTACGACTATGTAAGTTTAGGAAGCTCTTTAAAGTTTGCAGGTATAAATCTGATCTGTTAAAAGAAGTTATAAGATTGCATAATTTTTCAGGAGAGTGTTATATTATTAAATAGGGTTGTAAAACATCTCTTCCAAAGACTTAAGGATTTCACTAATAACAACAAACATATCCTGAAAAAGATTACGAAGAACCACTGATGCAATTATAAATCACAATAATAGTTGCATTAAAAAATTAAGAGAACATTGTCTGGAAATGGCACACTCTACAGGAATGCCTTCCCCACTCAATTTCCGAGAAGAGAGTCTCCATTAGTTATGACAGTTAAAGGACACGAAAGACCAACAAATATGATGCTGCCTTCAGCTATTACAGAATGTGAAGAACAGAGGTACTTATGCCTTGATTTGGTAAATGTGCAACATTGTTGGATTCAAGCCAAAATAGGGTAAGATACCCATTTTGCAGCAGTTCTACCATCTAATGGTTATTGGAAACTCAGCATGAGAAGGTAAAACAGAACACCAATAAAAAGATAAACAAATCAATCAATGATGATTTTAAAAACTAAAGGAATGTCAATAATAAAAATATTAAATTGTGTTGGATTGCTGGAAAATTTTTAACATAAATTCTACACATGTTCCTAGGTTTTTAAAATAAAAGAGCTAATGAAGAGGGCATGAGTGTGTGGTTCTGAAGACAAGTATGTGTATCTATCTGTCTGTCTATAATAATTGAACGAACTATTGAGATACCAATGTGATTACTGAATTTGGAATGTTTGCACTTCTTTCTTGCCATACATGGAAAATAAAACATACAAGACAGTGTTAAGCCTAGAAATAACTAAGAATCATGTTAGAAAGATGTAATGCTATCATACTTGATTTATTCAGCCATAGAATGGTCATCAGCACAATTGTCCATTGTAATTTTTTGCCTTTTCCTGTGATAGGATCAGATCTGTGCAGTTTTTAAAAATGTAATTTGCGAGGCTCACTGAAAAATTAACTTTGTTTTAGCAAACCTGGCTTAAACAAGTGTATAAAACAAAGGCTACTTAAGTTTGTTTTGCTTTCATTTTTATTATAATACTGAACTGGGATATATTTTAAAGTATTAGTGAAGTGATGTCATGAATCAAAGTTTTCAATTTTTCAGTTTATAAAATATTGATCTATCAATGACATATACCAAAGTTTATAATCACCATAGGTGACACTTCAGCAAGGAAGGAACCAATTTCAGAAGAAAACGTAGACGCTAGGAAGATGGTCTTAGTAAGATAGAAAGCAAGGTGAGCCCTTCAAGTACAATTTTTTTTTTAATTATTGTGATAGAACATAAGAAATTAAAGTATAAATCAGCACCTTTATGAGATTTCATTAATTTTGTTGGTCAACAAATACAAGCTTTGTACCAATTTAATGTGTCTAAAACTGTGCAGAGGCTTAGGTGAGTGAGGTCCTTGTCCTCAAAGATGATAAGAAAGAAAGAGATCCATTGTTTTAAATACAAAGCAATTCTGAATATATCCTTGCCTCCCTACTCATTACGGTCCCATTTAAGCAGGAAGGGAAGCTAAGCATTGATGAGTTAGAATATGAATGCCTGCAGGGAGTGAAGTGGTAGAAAGAACAATGCTTATAAATTAATCAGAAGTCAAGATGAATAGAGAATTGTAATGCGGCCTTGAGGAACATGGTGTGGAACGTCTTTAGGATCAAAGAAAGAAAGAGTTTGGAGAAAAGAGATAGTACAGATAGCATGTTATCCAACCACCTAGTAAAGTATCACTACTTCTTTCCCATTGTGATTAGACCAATTTGCCATTGGTCTGACCTGACTTAAATTGACCTTAAGACACCATTGGTATCACAATATTTTGTTCAGTTATTATGTATAGACAGATATGCCGAACTGGTCTTTAAAACCACACTTTATTGATTCTGATAAAAGTTAAATTCTAAAGGACATTTTTGATGACGAGGAAATTTCAATTAACTGCGCAAAGTCAAGCTATAAATTTCAAATTAGACATGGCAAGCCTGATATAGGGGACATCTACTTCCCTCTTGAACTTAAATGCGTATTCAAAGCCATCTCTGTGCAGACAATGGGAGCAGTATTTATTTTAAAAAAGAAAAATAGGGAGCTCAAATATGTTGAATAATCAATGGTTGTACAATAATATAAAGAAATTGAATAGATTTGTCAGCATGTCAGTCAGAAATGAATTACAATTGTAGTAAAGAAGTAAAGGTAAAAGGAATTTCTCTGAGGAAAAGAACCATGCAAAATAAAAGCATTAGTGTGACATACAGTTTACAGAAACTCTCCTTGTGGAGATTAAAGTTTATATTTGTTGACAGTACTACAGGAACTTGTCACACAATGTAAAAATGATCATGCCATAACCACTTCTTCGCTGATGGCTTGATTTTACAGGCAGTGATCTCCCTGAGATGGAACTCAACATGCATTTCTACCTACTGACATTGGCCAGACTAGGTACTTGGATGAATGGACATAATTATGTGCAACCAAAATAGTTTCTGCCATGAGATATTTTATGCTATGATACCACAAGAACCAGTCCTCTTGCTTATACATTGGAATGTCTTCAGGAAAAATAAACAAAAATTGAATTATTTATATTTTATTTCATAGATGTCGTTTCTACCTACCTATAGCAACTGACATAGGCTACTTGGATTCTCAGAAAACTGAGACCTCCTAGAAACACTTATATTTATGTTAGTAACAGCAGAATTCATGGGGAGCAATTGTTATAGCATGTATTTACTGGGCACTTATGTAATAAGCATTATCTTTGTTTTCCTTGCTTTAATTCTCTAATATTTATATTGCAAAGGTACCTTGACGATCTTTATTTTACATATGAAGAAATGAAGCTTGGGCTAAATATACAAATAAGTCAATGCCTTTTGAAAAGCAAAAAATAAACAGAACCCAGCTTCAAAGTCTGGCTGGCCCTAACGAAGGCAGAAAGACAGGTCCAAACCATCAGTACCAAAAACGTCACAAATTCAGATGTAACTTAAGTGGTCATTGCACCTTTAAGGCTTTGCTCTTACCAATCTTAGGAAGTGGTAAAAGATTCTGCTACTTCACTCTCTTTCTACACTTTTGGTTCAAATCACTATCCTATTAGAGTTTACATTGCCAATATGAATACTGCCATTTGCAGGAATCGTGACAAATCTTAGTGGTTTGGGCAGCAATGTGCTAAAAAATGTTTAACAAATCACTCTCCAGAAAAAAAAAAGTATGCACATATAAGGATACATAAGTTTAGCATGAATGTTAGAATACATAGGACACAAGTTACAAATAGTAACAACATATGTGATATTCTTTATGGTAAATTTTACACAGTCAGTTGATTTTTGAAGACTATTCCCTTGATTTTTGTCAAACTCTGGTATTTATTACCAATGTATTGGTAATAGTTGATCAATTACTATAGCACATTCTGACATGAATATTGGTATTTTAATTTACATTCATAAGACAAATCAATAAATATATTGGAACGTCACTAATTCACCAATGACCAACTTCTTTGCTGATTCAAATAATTGTTTTCAAGCACTAAGATAATAGGTCTTAGTTTTGTTTGTACTATTAATAATGTTACAGCTACAGACATGACTCTCTGAAATTTATCTATATTATTAATATTTTCTCCATTACTTTCTTAATCCTAGAGTAAGGGTCACCAACTACAGCCCACACAGTAAATCTGGCCTACCACTTGTCTAAATAAAGTTCAGTGAGTACTACTAGCTTATTTGTTTATGTATTGTCCGTGTTTACTTTTATGTTAGAACCACAGAGTTGAGTAGTTGCTGCAGAAAACATATGGTGCACAAAGTGTAACATATTTATTCTCTGGCCCTGTAGGGATTTGTTTTTGCAGTCAAAACAATAAATCGAGCCCTGATTTGTGGTGTTTGCTGGCTTCCCATAGTACAAACATTTCCACTCTGTTTTCAAGCTATCAATACAATATGACTAACTACAACAACCAAGTACAGAGTTGGGGAGAAATGCTCAGTAGCACATCATTGGATGGAATTTACACCATAGCCATGCAACGGGGGTAAGCAAGCCCAAGAACATAAGATAAGAGTAAAATGTGGTAAATTTTACTTAAGTTATGAAGTTGTAGATTGAATTGTCTCTCTCGAAAAAGATATGTTGAAATTCTAAAAACTTTGGTACCTGTGAATGTGCACTTTATTTGGAAATAGGGTCTTTGCAAATGTAATCAAATTAAGATGAGGTCATACTGGATTAGGGTGACTCCTACTTTCAATGGAGAGAAAGATTTGATGACATAGAAGAAACACACAGAAGGCCCTGTGAAGACAGAGGCAGAAATTGAAGCTATACGGGCACAAGCCAAGGGATGCCAAGGATTACCAGCAATCACCAGAAACGGGAAAAAGCAAGCAGGAATTTCCTCCCCCTTTCCCCCTTCCTGAGCATTTAGAGGGAGCATGGGAACGATTTGACTGCAGACTTCCAACCTACAAAACTTATGGTAACTTTGTGGTAATGTATAGCAGTTGCTTTTGGAAAAAGATACTGAAGTGTTGACCTTTGAGTATTTATTACTTCTGTTTTTCACAGAATTAATTCCATTGTATATTTATATAATTTAATTTTTTTTTTTTTTTTTTTTTTGAGACGGAGTCTCGCACTGTTGCCCAGGCTGGAGTGCAGTGGCCAGATCTCAGCTCACTGCAAGCTCTGCCTCCCGGGTTTACGCCATTCTCCTGCCTCAGCCTCCCGAGTAGCTGGGACTATAGGCGCTGCCACCTCGCCCGGCTAGTTTTTTGTATTTTTTTAGTAGAGACGGGGTTGCACCGTGTTAGCCAGGATGGTCTCGATCTCCTGACCTCGTGATCTGCCCATCTCAGCCTCCCAAAGTGCTGGGATTACAGGCTTGAGCCACCGCGCCCGGCCTATAATTTAATTTTTAATAATGGCTATGTTGAATAAGTTTGCAGAATTGCTGAAGATTTAACAAAATAATGAGCTAGTTTGGGCCTGCTCCAACACACCATTCTTCAAACAATCAGGAGTGACAAGGCTACATGTTCCCCTGGGGGAGGGAAGAGAGTTAGAGTCCAGCTTTCCTTCCAGCCTTCCATGGTTCCAGAAAGCTGGTTTTGTTAAGTGGGAAATAACAATGAGAGATATTAGGGAGCATATAAAGCTCAGTCCTTGCTGCTTAAGCTTTAAGTTTTGGATCTGACTTGTCTGAAAGGAACTGAAATGAGATTCCAAGTCATAGGCATAAGAAATGAAACTTGATTTTGAAACTCACCTGATCCTGTTGCCTCACCTTTTGATGTGATTCCTGTTTCAGTCAAGACTGGCCCAGGTAGTGCACGAGACTGAATATCAGTTGCCCAATCTTGGCCTACAAAATAAAGCAGCAAAATAAATAAGGTGGGATCTGTTTTGAACCTTAATTTAGAAATAAAAAGGTTTAGATTTTTCAAAAGTACATTATTCATTGCCTAATTTTATTGGTATTTTCTTTCTTTTTAAATTTTATTTTATGTTTTTGAGACGGAGTCTTGCTCTGTCACGAGGCTTGCGAGGCTTGAGTGCAGTGGCGCAATCTTGGCTCACTGCAACCTCTGCCTCCCAGGTTCAAGCGAATCTCCTTCCTTAGCCTCCCAAGTAGCTGTGGCTACAGGCCCACGCCACCATGCCCAGCTAGTTTTTGTATTTTTAGTAGAGACGGGGGTTTCACCATGTTAGCCAGAATAGTCTTGATCTCCTGACCTTGTGATCCACCTGCTTTGGCCTCCTCAAGTGCTGGGATTACAGGCGTGAGCCACTGTGCCTGGCTTTCTTGTGTATTTTCAGAGTATTTTCCCCAAACTTCAGATATGTAGTAAATCCTAACAGCATATAGTCCTTAAATGCATATGTAAACATTTTAATTTTAGTAGCACTTTGTGTTGAAACTGCTCATCCTCTACCAAAGGAATACACATTCTATGTCTCATTATTTTAAGCTTGGAGAGCGAACTGCTAAACATTTAGTAATGGGAAGACATGTTTAGTAATAGAATCATATTAACCATAAATAAGCATTAGATATAAAGGTCAGTTGAGTAAAAATCAAATTCTTTGTTACTAATGAAATGACAGATGCAAGTCCTTTCTCTCACTTTTTTATCCCTTTCTATTCAGTGGTGAGAGAAGTTGATATTTGCTGACACTGCACAATCAGTTGAAAGTTAGATTTCTGGTTTCCTGTTGACAGACCAGCTTCTAACTCCTCAAGGTCAACAGTACTATTTTATATTCTGCCAGTAACTACAGGGAATTCTGATCCATAGGTTACCTCTTTAAAGAAACATCCTTTGGTATACTAAGTAATTGGACTGTTGTCCTTTTCCTCTATGCCTATGTTTAACCAATAATATGAGGATTTCATTATCATCATCTCCCAGATTGTTCTCCTGGCTTAGTTTGGACATTTATTGAAACACTCCTTTTGTTGCATAAACATTGCCTGTAACAGAGGGGCTGCATTGATTTTACAATGAGGGAACCCTGTTTTGCACAAATATTGTATATTGCTCTTCGGCTTGTTCACTAATAATACTGTAGCCCTGGATACCAAACCCCAGTTAGTCAGAAATTCTAAAGGTGAAATCACATCACTTGGAAATATTTTGATGCGTAGAATGATAATGCTTCATTTCGTGGAGTGGAAAAAAGTAGGTAACTAACATTTGATATTTGACATTTTAAAGGTAACTTACAATTTAACAGGATAAGTGATGATTGGGTAAACTAAAATAATGTATTCAGCCTCTGAGTTACACGGTCAAACCCCTGACATAGAGGACAAGGTTGAGACAGGCATTCTTTTCAAAATTTTTCACTCATCATGCCATAGGCTATTTCATAGGTTTCTAAATGAAATGATTAAGGAGAAAGTTTTTCTTTTCACCTATTTTTTAACCTATATAGAAATAAGAGTATTAGTACTCTTTTTATCATGGATAATTTGTGGTATTATATTTTTATAGAAGGAAATTTAATATGGTATTTTTGTAAGGCATCAAATTGATTTTCATCCTTTAATTTCCATTAATCCATTAAATTTTAGGATCATTAGGAATAAGTAAAAGGAAATTGTCCACAGATACACACACACACACACACACACACACACACTTATTTCTACTCTTGCCCCAAAGATACATTTTAATCAGCTCTATCTTCTGCTGTTGCTTGGAGTCTATTACCATTTAATGTTCTAGGCCTGACTTCAGGCATTTTCTTACTGTTTTCAGTCACAGAGAGAGAGCTCAGAGGAAGGAAAGCTGCAACTTGATGAAGATTACACTTATGTTCTTTGGCAGGATAGGTCCCCCTTTGGCAGAAGAGGCCATCTTCAGTATGGGGTGCAGAGTCTTAGAAAATAATATTGTAATTCCTCTAGCTTGAATATTAAAATAGCCGTGACACTTGAGGAAATCACTCTTAGGGTTCGTGCTTAAATTAGATTCTTGTAAAGTTGCATGATGTTTCTAGGTGTTCGTCTAAGAGAAACAAAAATATATGTCCACAAAAACCTTGTACAAGGATATTAATAGCGGCCTTACTAGTAAGAGCTACAACCTAGAAACAATCCTTCTTTCTCTTATCTAACTAGAAAAGGATAGATTATTGAATAAAGGGTACCTTTATTTATAATGGAATACTACATGGAAGTAAAAAGGGAGACAAAATCGGCATTGGTTAATCTCAAAGACATTATGTTGAGGGAAAGAATTCAGGCTCAATAGGCTATGTATTCTATACTTCCAGTTCTTCAAAGTTCTAGAACAGGCAAGGCAAATCAATGGTGATGAAAATCAGAAGAGTTCTTGCTTTGAGTGAGGGGAGTGAACTGGGTGTGAAGAAGCATGAGAAATATTTCTAGGATAAAGGAAATGCCCTATATTTTAACAGGCATGTAGGTTACTGGTGTATATATTTGTTAAAATTGATTGTGTTCTTAAGATCTATGCATTCACTCTGTGTAAATTATACCTCAGTATAAAGTCACCAGGTGCTTTGGAGAAAATAATGATTTTTTAAGTTACTTTTTTATACATAATAATTTGCCTTCCTCCAATTCTCTTAATTTTTTCACAATACTATCCCTTCTGCTATATTATTTTATCCTGTGGTTAATAAAGCATGGATGGAAGGCTTCCGACAAAGTGGAAGAGTAGGGAGCATTGGAAATCTGTCTCCCTACCTACACAAAAATTGCACTGGCAGAATGTAAATATTTTGAAACTCTGGAGTCTGTTGAAGGCTTGCAACTTCCACGCAAAGGCTTAGATGGTACATTTCAGTTAATTTATGACCATTTCACCTCATAGCACAGTAAGAGCTACCCATCCCTTGCCCCCAGCAGCTCACACACAGATTGCAGGGCCAGGGTGGATGAAAAATAACCCTGCTTTCCAAATGTCAGAGATCTTTGCTGTGATTACTGACTTCTGTTTCTGATCACAGAGGTGCAGACAAAGAGGCAGTGCCCACTTTTGTTGTGACTCCCCCTCCTTATTGTCACAAGCTGTTCTCCTCTAATTGAAATGATTTCCAGGGAACTTAAAGGACCAACAAATTTTTCTCCTTCATTTCTCTCTTTTTCTTCCTTTTGGGAGCCAGACATTGAAAACAAGGATATTAAAAAGTAACTGCAGGCCAGGCGTGGTGACTCACACTTGTAATCCTAGCTGAGACAGGTGGCTCACCTGAGGTCAAGAGTTCAAGACCAGCTTGGCCAACATGGTGAGACCCCATCTCTACTAAAAATACAAAAATTAGCCAGGCATGGTGGTACACATCTGTAATCACAGCTACACAGGAGGCTGAGGCAGGAGAATCACTTGAACCTAGGAAATGGAAGTTGGAGTGAGCCAAGATCATGCCACTTACCACTTCCTTCCAGCCTAGGCAACAGAGTGAGATCCTATCTCAAAAAAAAAAAAAGTAATTTCATATATGGAGAAATTAGAAAGTCATTGTCCATGCACAGGGGAAGACACAGGCTCAGAAAACACCAGAGAAGACTTTGAGTTTATACCTCTAATTAATCCTCTATACAGATACAGCCTACAACAATAAAAAAAAAAAAAAAAGCAAAACCAAAAAAAAAAAAAAACAGCAAACCTGAGAGAATGGAGGAAATATAATTTTCAGAGTTATCACATTATTAAAATAAAATGTCCAGTGTACCACACACCCAAATCACAAAGCATACAAAAAAATAGAAAAGCATGGCCCATTCAAAGGAGAGAAATGAAGGAACAGAAACTCTTCCTGAAAAAGAGCTGATGGTGGATCTACTAGACAAATACTTTAAAACTACTGTCTTACAGAACAAATTGGGCAAGTTTAAGGCATAGAAAAGGCCAAGAAAACAATGTATAAGAAAACGGGAATATCAATTAAAAACTAGGAAACCTAAAAAAATTCTGGAACTGGAAAGTACAATAACTAAAATAGAAAATTTACTAGCGTGATTTAAAGACAGATTTAAGCAGACAGAAGAAAGAATCTGAAGTTGAACATAGGACAGTGAAAATTATCAAGTTTGAGGAACAAAAATAAAAAAGTATTTTAAGTGAATAGGCCTAAGGGACTTGTGGGACACCATCAAGTGAACAACCTCACATTGTAGGGTCTCAGAAGGAGAAGAGAGACAAAGAAAAAGGCAGAGAATATACTAAAAGGAAGAGTCTGAAACCTTCCCAAATTTGATGAAGGGCGTAAATATTAACTTCCAAAAATTTCAACTAACTTCAAATATAATGCATTCAAAATGGCAGACCCACACCAAGACATATTGTAATTAAACTGTGGAAAGACCAAGAAATAATTTTGAAAGCAACAAGGGAAAAGCAACTTGTCATATATGAGGGCTTCTTAGTAAAATTATTAGCAGAGTTCTTTTAAGATATATTCAAAGAAAATAACCAAGAATTCTACATCCCACATAATTCTTCTTGAAAACTGAAAGCGAAATTAGGACTTCCCATATAAACAAAATTTTATGACTTTTTGTTTTTCACAAGACCTACTCTGAAAGAAGTTATAAAGGTAGTTGCTAAGGTTGAAATGAAAGGACATTAGACAGTAAAACTTGAATTCCTATGAAGAAATAAAAATCTCTGTAAAAGTAAATACATGAGAAATTATAAAATTATTTTAACAATGTTGTGTGACTCCACTTTTTGTTTCCTTTGGGATTTAAGAGACTAATATATATATTTAAAACTATTAGATTAAAAAGTAGTATGATTGTAACTGTGTATTGTTACTCTACATTTTATTCTCTGGACAGTTTAAAATACCAATGCTTTTTAAAATTCATTAGCTTGTGTTTTTGAACACACAATGTATAAAGATGTAACTTTGTGACATCAACGACTAAAAGAAGTGGGGACTGAGCTGTTAAAAAAGCAAAGTTTTTGTAGGTTAAGTTAAGCTGTTATAAATTCTAATTAGAGTATTATAACTTAGAATGTTAAATAAAATCCTCATAGTAACTACAAGGACAATAGCTAAAGAACATAACACTAAAAAAAGAGAAGAGAATGTACATATTTTACTACAAAGAAAATCAACTAAATAAAAAAAGAAGTCAGTAATACAGGAAATAAGGAACAAAAAAGCTAAAAGCATATGGAAAACAAACAGTAAAATGATTTAGGTAAATCCTTCCCTTATATTCATTACTTTACATGTAAATTGGCTAAACTCTTAAATAAAAAGACACAGGTGGCAGAATGGATGTTTAAAAATAATTCAACCATATGCTGTCCCTAAGAGTCTGACCTTAGATCCAGACACACATAGGTTGAAACTGAAAGGATGAAAAATGATATTCCATCTAAACAGTAACCAATACAGAGCAGGACTGGCTTATACTATATATGACAACACAGACTAAATCAAAAAGGTTTTTAGGAGACAAAGGCATTACGTATTAATAAAAGTTTCAATACAGCAAGATCTAACAATTACAAACATTAATTTACCTTATAACAGATCATCAAAATATACAAAGAAAAATGGACAGAAATGATGAAAGATATAAACGATTCTACAGTAATAATAGGAGACTTCAATACCCTGCTCTCTATATTGAATATAACAGCCAGACAGAAGATAAGTAAAGAAGTAGAGGACTTGGACAACATAATAAACCAGCTAGATCTAACAGGCATATATAGCACACTCTAACCAATAGCAACAGAGTACACATTCTTCTCAAGTGCACATGGACGTCTTCTAGGATAGACAATATGTTAGGCCTCAAATTAGTCTCAGTGGATTTAAAATGATAGATATCATGCAAAGTATCTTCTCCTACCACAATGGGATGAAGATAAAAATTCATAACAAAAGGAACCAAAAAAGTACTAATTTCTAGAAATTAAATAACACAACTCTAAACAATCAATAGATCCAAAAAGAAATCACAAAGAAATTTAGAGAAAATATTTTGCGATAGATGAAGACAAAAACACAGTATGCCAAAACTACAAGATATAGCAAAGCAGTACAAAAGGGAAAAGTTATAGCTATACAAGCTTACATTTAAAAAAAGACCTCAAATTAACAACCCAAGTTTACAACTTAAGAAATTAGAAAAAGAAAAACAAAACAAAACCCAAAACTAGCAGCAGGAAGGAAAAAATAAAGATTAGAAATAAGAAAAACAAAATAAATAAATGAAAAAAAAAAGAAAATCTATAAAACTAAAAGTTGAATTTTTGAAAAGACCAATACAATTGACAATTATGTAACTAGATGTACTAAAGAGATGAGTCCAATTACTCAAATTAGAAATAAAAGTGGGAACCTTCCTACCAATTCTACAGAAATAAAAAGGATTATAAGAGAAAACTGTAATCAATTGTATGTCAACAAATTGGATAATTTAGAAGAAATGGACAAATTTGTGTAAATGCAAAAGCTACTAAGACTCATCCATGAAGAAATAGAAAATCTGAATAGATCTGTAATACTGAGGACATTGAATCAGTAATCAAAAATCTCCTGACAAAAAAAGCCCTGGATCTCATGGCTTCACCAGTGAATTCTACCAAACATTTAAAGAGAACAACAACATTTCTCAAACTCTTCCAAAACAATTGAAGAGGAGAGTACATTCTAAACTTATTCTGTATGGCCAACCTTACCCTGATCCCAAAGCCAGACAAAGACACTACAAGAAAACTACAGACCAATATCCCTTATAAACATTGATCCAAAAATCTTTGACAAATTGCTAGTTAACCAAATTCAACAGTACACTTAAAAGATCATACACCACGACCAAGTGGAATTTATTCCTGTAAAGCAAGAATGGCTTAACGTGCAAAAAGTGATGAATGTTGTTTATTATACAACAGAATGAAGGAAAAAAACACATACTAATCTGAATAGCCTAAACAATACAGAAAAAGCATTTGACAGAATTCAACATCCTTTTGTGTCCAGAGTTGGTTCCTTCTGGTGGGTTCTTGGTCTTGCTGACTTCAAGAATGGAGCCACGGACCTTCACGGTGTTATAGCTCTTAAAGGTAGCATGGACCCAAAGAGTGAGCAGCAGCAAGATTTATTGTGAAGAGCGAAAGAACAAAGTTTCCACAGCATGGAAGGGGACCTGAAAGGGTTGCCACTGCTGGCAGGGGTGGCCAGCTTTTATTCTCTTATTTGTCCCCACCCAAGTCCTGCTGATTGGTCCATTTTACAGCGTGCTGATTGGTCCATTTTACAGAGCACTGATTGGTCCATTTTACAAACTTCTAGCTAGCCACAGAGAGCTGATTGGTGCATTTTTACACAGTGCTGATTGGCACATTTTACAAACCTCTTGCTAGCCACAGAGCGCTGATTGGTGTGTTTTACAGAGCACTGATTGGTGCATTTTACAAACCTCTAGCTAGCTACAGAGCACTGATTGGTGCGTTTTTCAATCCTAGCCACAGAGTGCTGATTGGCACATTTTACAATCCTGTTGTAAGACGGAAAAGTTTTCCAAGTCCTCATCTGACCCAGAAGTCCAGTTGGCTTCACCTCTCACTTTCATAATAAAAATACTTAAACTAGAAATAGAAATAAACTATTGTAACATAATAAAAGCCATACATGGGAATCCCACAGCGAACATTATACTCAATGGTAAAAGACTGAAAATTTTTCCACAAAGATCAGGAATAAGACAAGAATGCCCACTTTCACCACTTGTACTCCACATAGTACTAGAAGTTATAGCCAGAGAAATTTTGCAATAAAAGGAACAAGGCATCTAAACTAGATAATCTCTTTTCACAGATGATATGATCTTATATTTAGAAAACTTTAAAGATTTCAGAAAAAAACATTTTTAGAACTAATTAGAAAATTCAAGAAAGTTGCAGGATACAAAATCAACATGCAAAACTCAGTTGCATTTCTATACACTAACAATAAACAATTTAAAAGAAAATAAACTATTTCATTTACCATAACACCAAAAAGAACAAAATATTCAAAAAGTATCCAAAAAAGTGAAAGATTTTTATGATAAAAATTACAAAACACTACTAAAAGAAAATAAAGAAGGCATAAATTAATGGAAACACATCCCATGTTCATGAATTGGAAGAGTTACTATTGTTACCATGTCAGTACTACCCAAAGCAATCTATAGATTTAATGCAATTCCTACTAAAATCCCAATGGTGGTTTGCAGAAATAGAAAAAATTCTAAAATTCATATGGCATCTTAAAGTGACCCTGAATGGCCAAAACAATGCTGTACCAAAAAACAAACAAACAAACAAAAAAGAACAAAACTGGAGGACTCATACTTCCTTCCTAATTAGAAAACTTACTACAAAGCTACAATAATCAAAAGAGTGGGATATTGGCATAAGAATATATATATAGGCCAATCAAACAGAACAGAGAAACAGAAATAAAGCCTTTCATATAAGTGAAATGATTTTTGACAAGGGTACCAAGATCATTCAAGGGAAAAAGAATGTCTTTTCAAGAAATGGTGCAGAGAAAAGTGGATATTCACATGCAAAAGAATGAGGCTGTATTCTTACTTAATACTATATACAAAAGTTAACTCAAAATGGATTCATGACCTAAATATAAGACCTAAAACTCTAAAGCTCTTAGAAGAAAACATAGGGCATATTCTTCACAACATTAGATTTTCAGTGATTTCTTAGAGATGGCACTGAAGGCACAGGCAGCAAAAGAAAAAATAGACAAACTGAACTTAATATTTTTTTAAAAAAAATCTGTGCATCAGAAGCACTATCAACAGGGTAAAAGGGCAACATACAAAATGGGAGAAAATATTTGCAATTCATATATCTGATAAAGAATTGAAATCCAAAATATATAGAGAACACCTAAAACTCAACAGCAAAGAAAAACACACAACTGAGTTCAAAAATGGGCAAAGGACTTGCGTAGACATTTCTCCAAAGAAGATACACACATGGCCAAGATTTAAAAGCTATATAACATCATTAATCGTTAAGAAAATGCAAACTAAAACTACAGTGAAATACTAGCTCATTCCCGTTAACATGGCCACTATTTTTTTTAATGCAGAAATTTAGTGCTGAGGGGGATGTAGAGAATTGAAACCCTTGTGCACTGTTGGTGGGAATGTAAAATGGTATACTGTGGAAAATAGTAGGGCAGTTCCTCAAAAAACAGAAAAACTGAAAACAAAATTACTGTGTAATCCAGCAAAGCTACTTCTGAGTATATACCCCAAAGTATTGAAAGCAGAGTCTTGAGGAGATACTTGTACATCTGTGTTCATAACAGCATTATTCACAATAGCCAAAATTTGAAAGCATCCCAAGGGTCCACTGACAGATGAATGGATAAGCTAAGTGTATTGTATACATACAATGGGATATTATTCCACTTTCATAGAGAAGAAAATTCTGACATTTGCTACAACATGGATGAACCTTGAAGACATTATGCTAAGGAAAATAAGTCAGTCACAAAAAGACACTGTATGATTCCACTTATATGAGATACTTAGAATAGTCATAATCATGCAGATAGAAAGTAGAATGGTGGTTTGCAGGGTCTGTGGGAGAATGGATTGAGAAGCTCTTGTTTAATGGGTATACAGCTTCAGTTTTGCAACATGAAAAGTGTTCTGTACTCAGATGATGGTGATGCTTGCACATTCACGTGAATATACTTAATGCTATTGAACTGCACACTTAAAAACGGTTGATGGTAAACTCATATGTATTTTACTACAATTTGAAAAATCCAAAAAAGGAAAGCACAGATGTTGTATCTATTTTTTAGAAGAAATTAAGTCTTTAAGGAGACAGAGAAATTGCTTATATCATACAGTTCTAGCAGGACTGAAGCTCAAATTATAATTCCTAGATCTCTGACTTTCACTTTAATCCAGACTGAATCTGCTAACATAAACGTACCCTAGTTACAAGCAAAAGGTGGGGATACAGTGGTACTCATTCTTTCTAACTCAATCCATACCTCTTCTTAGTTAAAACCTTGAAAGCAAATGTAACAGTGTCAAAAAAGGTTAATTTATTGTATATTCTTCTCAAGGTGTGTACATTCATTTAATGACTGAAAAGGTTTTGTTGAGTAAAAGCATGCAAAAATTCTTGAGCTAAGCTATTGAGTGATGCCAGCAACAAAGTTCAGTGGATTTGTGGTGACTACCAATTTGTTTCCTGCCTTTTGAGTAGAATACCGTTCTTTTTAATTGTGTGAGTCAAAATTCCAAATGTATGCAATTTTTATCTGTTTTATTTTAGTTGTGATGTTCTATTTAAAGTCTAAATGGAGAATTCTTCCCAAGTTGGAATGTAACTTCTTGGGAAACACATACAGGAAGTGTCCAAGGTATCCATCCTCAAGTAAAATTCTTAAATAAATATTCTGATGCATTGTAGAGGAAGCTCATAAATGTCTCTTTTTGCAACATAAACAATATAATACCCCGACACAAGGTTGAGGATACGTAAATGCAGTATTTTAACGTTACAAGTTAATTTTGTGGGTGTGAATGAAAGATGTTAGGTCAAAAAATGATAAAGCTCAATACAGAAAAATATATGCCTACATTTGTCTATTTGTTCTTTATGCCATCATGGAAACTGCATTTTAAAGAGCCATTTCCTAGTTAAGATATATTGACTCAAAACCATTGAAATAATTATCTTGGTTTTAATATGTCTTTTTTTTTTTTTATTTTTGGAACTAGGTGTTGAGTATTTCATGTGAATTAAGGAGTCTACTAAATACTTTACATATACTATGTGTCATTTTCTTCTTACAACTGCCCAATAAGTTTGGTAAAGTTATTATCCTAATATTTTAGATAAGAATATTGAAGATTTTAAAATGTGTCACTTAGAGCAAGTTAAGCAGATGGCAAGCTAAAGGACCAGAATTTATACCTAAGCAGTTTGATCTTACAACCCTCACCTCGAAGTACTGTTTTGTACCAACCCCTGGGCAGAAACCTTATCCATAAATAGAAAAGTAGGAGACATTTCCTGGGAGGGTTTGTTCTGTCAATCCTTTTTTAAAAAGAGGGAAGTCACCAGTTACCATATTTCACTCCTGACTCCTGAAGCACCACGAAACCTGATACTTTCCTGGTCAGAATTTGTTTCAGCATATGTCTGTAATAAAAGATACAAACTCAAATGCTAAAAGGAATGAAGAAGAGCAGGGAACGTGCATGAAGAGATGTTGCTGTGGAGATGAGTGGGGTGCACTTGTGTAGTCTCCTGTTCTTTCAAGCATAGGCAATAACCACCTAATTAAAAATGAATGAAATGAAGAAACTACTGACTAGCATAATAGTAAGTTCAGTGGTGATACTGAATTTTGAACTGACTTATTCTAACGTTTATTCCTCCGTCTCCCTGAAAGTCCCCTGGCTCTGTCTTCCTTTGTGTAGGGTTTTATCTTCAAGACAGTAGTAGCAAGATGACTGCAGCAGTTCCAAGCCTCATGATCATGACCAATAGTATCTAGGAGAAATGGAAGGGACAGCTTGGGAAGCTTCTCAGAAGATATAGGAAGAAGGAACTTTTCTAGAAGCCCAAGACAATATCTCCTAACATCTCATCAGCCCATATTTGATCATATGTTTAGGAGGGACACATTTCTGCCAAAAAGAGAAAATTCAGAAGCTGAGGGAGTCACCTTTCATGGAGTCATAAAGGCTATGTGAAGTTGTGTATCTGAACTGACATATTTCTGCCAGGAAAAGGAGAGGAAAGAAAGGATGCTGGTCACTGGTGTCTTCTATATCCCTGCTTACCTCCAGCCAATTACCCTTTTTAGGGACTCTGGGCCGAGATCATTGGGTTTCTTTCATGAACGAAGCTGTAAATTTTATGAAAATCACTTTTGTGTTTAAAAATAACTGCACATCATGAATGGTTACAAATAGCTTGATAGAATAAGTAAGACCTAGTGTTAGATAGATCAGGAGGGTAACTATAGTAAACAATAATCTATTGTACATTCCAAAATAGCTAGAAGAGAATAACTTAAATGTTCCTAGCATAAAGAAGAGACAAATATTTAAGGTAAGAGATATCTCAAATACACTGATTTAGTCTCTACAAATTATATAACTGTATTAAATTATCACATGTATCCCCAAACTGAGCACATTTATTATGTACCAATAAAAAATGCTGGCTGGGCACCGTGGCTCATGACTGTAATCCCAGCACTTTGAGAGGCCAAGGCGGGCGGATCACTTGAGATCAAGTGGTTGAGACTAGTCTGGCCAACATGGTGGAACCCCCGTCTCCACTAAAAGTACAAAAATTAGCCGGGCGTGGTGGCTCCTGCCTGAAATTCCAGCTACTTGGGTGGTTGAGGAGGGAGAAGTGTGTGAACCCGGGAGGTGGAGGTTGCAGTTAGCTGAGGTCAGGTCGCTGCACTCCAGCCTGGGTGATGGAGCAAGACTCCATCTAAAAAAAAAAAAAAAAGAAAACTTTCTTAAAAAGTAAAATGAATGCACAGCCACAGAAAATGCATTTTCACATCAAGTATAGCCTATAGGGTATAGCAGCATCTGCTCTAGGTTGTGGTCTAAAAGTGGGTTACTGAGAACTAGAAAACCAGGGATTACTGAGAACTAGAAAACTAGGAAGAGACATAGGGTTCTGTGTTTGAGTCATCATATTGCCAAGGAAGAGATTCTAGGCAATGCCAGAAATGGAGCTGAGATCAATACTTGAGAAAAACAAGCAGAAGACAAGAAGAAATTATGTAAACTGGGCCGGGCGCGGTGGCTCACGCCTGTAATCCCAGCACTTTGGGAGGCCGAGGCGGGCGGATCACAAGGTCAGGAGATCGAGACCATGGTGAAACCTCGTCTCTACTAAAAATAGAAAAAATTAGCCGGGCGCAGTGGTGGGTGCCTGTAGTCCCAGCTACTCAGGAGGCTGAGGCAGGAGAATGGCGTGAACCCGGGAGGCGGAGCTTGCAGTGAGCCGAGATTGCGCCACTGCACTCCAGCCTGGGCGACAGAGCAAGACTCCGTCTCAAAAAAAAAAAAAAAAAGAAATTATGTAAACTGGAACAAGCTGACAATATCACCAACAATGCTTTTAAGTAGGCTGCTTTGGCCCTTTCTAAATGTATCACTCTGAACTTAACGTACAACCCATACCATTTCTGCAGAAACTGGAATCAATTCTTATGCCATTAGTTATTATGCCAAGTCAGTTTAACAATCCACTGTTCCAGTGACCTATAAGGTTGCCACTATTCTTACTATCTTCCTTCCATCTTTGATTGAGCTCTCACTATCTACCAGGTACTGTCCTATGTGTAACCTGTATTAACTTGTTAATCTTGTGTAAAGATTGTTTTCCTCATTTTATAGGTGACAACATATAAATTCACAAAAGGGCAAAGAGTTGCCTAAGGTCAGAGGCCTTAGGAAGTGATGGGGCAGAATTTAGCACCAAATCTGCTGGACTTCAAAACATGGCTATTTTATTACAAAGCTATTCTGCCTACACTATCCTTTTCCCCACTATTATCACCATGCAGGAAATAACTGTGATTCTGTCACACTACTTGAGACTAATGAATGTTACCAGCATGAACATGGAGTACACCTTCTGGAGGAAAAAAAAAAAAGTGTATCTGTTTTTAAATTTTTACAGCTAGATAACCTACATCGTTTTATTTCAACATAGACACATATACCATTCATGTATATCTGCCTTGTATCTTACCCGTCTTTTTCTTCCACACTTGTCTTTGCCTTGATTATCTACTCTAGGGTTGATATGTTAACTGAATAGTTGAACAGACATTTATTGGGAATCCGGCACTCCCCAGGACTCAATTATAATTTTCCGATCATTATGTGTTTCCAATATCCATACCTTTTGCTCTCCAAATATCTTGGACACCTTTCTATCTGATTCTTTCCTTCCTACCTTCAAGTGAGTTATAAATAAGATTTTTTTTTAAAGTATCAAGAGTTTACAACATTTTTAGTTCCAGGAAATTTGGGACTAATGGTGAATGTAGACAAAATGTCTGGACTTTTTTTGGGTTCGGTTTTGTATTGATTCTCATTTAGTATTTGGTTAATATTTTAGTTATAGAGTGTGAAACAGTCTGCCTTCTTTTTTACTTGCTGTGTGTTGTATGTTCGTGCAGGAAAGAATCCCATTCTACTTAGTTCTCCTTGAAATTAGAGCCTGGCTCCCTCAACCTTAACACTTTCCAGCACTCACCACAGTGTCTTGCTCTTTGTAGATTCTGAACATACATTTGTAGGATGGTTGGGTTTGTTGTATTTCAAAATGTGTCTGTTGATTATTACAAATTAAAGCTATGAGCTGTGTGATATCATTCTTACCCACACATTATTTTTTGAAATCTGTTCCAAAACATACAAATTCTCTTTTTCTCCTTATTCTTTTTTTGTGTGTGTGAGGGGTGAGTGGGTGAAATAGTACAACAGAAACTATGAGTTATTTTTGATGTGGAAAGGAAAGCCTCATCCTGTAAGGAAGCCATGTAGAGAATCTGTAATGAGAATAAAAGCAACCACCTCATCCTGGGCTCTCAGCTTCATGACCCTTGAAGACTTAGGATTCCTTCACAATCAAGTACAAACAAGTCCGTGTCTTTTAAAAATAAAGCTCATTTTTTTATGGGAGACAGTTTATAGTTTATCAAAAAGCTGCATTAGGGTGCTTAATAAATCATGCTGCATAGAATGCAGGGACAAGAAAGCACAGTTGTCTAAAGTAAAATATGTTGGGGATACAAGAAAAACACAGATGCTTGGTGTGATTCACAGAGTCTTTATGAAACAATCAGATAATATTTATTAATTGTCTACCAAGCTAAAGTAGTGAAGCAATAAAAAGACACAGTGAATGTACATGGTCTGGCTGCTAGAGGATTTAGTGCAAATCTTAGTATTTGAGCAACATTTTTTATGATTTAGAAGAAATGAATTAACACTCCCCATTACAAAAGTTAATTTCTCTGTCTTAAGGCAAAGCATATTTTTGTAGCGGAAATATTATAAAATCAACAGAGATGAATCCCAGTGTGTGGCCTCTTCAGCAGATGGTCAGTGTCTCACCTCACATCACTTTGGTTGTACCATTTTCCTGCACCATCTTGCTTGGACTTCCAGTTCTCAAAAGTATTTCAGAGGCTGAAGTTCTGTTAGTGAGGTGACAAGGGAATTCATACTCCTGACCTGATGACTCTACATGATTTATTGATTAGGTCAGACATAGAGTTTCTACAGAACTGGAAAGTTGTCATTCAAATGACCCATTGCCCCTTACTTAGTCTAAATGAATCCAAGCATGTTTTACAATTTCTCTTCCAATCATAAGCAGGGAGATGATGATGAAAAAATCAGCAGCTAGGTGGACTTTAGTTAGCAAGGAAAGAAAAGCATGGTAGTGGCTGCTTCACCTAGAACCCTATTGGTGTCACAAAAGGTCAGGAGGGGCAAGGAGTTAAGGTTCCCAGGGAATAGGGGAAGTTAGGGTAATACATTTCTGTTTTTATGTTTTGCTGACAGAATATCTCATCAGTTTATTTTTGGACTAAGAAACAGAGTCACTTCTTTGATGTAGGAGGTATTTGCAGTGTTACCTATTGGGCTCTGTGTTTGTGTGTGTGTGTGTGTGTGCACGCGTGTGTGTATACACACATGTGCTAAGCATTTTAAAGTAGGTCTTGTGGATTACTCCTGGGAGCAAGCATGGGATGGCAGAATTTGTTTTGGATTTGGAATTAAACAGAGCAGACCCAGCTTATCCTATTAGCTCTGCAATTTTAGACAATTTACCACTAATTAGTTTTCCAAGTGTGTAAAATGGGAATAATAAAATCTATGTCTGGCATTGTTACCAGTGGCCATAATACCCAGCACAGAAAGAGAAGTGCAGTAAACAGTTGTTCCCTTTCCTCCCCTCCAAAAGCTTCTACTCATGCAATGCCTTACTTAGAGTTCTGCACTTCTCTGACTCTGTGGAGGTATGAGTTGTGTCTATGGGTTGAGCTCTCTGCAGACTTTAGGATGCAACTTGTTTCTAGACAGATGGAAGGAGTCATGGGCAAGAATTTATTAACTTACCGCCAATTCAGTAGTACTACTGAGTCTACTCAGACTTTCTAACCAAATGGTAGGTTTTGTTTTCTTTCTTGTGACCAAGACACTGCCTTATACCTTTCTAGTTACCTGTCTTGATTCCTGTCTTTTTGTCTTGAATCTGTACTCCAGGGTTAAATAGTTGAACAGATATTTGTGAGGATCTAATACCCCTCAACACTGAAATAGAATCCCTGAATCTTCACATATATATTTTCCACATCCCTGATTCTCGTTGCCTAGAAATCTAGGATATCTTCTTATCTGCTTCTTGGATATCTTCTTATCTGCCTCACTGTTCTGTTGTCATCTCCTTTTTTTCCAGCTATTGCTAGGCCCTGTCCATCTCTAATTTGATCCACTTTTAATTTAAACAAGATTTTTTTTAATATAAAGTATTTGAGAAGAGATCATCTACACATTACAAATGTTATAGTACAAGATAATTCATGACAAATTTAAAAAAAAAAAAAAAAAAAAAAAAAAAGATAATTCATGACTAGAATACATAGGCAAACATTAGAATAGTCTTTAATTCTACCCTGTTTCCCACCATGTCCATCCTTTTCTGTACTAAGTCATGCTGTTTCCACATAGAATCCTTTGAAATTAATATCCTGTTTCCATTTTACTTGCTACTTCATTTTTGATTCTTTTTCGCTCACACCTGGACTGTCACAAAACCTACTCGCTGGGCTGTCTGGCGACAATCATGGCTCTTGGTTTCCACTAGATTTATCTTTCTAAAAGCCAGATATGGTCATACTATTATTCTGTACATCTCTTCTAGAACAAAACAGTTCCTATGCATGGAATTGAATGTCCTTTAAAATCTACCCTAGTCAACCTATTCAGTCTCAGTCCCTCTCTCTGCCGTTTGCATTACTCATTTTTCCTTGAAGATATCATTTGGTGTCATTCTGTTGTGCATTCTCCCTGCCCCTTCTGAAGTACTTTTCTCCACCATGGAGCCTAGACAAATCCTACTAATTCTCTGAACTCTCGCCCTATTTTGAAACCACACATGTGGTTATTTTACCGTCGCCTCCCCCGCTGCCAGATTATTTTCTTAATAGCTCCACATACCATATAAGATAAAATTTTATAGTCTTTAATAAGAAGAACTATAAAGAATACCATGTTATACTTCCTACCCAAAGGCTACTTTGATCTTCTCCTACTTACCCAACTAGACCCAAGACGCTCCTCATATCCACTAAAGTCCCAGCTTCAATATTCCCATATATATATAACGACATTTCAAACCTCCATGCCTTTCCACATGCTGAGCCACAAATGAACTACACGCTGGCCATCTGTCAATTCTATCTTATTTTTCAGGTCTCAGTAGGACTTGTCTTTTCCTTGTGAAGCCATTCCTCACCCACTCAAGCAGGTGCCTGGCTCCCTGTTGCCCTCATTCCATATGTCTCTATTATTGCCCTTATCTCCCTGTCAGTCACTTTTTTAATGAGGCCATCTTCGCTACTAATGAGTGAACACTTTAAGGGGAGACATTGTGTCTTATTTTTATGTGTCCTTTTAGCGTCTTGCACAGCACCCAGCTTATAATAGGTACTTAATATATATTATAAAATAAATAGAAAGAAATCCTTTCTATGAAATCTTCCTAATCCTCTCATGTGTAATTAATTGGTTCTTTGCCGGTGTCCCATAGCAGCCAAGTACCAAGGATTTAGAGTCAGCCTTCCTGGATTCCAATAATTGACCTCCCAACTTGCTAATGAATAAATTTCTAAATTGCTAATCCTCAGTTTCCTCATCTCTAAATAACCTATATCTATGAAATAAGCAGATAATGCCAAATAGTAATCAGTTTACAGGGAAACGAACAGAGTAATGACACATAGTATTCAGTTAGCAAGTCTTAGATTATGTAAATTTGCTATTGGCAGTAGTGGAACTAGTGGTTATTATGTTAATAATTTATAATCCCATGTACTTTGTTCTGCCAGGTCATGATTATGTGAAGGCTGCTACTATTTTTATTCATCTTTATATTCATATAACCCAGAACATTGCCTGTTAATGGCTTATGTATATATACATAAACGAACATATATGAAAGGATATATATATCAATTTATTATATTTTATGTCATAATACAATATATTATTTATATATTTATTTTATTTTCATATTCTATCCCTATAGAATGTGAAAATAAGAATATAGGTATAGAATATAAGAATAAAATTAATTCTAAGTATATTTGGAAACACAAAGAGTGCTAACAACATACTGAAGACCATTTGAAGGCCTAACCAGATCTAGTAGACAAGAAAATTTAACTCATATGGAAATGTTGAGGCTTTCTATGAAGAGATATAGGACAGAGTGTAGTGAGGGGATATGAGAGGTGTATAAAGATAAATCAAAGTCTTCAAAGTTCAGATACTTCAACCTGTGCTAACTGAGGGAAAGATTTCATCGTGTGCCAATTATGATCAAGTAGACAGTCATAAAAATGTGCCTACTAGTTTTTGAATTCTGGGAAATAATGCCTACTTGAAACAGCTCTTGGATCAAACTATAAAATTTATTGGTGTGGAACTTCGACTGTGACAGCGAATCAAAACAGTCTCCCTAGCTCTGCCCCTTGGCTCCAGAAGCACTATTCTAAGCCCTCAGGAAAGAATTTGTACATCTTTAGTCAGGAGACCTACATCATCTGCCAAAACAAGATTTCCTAGGTTTACTTCTAAATATAGCTTTAGTTTGGGTAATTTGCTATAATCAATTTTGAAGAACATTTAAACCCAATTTAATGTTTATTTTCTTTGCCAATTCTTGGTGCCTGCATATATGATGACTCTCATTCAGACTAGAAGATTACACACCTATTAAATATGTACATGTAAGTAAAATCACTGTACATCATATAAGCACAAATTTAACTCTGGAAGATGTATTGCTTTCACTGATGCATTTATTCATTTGCTGAGAGTTTATTTTAGATTATGCATGTATTAAATCTAACATTCAGAGAGATTCGCTTTGAACATTTCTTAATTTCCTAACAAAATAGTGCAATTATGAAAATTTCACTAATCTTATATTTACCATTGCTGGTATATTTTATACTCAATTTTGAGCTTTGTGGTGACTTTACAACCACCATATTTATTTATAAAATTGTGCGTACCAGTTGTATGTTTATTGATACAGGACTGTACTTATTTTATATTTCCCAAGGGTGTTACATTTAGTAAATTTCACAAAGGTAACTTTCGCCAAAGAATAGAAATATCAGTTTTAAAGGACTGCTTTTTCAAAGCACCTGTTATTAACAATGAGACCTAAGGACCAGGATTACAAAGTTGAGGCTGAAAGTACCTCATTTCCAATGGGCACAGTTACAAGTCACCGTAAGCAGGAGCCTAGAAGTAGATGGCTAAAGTGGATCTGGGACATGGTAGACGCAAGTTTATTCTTCAGAGGTCAGGTTTAAGGATTGAGATGGGTAGAAGTCATGTTTACATGCACTGCAGTCAAATTAAAAGACTGTCCCAAACAAGGGACAGAAACAAACACACACACACATACGGGGATTAAAAAAAGATGATATAACCTGTAATGTGAAATATTAAGGTTGTAAACTATAGGACAGAAGGTGGGATCTGGCTGACAGGTATAGCTGGGCAGTGGGTTTGGTTGTGTATTTTTTAATTTTAAATATAAATTAATTAAAACCTCATGAAATGTTTTAGAATTAGAGGGTATGCCATGAAATGCACATTTCCTGGCTTCTCTTTATGAATCAGGGGTTCTTGAAGATACCATGTAAGAAGTTTCTAAACCTGAGTGGTCATTACCTCTTGGGATGATTGTGCACTCAAGTTTGCCCAGGGCAGTCCCTTTTTACACCTATTAATATGGCATAATTATTAATAACACTCTTTATTTTCAAAGTGTTCTGGCTTGGAGAATAAATATGTCACTCTCCTCTAAGGGGAGGTCTACACCACTGCACACCTCACAGACTCTACCTCTCCTTTCATAAGTCTTTTATATTTGGAGAACTTGAAATATTAGCCTTAAATGCCTTGTTTCTGGAAGTATTTGAGTTTTTCACTCCTATTCTTAGCCAACAATTAGAAGGCATAAATTGGAAAGTTTTTGAAAGAGTCAGTCATTTTGATGACCAAAAAACTTGCAAGTCTAAATGTACAGGTTGAGCTTTAGGTTCAGAAGAGGATGACAAGGCTGGATGTGGTGGCTGATACCTGTAATCCCAGCACTTTGGGAGGCTAAGGCGAGTGGATTATTTGAGGTCAGGAGTTCAAAACCAGCCTGGCCAACATGGTGAAACCCTGTCTCTACTAAAAATGCAAAAAGTGGCTGGGCATGGTGGCACATGCCTGTAATCCCAGCTACTCAGGAGGCTGAGGCAGGGGAATCGCTTGAACCTGGGAGGTGGAGGTTGCAGTGAGCCGAGATCGTGCCACTGGACTCCAGCCTGGGCAACAGAGTGAAGCTCTGTCTCAAAAAAAAGAAAAAAAAAGCATAACAAGGGGCAGCATGAACTTTATGGTAGATGTTACAGGGAAGAACCCTGATAAAACATATCTGAATCTCACTATTATACAGTTCCCAAAGAATGGATAGAGGAAACTGGGATCCCACAAGCCACATCCGGCTTGCACGCTGTTGTTATTTGACATAGTCTACTTTCTTTTTATTTAAATGAGGACATTTTACATTAAAAAAATTTTCTAGCTTGTCTTGAAAAACTGGAAGATCTGGCAATTCTGGGTTCTTATTCTCACCATACCAACTGAGGATAAGGCTTGCTAGAGCCTGCCCACCTTTAGATAGGCACACAGTCTCCCAATCACCAGTGTAAATAGAATGATTCATTCATTTATTGTACCTGCCTGGCTGCTGGAGGCCCGAGTTTTCATCTTCTGAGGGGAGGCAGGCATCAATCCCTAAGCATCACACTCAGACCCACAAGATTGTTTAAAACCTGATTGAGATGGGGGGGTCAGTTTGGAGAAAAGGAGCTTTTGAGTTCCACCCTTTTACACCACCATGGACTCTATACTACTTTTAATAGTATAAATGACACAACAGCCATAAAAAGGGAGTAACAATAAGAAAATTACTTTAAAAGTACCTATTGGCAGGCCAGGTGTGGTGGCTCACTCCTGTAATCCCAGCACTTTGGAAGGCCAGGAGGGGTGGATCATTTTGAGGTCAGGAGTTCGAGACCAGCCTGGCCAACATGGTAAAACCACGTCTCTACTAAAAATACAAAAATTAGCTGGGTGCAGTAGCAGGTGACTGTAATCCCAGCTACTTGGGAGGCTGAGGCAGGAGAATCACTCAAACCCGGGAGGCAGAAGTTGCAGTGAGCCGAGATCATGCCACTGCACTCCAGCCTGGGCGACAGACTGAGACTCCATCTAAAAAAAAAAACAAAAAAAAAAACAAACTATTGCCTTTCTATATTTGATCTGGTGACATGCTCCAACATGAGTGTTATCTCATTTGTCTCTCACAGCAATACTCAGGGGTAAATTATATTTTCATCCCTATTCTATAGATAAAGAATTCAGCTGTTTATGCCAGAACCAACTCCAAAACCCAATCCCTTAACCATCATGCTTAAGAAGTTTCTATTTTATATAAAACGCTGCAGTGATTCACACAGCCTAGAATTTCCTCCTTAGGGATTTTTAATTTCCTTTCCTTAAGTAGAACTTAGGTGCAATATTGTCTCCAATCCTCTGAGTAGTTCCCCTGTCCTGTAGTACTGTGTGGTGGCACTGAATGCCACAAGGAAGTTGAACCTCCCACCTAAAATGCTCGGCAATTTCTCATTGTTCCTTCTTTGGCAGAAGCTAAAGATACTGATTTGAAATTCACTGATTGTTTCTGGAACATTGCTATTCAGCGTAAAATGACTCACCTCTGTACGGTGTGTCATCCAGTCACACCAGCTTGAATTTTGCCATCATTTCCTTTAACTCAGCATCACATTCTGTGTACATATGTGATTCACATTTAGCTAAACTCTTTTCTATGTCCTTCATGCTGACTTTTGCAAAATTCATGACATCGTCACCTGCACTCTGGGATGTAAGACAAGTAGACTTTGATCATATATGTGCCCTATAAGTAAATGTAATTGCATTTAATATTCACCTGTTCTGCCACTTTGTGATAGCTGCAATGAAATTAAATGACCCACAGCTTCTATGATGCAGAAGAACTGGAACATCATAATTTTTCTTCCTTAGTTAGTGATAATATTCTTTTTGATTCACCCAATTTGAGGAAAAAATATGCGAGAGAAAGAATAGCAACATCTTGGCAAAGGTTAGAGTTAATACTATATTCTAGCTTAAGGAAATGATTTAAATTTCTATCTCAGTATTTTCTTCCATATTGAACACCAGGGTTGTCTCCTCAGAATCTATTTTACCACTGCTATATCATGTAGCAGCATCAGTTTGAAGGGCGTGCCAGAGCCCAGCTCTGGCTCCAGGTAGCCCTGGTTACTATAATTTCAGTAATAGAGTTCCATGTCCCTTGCTCAAACATGGCTTCTGCAATGGGCATGTCACCTAAACTGCTCTTAATAGAGTGAAGTACAGAAATTTTCATCAATTTGAGGAATAAAAGAAGCCTCATTTTTTTTTTCTTCACAGAGTGGTTTAAGAACAAACATGTGAAACTGGTGTAGCCATTGCTTGATGGTATTAAGAAAGCCATTCTGAGCCTGAAGTTGACACATGGAGAAAGGCACAGTTAAAAGGCAATGTGAGCGACTAGACTAAACATAGCTAAAGTCCACTTTACCATCTTATGTTGGTAATATGAGCTAGTAATTTTTAAAATTTTTTGGAAACCTCACTGATAACACCTTCTAAAAGCAAATATATAGTGATCATTCGTGTAAATAAAAATATCAAGCTCCAAAAACTTCATGACTAAAACACCAAAAGCAATTGCAACAAAAGCCAAAATTGACAAATGGGATCTAATCAAACTAAAAAGCCTCTGCACAGCAAAAGAAACTATCATCAGAGTGAACAGGCAACCTACAGAATAGGAGAAAATTTTTGGAATCTACCCATCTGTCAAAGGTCTGACATCCAAAATCTACAAGGAACTTAAATAAATTTACAGGAAAAAAAAACAAAAAAACAAAACAAAACAAAAAAAAAAAACCCCATCAAAAAGTGGGTGAAGGATATGAACAGGAAATGTCTTATTTTCAAAAGAAAACATTTATGTGGCCAACAAACATATAAAAAAAAAAAGCTTATCATCACTGGTCATTGGAAAAATGTAAATCAAAATCACAATGAGATAGCATCTCATGCCAATTAGAAATGGCAATTATTAAAAAGTCAGGAAACAATAGATGCTGGCAAGGCTGTGGAGAAATGGGAACGCTTTTACACTGTTGGTGGGAGTGTAAATTAGGTCAACCGCTGTGGAAGACAGTGTAGCGATTCCTCAAGGATCTAGAACCAGAAACACCATTTGACCCAGCAATCCCATTACTAGGTATATGACCAAAGGATTATAAATCATGCTACTCTAAAGACGCATGCACATGTGTGTTTACTGCAGCACTACTCACAATAGCAAAGACTTGGAACCAACCCAAATGCCCATCAATGATAGACTAGATAAAGAAAATGTGGCACATACACACCATGTACTATGCAGCCATATAAAAGAATGAGTTCATGTCCTTTGCAGGGACATGGATGAAGCTGGAAGCCATCATTCTCAGCAAACTAACACAGGAACAGAATATCAAACACTGCATGTTCTCACTCATAAGTGGGAGGTGAACAATGAGAACACATGGACACAGGGAGAAGAACATCACACACTGGGGCCTATCAGGTTGGCCACAGTGGCTCACAACTGTAATCCTAGCACTTAGGAAGGACAAGGTAGGCATATCCCCTGAGGTCAGGAGTTCGAAACCAGTCTGGCCAACATGGCAAAACCCAGTCTCTACTAAAAATAGAAAAATTAGTCAGGCATGGTGGTGCACGCCTGTAAACCCAGCTACTTGGGAGGCTGAGGCATTGCTTGAACCAAGGCGGCAAAGGTTGCAGTAAGCTGAGATCTTGCCACTGCACTCCAGCCTGGGTGACGGAGCAAAACTCCATCTCAAGAAGAAAAAAAAAAAAAAAAAACCAGTTTGGAATACTGATTGCTGTTTGTGGTACATTGCTACAACTTCATGAGATAGGATTCATACCTATTTTTCTCTATTGTATTTATATAAAGAGTTAGCAAAGCAGGCATTCTGCAAATACATGTTAATTAACATGTACCTCAAGTGAAGATGTTCCAGCTTTTACGTTTGACCTGAGAAAAAGTGTTTACCAAAAATATGTCTTATTTATAGAACTCAGTTGACATGAGTTTGATGACATTGCAATTCACCCACTCTCAGTGATTTTATTTTCTTTTTTGAGAACAAATTTTAATTAGTCAAAACCCTTTAGCAAGGGAGTATACAGGCAGACCTTAGAGATAAAACCGTAAGTATGCAGATGGTCATTATTCAGCTTTTCTCAAGGTGACTTTTGAATCATTCCTCATAATCTTTGCTACATTTACAGGAAGAGTAAACCAGTTAATCAAAACATGAGTGATTTCTTTAACTAAAGGAGTTTAGGTGTGATGGTTAAAAGGACAGATAAGAAAACTAACTCATGATCCTGACCACATAAATGTATTGCCACTGCCCAGTTGTGAACTAAGTTCAATGTTGCCGACACTTGGCATATATATTTAAGCCATTTTATTACATAAAATATCTGGAAGGGTTTCCCTGTGCACATTTATCCAATAGGGGGAAATTAGATAATTTAAGTGTCACACAAAGATCTGTGCTATTCCATTGGTAAATCCATATATGCAAGGAATATACTTACAGATGTCCCTCTCTTGAATATATTGTTACATGACAGATACATTTTGAATAATTTATAACTTTCCAGAAATGATTACATTAGAACCTATGAAAATAATGTTTCTTAGCACATTTAACATGTAACTCAGTATCAGCAAGTTCGAATTATGTACATATAAATATAACCACGAGATAAATATTTATGATATATTTGTATGTGTTCATGTCATATATATACACACACACTTACATAGATTTACATGTACATATACAAACACACACATATTTATAATTTTGTATAAAACAAGAGAGTCGAACCTATTCTTGTATTTAAAGAAAAGGCTATAAACTGACACCATCACAGGTACAATCTCAAAGTTAGAAACCTTTCATCTTTCTGTAGGCACTTTCCCACTGCATCTAAAGGACCCCTTTGTAAACATCCTCCAGGATGAGTTAGGAATAGCAGATGAGACTTGTGTATTTCTCGCAAGACCACGTGAGAGAAGTGGCAATTTATCTCTCCTTCTTTATACTGTAGAGATAAAGAATAACTGAAATTAATTCACTCAAGCATATGAGGAAGAGAAAATTTAGTTTCACAAGTAATCAAATTATTATACTGTCTTGTACCACTACATAGGAAACAAATTTCTGTTTACACTTTCAAACTGAAATGTTGCAAAAGTAAAATTAACCCCACAACACACACACACGATGTTTTCCTATGATAGTTCTATTGCAATTACTATACAGATTTCCTTTCCACCAGAATTTTGAAAGCAAATGGACCCAGACAACTGTCAGAAGCTTGAATCTGACTCATAGCCATGTTTCACATTTAAGAGGCCCAAATCTCTAGGACTTCTGCCTTGCATTTATGGTGATCTTGAATTACAACTGAGTTGAAATCGTATTTTTCTAGGCATCTTGTAATATATATTCTGAGTGGGAAAGATGGAATAGGTCATTATTCAGAACAATTTACTCCTAGATGATGGATCAAAAGAATCACCGCTGGGCAATCACTCATTCCCAGCCAAGATGGGCAGCATTTGGAATACAGGTTGACAAGAAAGTCTGAAGTGACATTTGTGCCCTGCCAATACCACCATCATCATGGCGTGCTCCTTTCTCATTTTCTTATAATGGTCACGCAGGCTGAGCACAAAGAATAAACGACTTGAGAGAAATGAAAAAATATGTTGTCACAGTACCAAAGCTGGAACAGGATGCATAAGACAAATATTAATGTATTCATCTTGTTGGGACAATGAAAAAGAGGCCAATTCCAAAGATTGTGGATATCATCACAATATTAGGAGATGAAAACAAGATCAAAACCCACATTGCTGAGAAACACGCCATGAAAAAGCAGATAATTTTGTTAGAGAAAAGACCTTATCCAACCTAACCTTCAGGCCCCATTCTACATGAAGAACAACTTTGTGTGTAAGCAATCAGCTAGAACCCAGGGTTCAAATCCCAACTGGGTTGACGCAGAACTCCCTTACTGCCAAGTTAGATGAATTGAATTTCGCATGGTCTATGGGCCTTTTGGGAAAGACCTTAAAACCCCATCTGTTCTATTTATTTTAAAGATCCCGCTGCAGTTTTTAAAAGAGTAAGCATTTATTCTGAGGCAAATGTGGGACACCATATGAGAACTCAAGGCTGATAGCTGTGGGGCTAGTGACACTGACATTGTAGCAATGGTGGATGTTCACCGCTGCCACTGTCAGCACTGCCACCACTAACACCGCCACCACCTTAGCATGCTTAAGATTAAAAAGGAATAGAAGAGAAAAAATCAGTAAGGAAAAACAAATGGGAAAAAAGAGAAAAAACCGGGGGCGGAGCAAGATGGCCGAATAGGAACAGCTCCAGTCTCCAACTCCCAGCACGGGCGACACAGAAGACCGGTGATTTCTGCATTTTCAACTGAGGTACTGGGTTCATCTCACTGGGGAGTGCCGGACGATCGGTGCTGGTCAGCTGCTGCAGCCCGACCAGCGAGAGCTGAAGCAGGGCGAGGCATCGCCTCACCTGGGAAGCGCAAGGGGGAAGGGAATCCCTTTTCCTAGCCAGGGGAACTGAGACACACAACACCTGGAAAATCGGGTAACTCCCACCCCAATATTGCGCTTTAAGCAAACAGGCACACCAGGAGATCATATCCCACACCTGGCCGGGAGGGTCCCACGCCCACGGAGCCTCCCTCATTGCTAGCACAGCAGTCTGTGATCTACCGGCAAGGCAGCAGCGAGGCTGGGGGAGGGGCGCCCGCCATTGCTGAGGCTTAAGTAGGTAAACAAAGCCGCTGGGAAGCTCCAACTGGGTGGAGCTCACAGCAGCTCAAGGAAACCTGCCTGTCTCTGTAAACTCCACCTCTGGGGACAGGGCACAGCTACACAACAACAACAACAACAACAAAAAAGCAGCAGAAGCCTCTGCAGACGCAAACGACTCTGTCTGACAGCTTTGAAGAGAGCAGTGGATCTCCCAACACGGAGGTTGAGATCTGAGAAGGGACAGACTGCCCGCTCAAGTGGGTCCCTGACCCCTGAGTAGCCTAACTGGGAGACATCCCCCACTAGGGGCAGTCTGACACCCCACACCTCACAGGGTGGAGTACACCCCTGAGAGGAAGCTTCCAAAGCAAGAATCAGACAGGTACACTCGCTGTTCAGAAATATTCTATCTTCTGCAGCCTCTGCTGCTGATACCCAGGCAAACAGGGTCTGGAGTGGACCTCAAGCAATCTCCAACAGACCTACAGCTGAGGGTCCTGACTGTTAGAAGGAAAACTATCAAACAGGAAGGACACCTACACCAAAACCCCATCAGTACATCACCATCATCAAAGACCAGAGGCAGATAAAACCACAAAGATGGGGAAAAAGCAGGGCAGAAAAGCTGGAAATTCAAAAAATAAGAGCACATCTCCCCCGGCAAAGGAGCGCAGCTCATCGCCAGCAACGGATCAAAGCTGGACGGAGAATGACTTTGACGAGATGAGAGAAGAAGGCTTCAGTCCATCAAATTTCTCAGAGCTAAAGGAGGAACTACGTACCCAGCGCAAAGAAACTAAAAATCTTGAAAAAAAAGTGGAAGAATTGACAGCTAGAGTAATTAATGCAGAGAAGGTCATAAACGAAATGAAAGAGATGAAAACCATGACACGAGAAATACGTGACAAATGCACAAGCTTCAGTAACCGACTCGATCAACTGGAAGAAAGAGTATCAGCGATTGAGGATCAAATGAATGAAATGAAGCGAGAAGAGAAACCAAAAGAAAAAAGAAGAAAAAGAAATGAACAAAGCCTGCAAGAAGTATGGGATTATGTAAAAAGACCAAATCTACGTCTGATTGGGGTGCCTGAAAGTGAGGGGGAAAATGGAACCAAGTTGGAAAACACTCTTCAGGGTATCATCCAGGAGAACTTCCCCAACCTAGTAGGGCAGGCCAACATTCAAATCCAGGAAATACAGAGAACGCCACAAAGATACTCCTCGAGAAGAGCAACTCCAAGACACATAATTGCCAGATTCACCAAAGTTGAAATGAAGGAAAAAATCTTAAGGGCAGCCAGAGAGAAAGGTCGGGTTACCCACAAAGGGAAGCCCATCAGACTCACAGCAGATCTCTCGGCAGAAACTCTACAAGCCAGAAGAGAGTGGGGGCCAATATTCAACATTCTTATAGAAAAGAATTTTAAACCCAGAATTTCATATCCAGCCAAACTAAGTTTCATAAGTGAAGGAGAAATAAAATCCTTTACAGATAAGCAAATGCTTAGAGATTTTGTCACCACTAGGCCTGCCTTACAAGAGACCCTGAAGGAAGCACTAAACATGGAAAGGAACAACTGGTACCAGCCATTGCAAAAACATGCCAAAATGTAAAGACCATCAAGGCTAGGAAGAAACTGCATCAACTAACGAGCAAAATAACCAGTTAATATCATAATGGCAGGATCAAGTTCACACATAACAATCTTAACCTTAAATGTAAATGGACTAAATGCTCCAATGAAAAGACACAGACTGGCAAACTGGATAAAGAGTCAAGACCCATCAGTCTGCTGTATTCAGGAGACCCATCTCACACGCAGAGACATACATAGGCTCAAAATAAAGGGATGGAGGAAGATTTACCAAGCAAATGGAGAAAAAAGCAGGGGTTGCAATCCTAGTCTCTGATAAAACAGACTTTAAACCATCAAAGATCAAAAGAGACAAAGAAGGCCATTACATAATGGTAAAGGGATCAATTCAACAGGAAGAGCTAACTCTCCTAAATATATATGCACCCAATACAGGAGCACCCAGATTCATAAAGCAAGTCCTTAGAGACTTACAAAGAGACTTCGACTCCCATACAATAATAATGGGAGACTTCAACACTCCACTGTCAACATTAGACAGATCAACAAGACAGAAAGTTAACAAGGATATCCAGGAATTGAACTCATCTCTGCAGCAAGCAGACCTAATAGACATCTATAGAACTCTCCACCCCAAATCAACAGAATATACATTCTTCTCAGCACCACATTGTACTTACTCCAAAATTGACCATATAATTGGAAGTAAAGCACTCCTCAGCAAATGTACAAGAACAGAAATTATAACAAACTGGCTCTCAGACCACAGTGCAATCAAACTAGAACTCAGGACTAAGAAACTCAATCAAAACCGCTCCACTACATGGAAACTGAACAACCTGCTCCTGAATGACTACTGGGTACATCACGAAATGAAGGCAGAAATAAAGATGTTCTTTGAAACCAATGAGAACAAAGATACAACATACCAGAATCTCTGGGACACATTGAAAGCAGTGTGTAGAGGGAAATTTATAGCACTAAATGCCCACAAGAGAAAGCAGGAAAGATCAAAAATTGACACTCTAACATTGCAATTAAAAGAACTAGAGAAGCAAGAGCAAACACATTCGAAAGCTAGCAGAAGGCAAGAAATAACTAAGATCAGAGCAGAACTGAAGGAGATAGAGACACAAAAAACCCTCCAAAAAATCAATGAATCCAGGAGTTGGTTTTTTGAAAAGATCAACAAAATTGACAGACCACTAGCAAGACTAATAAAGAAGAAAAGAGAGAAGAATCAAATCAACGCAATTAAAAATGATAAAGGGGATATCACCACCGACCCCACAGAAATACAAACTACCATCAGAGAATACTATAAACACCTCTACGCAAATAAACTGGAAAACCTAGAAGAAATGGATAATTTCCTGGACACTTACACTCTTCCAAGACTAAACCAGGAAGAAGTTGAATCCCTGAATAGACCAATAGTAGGCTCTGAAATTGAGGCAATAATTAATAGCCTACCAACCAAAAAAAGTCCAGGACCAGATGGATTCACAGCTGAATTCTACCAGAGGTATAAGGAGGAGTTGGTACCATTCCTTCTGAAACTATTCCAATCAATAGAAAAAGAGGGAGTCCTCCCTAACTCATTTTATGAGGCCAACATCATCCTGATACCAAAGCCTGGCAGAGACACAACAAAAAAAGAGAATTTTAGACCAATATCCCTGATGAACATCGATGCAAAAATCCTCAATAAAATACTGGCAAACCGGATTCAACAACACATCAAAAAGCTTATCCACCATGATCAAGTGGGCTTCATCCCTGGGATGCAAGGCTGGTTCAACATTCGCAAATCAATAAACATAATCCAGCATATAAACAGAACCAAAGACAAGAACCACATGATTATTTCAATAGATGCAGAAAAGGCTTTTGACAAAATTCAACAGCCCTTCATGCTAAAAACGCTCAATAAATTCGGTATTGATGGAACGTACCTCAAAATAATAAGAGCTATTTATGACAGACCCACAGCCAATATCATACTGAATGGGCAAAAACTGGAAAAATTCCCTTTGAAAACTGGCACAAGACAGGGATGCCCTCTCTCACCACTCCTATTCAACATAGTGTTGGAAGTTCTGGCTAGGGCAATTAGGCAAGAGAAAGAAATCAGGGGTATTCAGTTAGGAAAAGAAGAAGTCAAATTGTCCCTGTTTGCAGATGACATGATTGTATATTTAGAAAACCCCATTGTCTCAGCCCAAAATCTCCTTAAGCTGATAAGCAACTTCAGCAAAGTCTCAGGATACAAAATTAATGTGCAAAAATCACAAGCATTCTTATACACCAATAACAGACAAACACAGAGCCAAATCATGAATGAACTTCCATTCACAATTGCTTCAAAGAGAATAAAATACCTAGGAATCCAACTTACAAGGGATGTAAAGGACCTCTTCAAGGAGAACTACAAACCACTGCTCAGTGAAATAAAAGAGGACACAAACAAATGGAAGAACATACCATGCTCATGGATAGGAAGAATCAATATCGTGAAAATGGCCATACTGCCCAAGGTAATTTATAGATTCAATGCCATCCCCATCAAGCTACCAATGAGTTTCTTCACAGAATTGGAAAAAACTGCTTTAAAGTTCCTATGGAACCAAAAAAGAGCCCGCATCTCCAAGACAATCCTAAGTCAAAAGAACAAAGCTGGAGGCATCACGCTACCTGACTTCAAACTATACTACAAGGCTACAGTAACCAAAACAGCATGGTACTGGTACCAAAACAGAGATATAGACCAATGGAACAGAACAGAGTCCTCAGAAATAATACCACACATCTACAGCCATCTGATCTTTGACAAACCTGACAAAAACAAGAAATGGGGAAAGGATTCCCTATTTAATAAATGGTGCTGGGAAAATTGGCTAGCCATAAGTAGAAAGCTGAAACTGGATCCTTTCCTTACTCCTTATACGAAAATTAATTCAAGATGGATTAGAGACTTAAATGTTAGACCTAATACCATAAAAATCCTAGAGGAAAACCTAGGTAGTACCATTCAGGACATAGGCATGGGCAAAGACTTCATGTCTAAAACACCAAAAGCAATGGCAGCAAAAGCTAAAATTGACAAATGGGATCTAATTAAACTAAAGAGCTTCTGCACAGCAAAAGAAACTACCATCAGAGTGAACAGGCAACCTACAGAATGGGAGAAAATTTTTGCAATCTACTCATCTGACAAAGGGCTAATATCCAGAACCTACAAAGAACTCAAACAAATTTACAAGAAAAAAACAAACAACCCCATCAAAAAGTGGGCAAAGGATATGAATAGACATTTCTCAAAAGAAGACATTCATACAGCCAACAAACACATGAAAAAATGCTCATCATCACTGGCCATCAGAGAAATGCAAATCAAAACCACAATGAGATACCATCTCACACCAGTTAGAATGGCGATCATTCAAAAGTCAGGAAACAACAGGTGCTGGAGAGGATGTGGAGAAATAGGAACACTTTTACACTGTTGGTGGGATTGTAAACTAGTTCAACCATTATGGAAAACAGTATGGCGATTCCTCAAGGATCTAGAACTAGATGTACCATATGACCCAGCCATCCCATTACTGGGGATATACCCAAAGGATTATAAATTATGCTGCTATAAAGACACATGCACACGTATGTTTATTGCAGCACTATTCACAATAGCAAAGACTTGGAATCAACCCAAATGTCCATCAGTGACAGATTGGATTAAGAAAATGTGGCACATATACACCATGGAATACTATGCAGCCATAAAAAAAGATGAGTTTGTGTCCTTTGTAGGGACATGGATGCAGCTGGAAACCATCATTCTTAGCAAACTATCACAAGAACAGAAAACCAAACACCGCATGTTCTCACTCATAGGTGGGAACTGAACAATGAGATCACTTGGACTCAGGAAGGGGAACATCACACACCGGGGCCTATCATGGGGAGGGGGGAGGGGGGAGGGATTGCATTGGGAGTTATACCTGATGTAAATGACGAGTTGATGGGTGCAGCAGACCAACATGGCACAAGTATACATATGTAACAAACCTGCACGTTATGCACATGTACCCTACAACTTAAAGTATAATAATAATAAATAAATTTAAAAAAAAAAAAGAGAGAGAAAAAACCCTCTTAGATATGATAAGATGTAACCCAAAATAAAATCAAACCTAGAACTCTTCATACTGCTTTTGTATCTCATTTTATTACATTTATAAAATTCAACCTGTTAACCAGGCTGCATTAAAAGAGGAGGAAGGAAACTTTAAAAGACTAAGTGTTACTGTTTCTTGTGTGGTTTACATCATCCCTCAGTTCCTCTGCTGAGGTGGATAGTGGTGAGTACATGTTTTAACCCAAATGGAGCTTCGAAGTGCAATGGCACTTATAGGACACAGCTAATAACGGCTATGGCTTTTCATGACATCTCTTTGGTACGCTTCAGCATGACCTTGTCAAAGTTAAAAGCTCATAAAATTCCTATTTACTTTTTATGGCATTACAATTCTGCATAACAGTGCTTAAAACAAAAACACAGTATAATTATACTGTCAATCAAGCAGCTAAGAAAGGCATTTTCTGCCAGCCTCATACCTAGCAAACTGTAAATAATTTATAAAACCAGAAGTCATGACTAAGTGGCAGTGTTTGGGGGCTAGTTAAGCGCTTGTCATAGTGCTGTGGTTTAAGAGAGCTGGGCAAAAACACTGCTTGTTTACTTTTATCCTGTGAGTGTGAAAAATTGTCATTTGTGCTTGCCGTCTTTCCATTCGGGCTCTAATAAAAATATCAAATTGTCAATAGAAATTTGAACAGGTGTACAGTGAGAGGAATAATGATGTTTTATTCATATGCATTTCCAGCCCATTTAACTTCATCCAACAAACAACAAAAAATATTTTCTTCATTACCTCCAATTAATGTAAATGTCAAATGTGTTGAATATATTATCACACTGATAATTTGTTGTGTTGATTGATTTGTAGAATGTTTTGGATTAAAGTAACAATTTTTCTTACTTGACTCACAATTGCATGTTGTTATCTGTCACCTCTGGATTATGTAAATAACAAATTTGTTTCCATTAGATCTAGCACTAATTCTGGTAAACAAGATTTTCAAAGTGTCACTGATTTCTGAGATTTCCAGCTCCTTCATTATTTTCAGTTATTTTATTAATTGTTAACTAGAATTTATTAGCTGTGGAAAGAAATTTACATCTCCTTCATGCTAATGACCTGATAACCCATTGTAAGAGCCTACAGTTTAAAAAGCAGTAGCCGAGTAAAATCCAAATAATTAAATTCTAAGTTTCACATCCTCCTTTTGTGTTTTAAATTCTATGTACAACCCAGAGTTCAGCATTTGCCTCTCAAAATATATTACAAAATAATCAATATGTAGATTGTGAGCCATTTCTGTAATTATTTTCATATTAGCTTTTTAAAAAAAAAATCTGCCCATTATTTAATCCTCTTATTAAATACATTTAGAATCAAAAAGTTGTGGTCAGTTTTTAAAGGCAAGATTTAATGATCCGTTAAGAAATTTCTTAATATGATAATGGAGAAATTTTTTTTATTTAGATATCAATATATTTTATGTGCACATTTAAAGATAAGTGGGAAACCTCAGCAATTTTCTTCATGATATTGGAGAAAAAGCTAGTGGGTTTTTTTTTAATCTCCTACCATTATCTGACTATTTCAATTAACCTGTCTTTGTTAAGTGGTAAATCAAAAGGAGCTGAGGGTCTTCAAATATATATGAGCATAACACTAAATCCTAGCTCTGTCGCTCTTTAATCACTCCTTATGCCTTGGTTCTCTAGCCTGTGAAATGTGTATAATATGTATGGTTCATGAGAATATTAAATATTTGTGAGACACCTAGCACACTATTTTACCCATGGCAGATAGTCAACTTATATCTATAGATTTTTCCTCTCCGTTTCATTGCCTGTGTGTAAATATCACCTAAATAATGATACTGTGCATTCTACAGAAATGTGATTATTTAAAAATTAATTCTTATATATGTAGCTGATATGGATTGCAACCTAACTCCTCAGATGGATAGCAAATATAGCATTATTTATTTTTCAAGAACCTAGCTTAATTTTTAATCTATGCTCTTATCTAGGTTTAAACTCCGTTGACTCCTCATTTTTCTCCACCTTCATCCATGGACTAGGTATAAATTCTCAGAAGCTTTTCTAGACCTTTAGAGAAGACTGTGTGATGGTTGTGGGATTTCCAGGGCTGCAAGCAAGGACTTCTTACTCCCAGCATTGTCACATGTCTCTCATTCATACCGTTTGCATATCCGTTGTCCATGCTGAGTCAGTTTTCAATTCCATCTTTGAGGGTTCTTCTGGATCTGGTCCTTGATAGCCATGTAAATGTTACTGTCTTACCACATTGGCCAAGGGAAGGCAGTGAGGTTCTTTTGGGTTCCCCTTATCTCAATACTCTGTACTGCCATATTATTTCTGGCATCTCACCAACTTTCCTGAGACTCGATCCAGGAAGCAAAGCAGAGCTTCCCTCCAGTATCAGATTCCACTATCTTCCCAGGGACACTCCTCTCATCTCTCCTTAACTTGGAGCTCAGTCCACAGATCAAGTCACAGGGCTCCCTTCCTCAGGCACCTCTATCCATTCACTTTTAGCATCCTTTACTTCCCCCTGTTTCCCACAAACTCTGGAAAAGGCAAGTCACTGTTTCACATCAAGTACTGTCCAGAATGGGTGGTCCTGCCTTGCATTTCATCTCAGTCCTCTAAGGCCTAGCCTTTTGAACCTCAAAGGCAGGAATTTCCACCTAGCTTTCTTCTACTTCCTGAGGTGGTGTTATTTCTCTTGAAGCTATGACGTGAAAGACCCAGCTGATGAAATGGGGAAATGATCATACAATATAGGAAAATAGAGGGTAAAATACACATGTGAAACATTATCTTGCTACATAAAGTCTTAAAAATATTCTAACAACTACAAACGTATGAAAGAGAATTGTGAGAGTAAAATATGAAGCAACAACATTCATTTTTAGGAGTTACTCAGTCTAGCATTCATTCCTCATACCACCTTACTTCAACCTGACAAGCATGAGGTAATAAGAAGGCTGAAAGGTATAGAAGTGTGGAGGCAAAGACCAAGAATCATGACATTGCATATCATGATAAGACAGGGACAGGTATAGCCACAGTCACCAATTATTGTCCATAAATACCACCCAATTTGAAGAATGGATTCTAAAATTGTAAGAAATCTTTTAGGTTTTGTTAAATTGTAAAAAGTAAATTTATTTAAGTGCCCACTAGCCTTCACATTTAATGTTGACATGAATATCCCGAGGCCTATCTAGTTCAGTCTCTCCTCGAAGACATGTTGTGCCCATTAGCTTTCAATTTAAGAGAAGGGTTACAGAAATGGCAAAGCCCCACAGCTGACTAGCAGGGCACTTTCACAGTGTAGGCAGTGGTAGGGATACTGAAATGAACAGTAGCTTTCATGACAGGGCAGCAGCATCAGGATTTCAGTCTAAATGCCTTTTGTCATAAGTGTGACTATAGAAGTCTGGTCTCATTTTGTGTGTCACTGACTTAGTCAATCAGGAAAGCATTCTGAAAACTTAGAAACCTTATGAGCAGCATTCTCAAGGCAATATTCTTCCAAGGCATTCTAGAAACAGAGACAAAAGCCATACCAGTAGAAAGCAGTATAACACAAGACCATCAGACAGTGAGGTTTGTCTCTGGTCCATAACCTGAGATAAGGAATGAACAAAGAAACTCAACTGCATGTTAAGAAAAAAAGAAAAAAAACTACATAAGTGCATATATACACACACAAATACACACTTAATTGTGTGCACACAATTGAGACTTGGTTCATATTTTGTACTACTTGAAATAGCACGTTAATAGCATTGAATAATATGTAATACTTTATATTTTTGCTAGATTGCACACCATCATCTTGTTGCTCTTTAAAGCAGCCTAGCATATAGATTCATCTAAGTAAATGGATGGGCTGCCATACATCATGTCTGTCCTCTCCATTCAGAAAATTTTTTGGGTATAAAAACATGCTTGCCGTAGGAAATCTCAAAACAGTCAAAGATTCTGGAAACATAAGTGATTCTTTTTGACCCTGAAATGGAAGTGGCATGGGTATTTGATATAGATTAAAAACAATGACCAAAAGCAACTCATCCTTGAAAATAAATACCATAAATGGGGTCCCGGTAAGTGAATGAACAATAAATGCCTCCTAGTTATTGTCCAGGTATGAGGAGCAATCAAGGCTTATATGGAAATTGACTATTACCATACATTTTCTATTATTGTTAATCAAATAGAAATATACAAATGCTGACGCTATGATAGCAGCAAGCTAGCCTACAGTTGAAACTTGGCATTATATAGTATTAGAGTTGAAGTGCAGTTAGAAGACACTCTGTGGTAATAAATATTATGTTCAAAGCTTTAAGCCAGCACTTCAATAGGCTCTTGAGACCCACTTTAAGATTGGCAGGCCCTGGTGGCTCCTCACTGGAGGGCCATTCTGTCAACTCTAGAAATATTTTAGAGCAAATCAGGAACTTCTCTTTGTTTTACCTTCTACCTTCAAATTAAAAATAGCCTTAGAGATTTGTGATAAAACAAAATGGTATTTAGAAGCTGGTACTAGGTCACAACTTATACACTAGGCCTGGGGTTAAATATTCTCTGAGTGTTTATTATGAATTTTATAGTAGTCAAAATTTCCACTAAAGAAAATCAGTCTAATTAGGAAATTTTCCAACAGGACAACTAAAATAAAATGTATTTTAAAGTGATCAGAAAGTGCATCTAATAAGAAATATGATGATAATCACCAAAGCCAGCTCCATGCAAATTATATTTACACATGGAGAGATTTGGGAATTATTTTTCCTGACTTGCATACCATGCTAAATATTTTAATAAAAGAAATGGCATCTAAGTCTGAGAAGTCAAGTCAACCATGCACTGAAGAGGTTCTGCAGCCTTTTAATAGCACACTACTATGCTTAATAAAGATGATAATGCTTAATTGCGTATTGATCTTTGGATTTTTTATATTCCTCAATCTATCCATCAATAAAAAGACATTAACCACAGACTCTGCTTAGCACTCTGCTAGAGCTTATGGTGGGACTCATGTAAAATAAATAAAAGTTTCACTTCTTTTGAGTTTGTTGCAATAAGCTTTGAAACACTCTTGTGTTTCAATGCATGGGAGAAGAAACATGGATATGTACCATATGACAAGATGGTATGTTATCTGGTATTTCAGATGAGAAGAGAATTAAAGATCATGTTGGGCTAAATGCAATCAAGAAAATCTTTAGAAAGGTTTGGGTTGAACGAAATTAAATAATTAAATTTTCAAAGAGGTAGTGGAAACAGTTTAATAAAAGAAAAATGCAGGTCCAACACTTGTTTAAAATCATATCTTATACTAAATGTGATAAGGAGACCGTAAGTACTGGTGAGACTATCATTATGTTTTTCTACAATTTGTTGCCATTAGAAGAGGGGAGGCTGGTGGTGAAAATCTACAATTTCATAGGGTTCAACATGTAAGAGAAGAAGAAATTAAAATGAAGACAAAAAGTCAAGATGCTTCCTGCTATAGGTATCAGTAAGATTTGGTATGGATTTGTTATAAAGCAGAACAAATACAGAAATCATTATAGGGTTCCAAGTTTGGGGAACCAGGTGAAGCACAGTCCCGTGGACAGAAAGACAGTGATGATAAGTGAGTGCGAGGCATCACTCAGTGTGAGAAACATTTCCAAGAATCTGGTATGGCAGGAGTTGGGTACTAGTAGAAGCCTTTCTAGGCAACAAGAGTGTGATTAATATTCTTATTTTAAAAATATTTTGTATCTAACATATGCTATAGTTATAAGTTAACAATTATTCAATGCTTATTCTGTGTTTAACCCTGAGCTAAGCTTTGTATCCACAATGCCCCCACTTAATCTAATTATAATGTTCTGAAGATTTATAGAGGGGAGGTAGTAGAAATAATTTTCTGGTAATCCTGGTTTTAGTTTCAGAATAGTCAGCAGTCCCCTAGACCACAACATTTATGATTTGGTTTCCATTTAGTGGGGATTGGGAGGGTGTACAGGGAGCATATGAGTCGAAGTTTTTACTTGTAGGTTTCTAGAGACTTTAAAGAAAAAAAAAAGAAAGAAAGAAAAGGCAATGAAGAGAATGGTATGAAGTTTGTTCCTCAGCTTGGGCCCTGAGAACTAAGTTTGAACCACATTTAAAGAGAGGCTTTAGGTAGGAACAGAAAGAACTGTTTACACAATGGTGTTGAAGTAACACAGAATAAAGGCAATTCCACTTGGGTCCAGTAATGATAACTTTTGACCCAGAATGAGAGGGATGAATATTTCACTCAATTCAACTGGACACATAGAGCACTCAGGCACTATGGTAGTTCTAGAGTACCTGTCATTACATGACTATGGAGGACTCAGCAGAACATGGTAGAAATGAGATGCCAGGATGAGATGATAAATGCCTGGGGACCCAGTGTCCATTTGGACAAAGTCTACCTAGTAGGGGTAGACTTTCTTGTGTGTATATAAGAAATATCCCTTTAGGACTCCCAGAAGTACTTGAGTAGGCGTAAAGAGAAGAAGACTTTGCTGGAGACTAGAAGTTATGTTATTCAGGTGAGGGGAAGAGTGGGTACCATTTTATCTCTTCATTTATTAAGCAACCAATTATTGAATGCTGCAATGTTTCAGACAATATTCTGGGAAACAGAGCAAACCAAGAAAGACACTCTTAATGGTTAGAATAGTGGAGATACAAACTAATTAATAAATGGTGAAAAATCAACATAATCATTACTAATGTAAGGAGCTCAGAAGACAGCCAAAAGTCCCAGATAAGGAGTGCCACAGATGGATTCCCAAGAAAAATACCATTTAAACTGAGACCTAGAATGTGAGTAGGAGTAAGCTGGGTAAAGCTGGGAAGATGGGCGTTCCATTCCATGGGAACAGCTGTGTAGATTCTCAAGGCCAGAGCTGATCCTTTGAAGGAATCAAAAGCTGGATTAAATGGCCAGAGTGTGTGAGGTCAATAAAGACATGAGGCTAGAGAATAGCCCTTGAGTTTAGACTTGATTTTGAAGACAATGGAAACTGATTGAAGGGCTTCCTCTTTGTTATATTTACCTTTCAGAAAGATCACTCTGATCATCCTGTGGAGAACAGATTTAAGGGAGAAAAGACTAGCAGGATGTGGGTACTGGTAAGGCTGGGAGACTCTTTCATTATCGTAGTCCTACATGATGGTATTCTGAACTAGGATGCTGACAGTGAAACAAAGAAAAGGGAACAAAGTTGAGAAACACTTAAGCAGTTGAATAGAAAGGACAAGTGATTGAATGTGAATGATTAGGAAGAGTTAAAGAACAAAGTCATACTATTGGTTTGGGCAGCTAAGGAACAGGTGGCCCCATTTCCTGGGCTCAGCACCGTGAGGGTGGTGAGGATTGAGTGAGAAATGCAAACAAAGCCTACAAGTCTGTCTTCTGATGGATTCCAAGGCTCCACACTTGCCTGGTTTTTCTTTTAGTATTTATCATAACTCCTTGTCAGTTTCTTTGTAAGTGTTTTCTCATCTCTCTGACCTCTACCTTTTGGATTGCTCCAAGGCTCAGTCCTGGGAGCTCAATTCTTTTCCATCTACAGTGATTCCCAAGATAATCCACCTACTCTTGTGGCTTCAAATTCTGTCTATAAACAGGTTATTCCCAGCATCATTGTTCCATTCAAATGTCTGCACTAAACTCTGGATGCTTTTAATCAATTGTCAATGTGCATCTCCACCTGGATGACTGATGGGTACTGAAGACACTTAGCTGAGCGACATCCAAGCTGAGCTCCTTCTTCCATCTCCTCCTGTTTCTTTACATATTCATTACTTTTAATGGCAAAAACTGCAGTTACTTTTGCGCCAAACTTATAATTTCATCAAGCAGCTTCCCCTGTGTCCTGGGTCCTGGCTGGTCTCTGTACTTCTTCCCTTGAGCAAAGTAGCTAATGTGATCTCAGCATTGAATAAATAGAGACCAGGTGAGAAGTTTTGCAGTCATTGAGGAGAACGATGTTGGTGGACAATTCAAGGTGGTAATAAAGTAGGTGGTGAGATGTGATTGGATTATGGATATAGTTTGAATTTATTAATCACATTTCTCCTTCAGAGCCTTCATGATCTCTTTCATGTAATGTTTTCCCTCCAGATACTGCCAAAATCTTCCTCAGATTCTTAGTGAGCCCTCTCTAGACCTCCCTATCTAATATTTCATTTTACCCCAATGCTTTCCATTCCCTTTCCCTAATTTATGCACTTCTCTCATCCCTAGTGCCTCTTTAACATTCTGTTTATTTTACTTGCCTATACTGTGTTGGTTGTACTCCCACTAGAGTGCAATCTCCATAAGACAGAAATACCATTTTCCCCTTAGTTCCCTACCCCATGCCCATGCATATAATAGTGCCTGGCACGTAACATAGCCAGTGTTCAATACATATTTGTGAAATGACTGGATTAACTGATTAATTTCAAAGTAGTTGAATGAAGGAATAACATGTAGAAATAATATACACACTAACATTGCTTAAAGCTGCTTTCTCAGGTCTTACTGGATCATTTTGAGAAACGTACTAAGAGGTTTCCAAACCAAGAATCTCTAGAGTGAGTCAATGAAAACCAGCAACTAGTAGTAACATTTACCACATTAGAAGGAATCTGGAATAAAAATAGAATCAAAATTAAGAAGGAACCTTGTAGATAATAGAATTAATGTTTCTTCAAACACAAGAAAATTTGATTATATAGCTTTAGAAATAAAGTATCAAAACTCTTAATCCCAAAGCAAAGTAACTGGTAAGAGAAATAAAATATTTCCAAACATCCATGAAATGATGCTATTATTTTACTTCCTCGAAACTCCATTTCTCTCTCTAGCAATTTAATAGAGAGTAGCATGACAAAAGTACTGCCCTCAACCTATGGTATAGAGATATTTTGTATTCCAAAGGCTTTGTTTAATGAAGCAGAGCTTTTACTACTTACATATGTTAAGAACTTAGATTTGTCCCAGAGAAAATAAAACCATTGGTGTAAAACTTCAATGAAAACAAGTCAAGGAAGAATCAAGATTTTGGTGTTGACTTCTTTTTAACCATGGTTTCCTTTGCTTTAAAACAAAATTAACTGGAAAGAGCAGAATATATAGAAAAACTTTTCTCCTAATATTAAATTTATAAAACATATGATTATTAGGGAAAAATAAATTGCATATTAGGTACATTCGGCTTATAATGAAAATATATTTGAGTGCTAGTCTGGAACTTTCTGTATTCTATATAGTGCACAGATAATGAGTCTCAGTTGTTTTCTGTTATACTCTATCATTTTCCAGGGGTTCATAAATTATACAATACTCTGCTTAATCTTCCACACCTTCTCTTGCTTCTCTCTTTTCTGTTTACGCATTCTGAGTATATGTCAGCCAATATCAGCATTGTGATTACAGGCAGAATGAAACTTCTTCCAAAACCTGTTAGCATATAGAGCAACATATTTTGTAATATTTTTTCTTGTTTTTCTCCCCACAAATCCATAAGTGGTATAACATTTCTTTTTACCATTGCATGAACTTGGCATTTCTAACTATCCAGAGATTAGCTTTCTGTGTGTTCATGAAGCATTAAAGCTTTGCTGCACAAAACAGCTCCTTCTGACCTCTGCTAGAAAAGTGGAATATCTTTAAGCATACTCTTTTTATTAGTGGATTTTTCCATTTGTAATTTGTTCCCCAAATCTCTTCCTTGTGCTTTATGCTGTTGGCCCTGCTTGTGTGACAGTGTCTAAAAAGAATCATTATTTGTGTTCTGCAAAACTTTAATGAAATTTAGGGTCACAATTAAATTTTACTATATTTGGTTAATTAGCAAATAGTTTAGTTTACAGCATGCAAAGTCATCAGAACCCGGCCAACTTAGAGGTAAAATAAGATCCAGATGTGTGTTTCACATTCCTCTCTAAGAGCAGGGAAATATTAAGGCTGTCATTCTTGATATCTGAAAAAATGTAGGTGGAGCCAACAAAATAGCTGTTTAAATATTGTGAATTAACTGAAAAAATAGAATAGATGCTTACCCTGGTAAATACATTTTTAAAATACGGTATATCCATACCATAAAAAAGAATAAAATACTTGTACATCATACAAAATGAATGAAACTCAGAAGCATTATGCTAAGTGAAAGAAGTCGGACAAAAAGACCACATATTGTATGTGTCCATCTATATGAAGTGCCCAGAGGCAAATCTGAAGACACAGAGAGTAGATTAGCGGTGCCTAGTCTGGGTGTGGAAATGAGGATTAACTATAAATAGGCTGGAGGATTTTATCAGGGTGATGAAAATATTCTAAAATTGGATCACAATGATGGTTGTAAAACTCAGTAACTTTACTAAAAATCTTTTAATTGCACTAAAATGCATGGTTTTATGCTTTGTCAGTTATACCTCAACAATGTTGTAAAGAAATAATGTAGATGCTTAGGTCTATGTACTAATAAATACCACATATGCTGCTTCTGAAGGTCATCATTCTTTTCCATGGCAATAGCATTCTAAAATGTCAATCGAAAACTACCACCAAAAAGTAAAGGTTTTTTAAGATATGTGTACCTAATAGAAAGTAACAGACAATTTATTCACCCTTTAAAAAGCAAAGAAACAAACAAAAATAATATTGACAGTTCTCCATGACTATCATACTTAGTTCATATTTAGTTTCAGCAACCTGTTACTCTGTTGCCCAAAAGTGTAAATATCGTCCTCATTTATTCTATGCCAACAAATACTAGAAATAATCCCATTAATACCTTTTTATATTTTTCCAAAACCAGAGTTAATTACATATATATGATACCTTCAAAAAATGCACAAGTAGTTGCTTCTCTTCTAAAAGACTAAATGAATAAATAAATACATTTCAAACATTCAAATAAATAACATCTGTAAAATGTCCCCTTCTGCTCTCCAATATCTTAGTGGAACTTGATGATTTTATAAAATTGAAGTAGTTGGGAGAATTGTCTTCAATATTATGGACGGTCACATAAGTATTTGGAAGATTTTATTTTTATTTATTTATTTTTTTTGAGACAGAGTCTCACTTTATTGCCAGGCTGGAGTGCAGTGGCTCAGTCTCAACTCACCACAACCTCAGACTTCCAGGCTCAAGCAGTCCTCCCACCTCAGCCTCCAAAGTAGCTGGTAATACAGGCATGAGTCACCATGCCCAGCTAATTTCTGTATTTTTTGTAGAAATGAGGTTTTGCCATGTTGCCCAGGCTGGTCTCCCACTCTTGGGCTCAAGAAATCCACCCGCCTCGGCCTCCCAAAGTGATGGAATTACAGGCATGAGCCACCGTGCCTGGCCAAAAGACATTATTTTTTTTATTTTTATTTTTTTTCATTCTGCAAATATGTTTCAGCATTTAGTATATGGAACTATCTTTTTACAAAGCTATGTTTGTCATGTCGATGTACATTTGGGGCTCCTTTCTATGCCTTGTTTTATTTATTTTTTTTTTGAGAATGAGTGTCGTTCTGTCATCAAGGCTGGAGTGCAGTGGCGCAATCTCGGCTCGCTGCAACCTCTGCCTTCCGGATTCAAGCAATTCTCTTGCCTCAGCCTCCCAAGTAGTTGGGATTAAGATGTGCACCACCACGCCCAGCTAATTGTTGTATTTTTTTTAGTAGAGACGGGGTTTCACCATGTTGGCCAAGCTAGTCTTGAACTCCTGACCTCAAGTGATCTGCCTGCCTCAGCTTCCCAACATGCTGGGATTACAGGAGTAAACCACCATGCCCAACTATCTGTGCCCATTTTAAAGTATACGTTTTATTCAGAGGTTATCTTTATGTATTCTGTTTACTTTTTTATTTATGTAGAGATTTGAATATTAACATGAATGATAACTGACTTGCTTTGAATATTTTATTTTGAAATTTCTTTTTATTATGGATGATAGCTTAATGATAATTCTTTACTTGGGCTTATAGGCATGGATCAAGGATGCTAACTTGTGCCCAGAGAGATTCAGCTTATGACTTTGGCCTCTGAGAGATTAGTCAATTATCAGCAGAAGTCTTCACATCCAAAATGCACCTTCTTGGTATCAATTACTAACTTACTCCATAGAGGAAGTATTCAGAAAATCTATCACTTCGGTATATCATCCACTGGCCAAGAAGCTTGAATTCTAAACAGTTCAATGCTGTTCAATGATATGAGCTGCCTGGTCATAAATCTCAAAGGCCTCAAGAAGTCAGGTGTACATCAATAGGGAGATAAGTCTGGAAAACAGATAAGCCATTTAAAAGGGGCAACCATTGCCCAGTTCTAATTACGCTCTGCTACATGAAACAGCATGCCCAGTGTGATGTGATCTTCTGAATTTTCACAGGAAGCTGAAAAGCTGGATACTCATGTGAAATGTCTCGATTGTTAAACATTGACGACTAATTCAAAAAGTTTTAAACACTGTACGTGGGGAAAAAAACTTACCAGAGGATTGGGTCTCATAGTGGCCAACTCAGTACTTCTGCCCTACAAGGAAATCTCATCTACTTTACTGTTGTGCAGAACCCACAGTGATAGAGCAGCTGCCTGCATATCTGCTCCTACCAGGGTTACAACTTGGCCTTTGTCCTGGCACATCCTCGTCCTTTTGCCTAAAACCTCTTCCTCATCCATGCTTACCAAGTGAACTCCTACTTTTCTATTATTCTGTATCATCTTACATTTGTATTCCTGGTGCTCCTCCAATATAGCATTTTTTCTGTATCAGAGCAATTTTTATGCATAATTATTTAAATGACTCTGTGGGTGAAAACAGTTCTTGGATATTCCTTGAAGACAGGGTATCTTCTGTTCTCATTTTGTGTTCGCATAGTAACTGACAGGCAGTTGACACTCAAATGGTTGATGAACAGGTGAGTGAATTAATTACTTATGTTAAAAAGGATTAGATTCACATTTTACTTCTGCTACTGATTGTTAAATAACCTGAGAAAAGTCTTGGATGAGAGAGTATTTGAGGGCAAAAATAAAAGAAAATAACAAAGAAAAGTCACTTTCACTTCTGGGGCTTCAACTGTCTTGTGTGTAATGAATGCACTGGATTGGATTCCCAATGTGGTCTTTAATATTCTATTTTGATGACAGTGTGATAGTTACATTAACAATATTGCTAATAACACCAGTAGTAAATGAATATTCAACCTTTATGTGCAAGTAACTGTTGTAAGTGCCTTCAAGGCACTATCTCATTTAATCATCTCATGATATTCTAAGGTAGATATTATTTTTGTCCCTATTATATGGATAACAAAAGTATACCTGGAGAAATACTTTTGTTTTAAAACTTTCACAAACTAGAAATGAGAAGTTTGTTGTCCACTTTGCTGTGACTTCTTTTTTCTCATGGGTTTGTGAATCATAATAACTGAAGTTCGCTTTGTTTCATATTGTAATTACAGTAAGACACAAAGCTAGTAATTTTCTCTATGTAATACTGCATTTCTCCTATACCAAGTCACACAGGGTCATGCTACTCAAAGAATGGTCCATGGACAAGCAGCAACAGTATCACCTGGGAGTTAATTAGACATGCAGAATCATTATCTCCAGCCTAGACCTGAGAATCAGAATCTGCATTTTAACAAGACTCCCAGGTAACTCCAATGCATTCTAAAGTTTCAGAAGCATTAGCACAGAGGAAACTTATTCCAGTTTCTCAACATAATTCTCTCCATAGGAAGATAGAAGGAGTGCCTTCAAAAAGAGAAGCAGAGGATAAGAACATATAGAAAGAACTGTCATGATGTGACTGTGAAGTTACGAGACTATGTCTAGACATTAGTCAAATCTGCATTTGAGAGAAGACTGCACTATCTATTTGTATCTTAATCCATTCAAATTGCTATAACAAAATGCTTGAATCTGAGTAGCTTGTAAACACCAAAAATTTATTTCTCACAGTTCCAGAGGCTGGGAAGTTCAAGATCAAGGTGGCAGCAGATTTGGTGTCTGGTAGAGGACCCTGTTTCTCATAGATGGTGCCTTCTTGCTTTGGAAGGGGCAAGATAGCTCTTTGGGGCCGTTTTTTACAAAGATATTAATTTGTTCATGAGAATTCTGCCCTCATGATCTAATCACCTCCCAAAGACTCCACCCCTTAATACAATTACTTTGGGAGCAGGATTTTAACACATGAATTCTGGGATCACGCAAACATTCACACCGTAGCAGTACTAATTTCTACTTTACATGGTAATGTCTCTTGATAAAACAGATCATTTGCCAACTTTAAGGTCCAATTGCTGGTTATCAGTTTCTTTTAGAATTGGCATTTCTAGTTTATTGGTGGCTTCACTCGTTATGCTTTCATCCTATGGAGAGTTGTGGATCATAACTGAAGTTGTATTCATTTCAGAGACTTTAATTGCAGATGTTACCAAGAAATCAGGCTGTTTTGAAACCAAATCTTCTCTATGTTTTTGGAGTAATTTTGTTTTTTCTGTGGACACGTGTATATTGTACATCAGTCCTAAAATAAAATAATTAAAGGTCTTCACTTGAAATCATTGTCAACCATAAACAGATACTTTCTTGAATAGATCAGGACAAGGAAAGGTTAAGTGCCTCACTGTGTTCAATAAGTCAGAGCAACTGCTATAATGTAAATGATAAAAAGTAATTCTTTCTTTTCAGTGAGCAGAATTTTTCTGTTTCTTATTTTAGAAACAAAAAGGGTGTGTAGCTAGCTGAAATGGATAAAACAATGGGATATGCATCATCTGAGTTTTGTGCATTTTCAAGAGAAAATAATTATTCCTTTATTCTTTGACTCTTCTTGACTAATTTGGTATAGAGAGAAGAATCCTCTCTTTGTGACTGCACAGGCTTTAAAAATGTTCTTAGTGTTATATAAGAATCTGTTTCTCCTGGGGATCATATCTCATGTTTCTCATTGAATTTCTGTTGGAAACAATGGAATGGAAGAGGTTCATTCAAGAAAAGTCACAGTTGTGGAAAGAGTAAGGTTGATCTGTTTATGAGTATACTTCTTTTTTTTCATTTTGCTTTATCAATGAGCAATATGAAAGAATTAATCACAACCATGTTACAGTAAACTTAGTAAAAGACATTCAGTCTTTTACTTTTTGTTCAGTAAAAGCTAAACAAAATTAGGGAAAAGAGTAGCTGTAATTTTTGTGGATCCTAGTCAATAAAAATGACCAACACAAATTTGTCTAGAGCCGACCATTGGAAGAACACTAGTTATTTCTTGAGTATAGACAAAAATGTGTGGTTAGAGGTTGGGGGAGGTTATTAATAAGAGACGTGACAGACAGGAAGCATCTGGGACAGGACACCCAGCTAAGACACCAGCAAAGAAGAGGGAAAGCTGAGCTCATCCATCCCAAGCATTGCCACTGTCATTAAATTTGCCTATTTGTGAGATTCTTTGCATGATACATGCTAGGATAGAAAATTTCCCTCCTGACTCTCTTTTTTGCAATAATCCCCTGCTCTTCTAACCCAATAGTAGTCTTTATTGATAAGTCCTAGGTGAGACTCTAATCGTTTGTTTGCTTTATAACTAGGCTCTGATTTTTTTTCCTTAGTAATGTAGCCGTTGAACAGCCATGCATTTTCAAAACTGGTATTTTAAAATAAGTGCTTGTTACATTCAAAAGCCTTCTTACTCAGCATGTTCAGCTGACTTTTCTGGAAAATTCTGCAGCAATTCTTCTTGATAGTTATACATTCACTGTGAGTCCTGTCTTATGGTGATTATACCAAGCTGATTCTTCCTGAATATATTGGTCTGTTTTCTGTTGCTTATAACAGAATACCTGAAACTGGGTAATTTATAATCTTAAAAAAGGAATTTATTTCTTGTAGTTATACAGGCCGAGAAGTTCCAGGTTGAGGAACCATATCTGGTGAGAGCCTTCTTGCTGGTGCAGATTCTGTGGCATCCCAAGGCAGCACAGGGCATCATATGGTGAGGGGGCTGAGCATGCTGACATGCCAGCTCAGTGCTCTCTCTTCTTGTAAAGTCAATATGTCCCCTCCCATGATAACTCATTAATCTTCCATTAACTCATTAATCCAGTAATTTATGAATGAATGAATCCTCTTATGAGAGCAGAGGGCTCATGATCCCATCACTTTTTAAATGCCCCACCTCTTGACACTGTCACATTGAGGATTAAGTTTCAACATGAGTTTTGAAGGGGACATTCACACCCATAGCACTGAAGAATAATAATATCTTTGTTTATGCCCCCAAACAGTTCTTTTTTTTTTTTTTTTTTTTTTTGAGACAGAGTCTCGCTCTGTCACCCAGGCTAGAGTGCAGTGGTGTGATCTGCAACCTCCGCCTCCTGGGTTCACGCCATTCTCCTGCCTCAGTCTCCCAAGTAGCTGGGACTACAGGCACCCGCCACCATGCTCGGCTAATTTTTTTTGTACTTTTAGTAGAGACGGGATTTCACTGTGTTAGCCAGGATGGTCTCGATCTCCTGACCTCGTGATCCACCCGCCTCGGCCTCCCAAAGTGCTGGGATTACAGGCGTGAACCACCGCACCCAGCCCAGTTCTTTTTATCTTTGATTACAATTCTTAAGTTCTTGGAAAACTAATGCCTTTACCAACATCATCTCTTGGCTCAGAAAAATATGGGTATGTGGAATTTAAGTGCATATCATGCAATCAAAAGTTTTTTTCTCCTTGCCATGCATCTAATTGTATATATACACGCATATGTACGGATATATGTACACACATTCTGCAGTGGAATAAAAATTCGTGTCCTCCAAAACTCATATGTTGAAATCTTAACCCCCAAGATGATGGTATTAGCAGGTGAGTCCTTTGGGAGGTGATTAGGTAATAAGGGTGGAGCCTTCATGAACAGGATTATTGCCTTATGAAGAGGCCCAGGAAAGATCCCTCTTCCCATCCACCTCCTCACAGAGAAAAGCCCGCCATCGGTCTGCAATTCATGAAAAGACCCTCATGAGAACCTGACCATGATGCCACCCTGATCTTGGACTTTCCAGTCTCCAGAACTGTGAAAAATAAATTTATGTTATGTATAAGCCATCCAGTTGATAGTATTATGTTATAGCAGCCCGAAATTACTGAGTCACATGCTGTACATATCATCAGTGCTGATTGTGTCCATCTGGCACTCTCTACTTTCTCCATATACTTTACCTTGCCCTTTAAAATTATGCTTATCATGGAAACAAACCATTTAAACTTGGAGGCTCTCATTTCCAAACTCTTTTGCCTTAAAATAGGATGTTTGTTTCTGAAATTTTCTACTTTCATGATATTTCTGTTGTTTGACATTCTGTGCATTGAATTTTTTTTTCATGCTTAGTGTAGAGTAAAAAATAATTCAAAATCTTAAGAAAATTTACAAAACTCTGGTCGCTGTTTTAAGAGTAGCTGCACCCAGTCAACTGAGTCAACTTGGCTTATCACAGTTTTGCCAATAAAAGCCTATCATTCATGAAGTTAAACTCATAACTGTGTTTGAGTTGTTGATGTTGATAGGTCCTATTTAAAATAAGAAACATTTTTAAATCAGGAGGGAATATAATTGCAACTCTATTCATCATGAGTCAGAAGTTTCCTATGACAATCACATTACCGTTACTTCTGAATAAGATATACATATCCATGGATACATCTCTGTGGAAGAGGTCAAGTCAGGGTGCCTCTCTTTGTCTCTCTATTTTACTTCCCACAGGAAATAGAGTTATTCATTCTTCTGTTCATTAATATTTTTGGTTCCTGCCATGTGTAAGCCACTGTGCTAGCTTTGTGAGGAAATACTTGAAGACTAAGCTTGAGCATAGTAATGAAATTTGTTTCAACTCAATACACCAAGTTTCTTGTTACCGAACTATGTGCTAGCCCTGAAATAAGATACATGCATGACGTATAGCATTTTGTCACAAAGATCACAGTCTCTTAGAGAAAATAATACAGGAGTCAAATATCAATAGCTGACTCTAATGTTCTGCTAGCGATATAAATTAAATGCACTAACAAGGGAGTCATTAATTCTTTCTAGAAGTGTAAGATAGGTAAAGAATAAAGTGAGTAGGGATTTTATTGAGAGGAGAGTTTAGCTGAAAGTTAAAGATGGAAGATCAAGGTAATTTTGAGTGGTGACATTCCAGATGTGATGGTCTGTACAAAAGCATAAGGCTATAAGAACATAAGTCATGCTCAGATTGTTTACAATACTTCATTAAGGCCACATAAAAGGTTATGTAATGGAAATAGTGGTAGGTGGTGAGATTGAAAAAGAAGACCAGACTGTTAGTGAATGATCTCCAATACATTATTAAATAATTTGTCAGGTATTATGTAGAAACCAAGGGATTTTTTTGAAGTCAAGTTGCCTTTTGATCTAACATTGATATATAACTACAAGCAGCAGTGGGCAGTTCTATTTGGATAGCTCTAGGAAGTGATTAGAAGAAACTCTGTGTCTTTCATGTAGGAGAGAGCAAAGGTAACTTTTTGGCACTTATAGTAACTTTGGTAGAAATGAGTATTTAAATCATCAAATTTATGTTCATAGATCAGTAATAAAATCTACCCCTAGTGTGATGTGCAATTGAAAATTTAACTTGGCAATCATGCATTTTATCTTTAGAGGACAAAACAGAATACTATGTTAACCCCAGACATGTTTATTGTTCCCTAAGATACAAAAAATGTGATACCTAACAATGTTGTTTTTCTAATATTTCTTTAAATGTTCACTCTGTAGCAAATAAGCCTGGATGCATGCATTTTCCTATAAGTAATAAGTTTTAGGAAAGCATTTGTGATTTAGATATATAGTTTATGTTTCACAGAGGTTCTGTCAAAATTATTCTCCCCTTATTTTTCATGAGTAACAATCAATGGCCCTTCCTCAATGTGCTAATATAATTCTCATTTTTATTTACCATTGAGACATTGATATAGATATGATATAAACAATCTTTCCTTACCTGTCTGTATTGTGGGAATGGTAATAGATAATAATAAAGTAATGATAACAATTCATGTAAATTCTGTAGCTGATAGTACTGAGCCTTTATATTGTGATGGGCATTGTGCTAAGTGCTGGCCTTTATATGTAGAAATTTATTTAATTTTTGCATCAATCCAGAGAAGGGAGCTATCATTTCCTTCATTTTATGGATAGTATCTCAGGGATGTTTAGTAACTTGCTGAAATCATGTAATAGGTACAGAGCCAAGCAAGAGGAAGAATCCAAGTCTGTCTGACTCTACTAGGGACTTAATTTTCTTTCTGAGAAGTGTTTCAACCCTATCCTATATAGTTTGCTTTGTCATTGAAACCTTTTCTCATCTCACATGAAATGAATCAAATAATTATGGATTACTTCAGCATTTCTGGTATATTTTTCAAAATGATCTCATCATGGTCTGACATGATTTGTTTTTGCCATTTGAGTCTTCAACTCAATTTAAATGTTATAAAAACTACAGATTACTTTGGCATTAGCGGAAGATATTGTCAAAAATGGAATGAGTCTCTCTTTCTACTGTTATATGTCGGAAAGTCTTAGAAGATTAAAATTCTTTCATCTTAACACCACTACTTAATTATTAGATTCACAAATCTGTAACTCGAACTCACTTCAAAGTTATTGATGTTTCTTTATATATCAAAATTTAATATTTGGTGATTTTGATAAACATTCAGATCTCTAAATGATGATACGAAAATTTATGCACATCTATGTCTTACATTCTAATCAGTAATACTATTCTCTGAGAAACCTCAAGTTGGAAAAGACACGAGATATTTCAGAAACACTAAAAGAGCTTCTTGTCTCTTTTATTTGTTTCTTGAATCTATCTAAGATGACTTTGCTATCTATTAAATACAGTCAGCCACCATAAATCTTAAACAGGCATGAAATCATTTAAGGACAAATCTGAAATAGATGTTTAAATTAAATTTGTTACATATCTATGACATATCTACTTTATTCTTTTTCCCATAGTGATTTTAAAACCCAAATATACCACATATACTAATAATTGTTAAATAATTATTATTTTTTAAAACGGAACTATTCTAGAATAAAACACTTTTTATTTTGTAAAATATTGTGGAGTTTCAATTTGACCAATTGAAGTTTCAGATGAATTGTACCCATTCTTAATAGTCCATTTAGTATGTATTTACTGAGCTCTTAGAGTACCAGGTACTAGAATAGACACTGTGAACAAGAGAAGCACAGAGCTTCTCTCAAGTTTAAATTTTACCATAAACAAATAAAACACTATCCCACTCAGTATTTCTTTTTCATCAACTTTCATTTTCAGTTTTGGGGTGTATGTATAGGATGTACAGTTTTGCTACATAGGTAAATGTGTGCCATGGTGGTTTGCTGCACAGACCAACTCATCACCTAGGTATTAACCCCGGCATGCATTAGCTATTCATCGTGATGCTCTCCCTCCCCCAACCCCCAACCAACCAAAAGGCCCCAGTGCGTGTTATTCTCTCACTTGTCCAAGTGTTTTTATTGTTCAGCTCCCACTTATAAGTGAGAACATGTGGTGTTTGGTTTTCCGTTCCTTCGTTAGTTTTCTGAGGATAACAGCTTCCAGCTGCATCCATGTCCCAGCAAAGGACATGATCTCATTCCTTTTTAGGGCTGCATAGTGTTCCATGATGTATATGTATCACATTTTCTTTATTCAGTCTATCGTTGATGGGCATTTGGGTTGATTCCAAGTCTTTGCTATTGTGAATAGTGCTGCAATGAACATACACATGCGCGTATCTTTATAATAAAATAATTTATATTCCTGTGGGTATATACCCAGTAATGGGACTGCTGGATCAAATGGTATTTCTGCTTCTAGATTTTTTGAGGAATTACCACACTGTCTTCCACAATGGTTAAGCTAATTTACACTCCCACCAACAGTGTAAAAGTGTTCCTTTTACTCCACAACCTTGCCAGCATCTGTCGTTTCTGGATGTTTTCATAATCGCCATTCTGACTAGTATGAGATGGTTTCTCACTGTGGTTTTGATTTGCATTTCTCTAAAGATCCCCACTTGGTAGTTTTTTTTTTTTCTTCCATAAGTTGTTGGGGTACAGGTGGTATTTAGTTACATGAGTAAGTTATTTAGTGGAGATTTGTGAGAACATGGAAGATATCAAACAAGGTTTTATTTTATTTATTTTTTTTCTAAGCTATTCTAACATTTTAAAAAGTTTATTAAGAGAGAAGAAAACAAAAAAAAAAAAAACAAAACAAAAACCAGACTTTAGATTCTGGAGTCTATATTTTTAACCAGTGTGTTATACTCTATGTCTAGACCCCTGGTCCAAGGGAGGTTCTGAGGAGTTGGCAAACACTGGTTTCCTAGGTCTCCAGAATGTTCCTCATTCCTGCCCATGACAAAAACTGATTGTTCAGACTTTGCTTTGTTTATCTGACATCCTGTAGTGTTTGTTCAGTGAATTTCCCTTGTTATTTTAATTAGACAAAAATCTCTTTCTATTACTTATGAGCTAAAAACAGCAGCAGGGGCAGCAGCATCAATTACAGCCAATACCTACTGCACTCACTGTAAAACGTGTCCTGTTCTAAACATTTTACATGTATTTGTTCATTTGATCTTCCTTTAGTGATAGGGACAGGAGGCAGAGAAATTCTAGGCAGAAAAGAGCAGGGTCCCTGGAGAAGCCCCACCCTCAAGCCTGGAACCCTGGCCCAAAGTGAGAACGTGCATTTCTGTTTTCCTGCTCAAATGTTGCCTTTCCCAAAACCACACATAACCTGTGCAACCCCCACTTCTGCACCCATAAAAACCCCTGACCTGACTGACAGAGAGCAGAGGAGGGGAGAAGAGGAGAAGCAGCTGGACGTTGGAGACTGCAGTTTGATGACGGAGAGAAGCAGCTTGACTTCAGAGGAATGGTTTGACAGCAAACAAGATTTTCAATAGAGAACAAAAGGTGACACGAAGGAGTCTACTTCACATGGGGTGATCAGAGAAAGCCTCTAGGGGTCACTTTGAAGCTGAGAAAGGAAGAAAGGGAAAAAGCCTGAAATGCAAAGACCAAGAGACAAATAGTTTTACGTGTGTATTAGTTATCCATTGCTGCATAACAAATTGCTTTAAAACTCACTGGCTTAAAACAACACACATTTATGACAGTTTCTGCGGGTCACAAATCCAGGTACTTTGCTGGGTGCCTTTGGCTCACAGCCCCTTAGAAGGCTGCATTTACGCTGTTGGCCTGGACTGCAGTGTCTGAAGGCTCTACTGAGGCCCCTGATGATCCCCACTTCCTGATATTCATGCCCCTTTATGAGTCCCGTCTCTTAGGATGTAGACAGGACTCAGTGATTTGCTTCTAATGAACAGAATAGAGCAAAGTGACGGAATGTCGTTTCTGTGATTAGGCAACAAAAAGACTGATTGTTCTTTCTCATTTGCTTGGAGACAAGCCAGCTGCCGTGTTGTGAGCTGTCCTGTGGAGAGGACCACATGGCAAGTCCCTTAAGGAGGTCACCTGCAAAAAGACACCAAAGAACTGAAGCCATCAGGCATCTTAGTCTGCCTACCACAGTTGGGAAGAACAGTATGGTCCAAAAAGTCTTGAGTCAGAAAATAGCTTGGAGTGTTCTAGAAATTGTCAGGAGGCCAGTATAGCTGAAAGGTAGAGGAGAGAGACAGGAATATACAATGAGGTTGGAGCCGTACATAGGAACCAACTAATTTAGGTCTGTGTAGGTCATGGTAGGAAGTCGAGAGTGTTAAAATGAGGAGGCTTTCTGGAGTATCTTCCTTTTAATGAAAGGTATGGATTTAAAAAAAAAAAACATGAGTGAAAGAACGTTGACTATATCCAAACCCATACTTTCAATGAACTAGGATAGCAGTGTAACCCTGAATCCTCACACACACATATATCCAGTGATGAGGGAACTATGAATTATGCATGTAACATTTCTCAGCTTCTCACAGTTTTCACTAGAGCCTGCATTTCAACACTGATTGCAAACGGTCCATGAATCCATCCAAAGCCAGAAATGCTGAACAAAAGCTGCTGTTGCCTGGGACAACCCTAGCCTTTAAGCATGTTAGGACATAAATTGTGTTTCTAGGAAATTTTACAAGGGATTTTTTAAAAAACTTCTCTTTGCAAACCAAATGCTTCACATAATTTGAAGTGTCTTGCGGTTTTTCCAAGAATGTTGTTTGTAGCACCACTATAGAGATGAATTTTAATGTATGATTGGAGCGTGTGTTCGCTGAGATATTTGATCCTGTAATTTATGGTATTGTTCTTTGTACAGTCAACTCTTTCTGCCATGGAGGCAGTTTTTTAGGAAATTGTCCTACTTTTATAAAGTTGATGATGGAATCTAAATATTTGCCATATAGATAAGAGACTACATCTAGAGATTTGTTATATAGAGATACACTGAGGATAAAAAAAATCTGAAAAGAATATTCATCTGTGGGGAAACAAAAAGAGAAAAGAGCGATAGCCTCTGTAACAAATATTTTAGAAATCATTCAACTTAGTTTTGCTTTTTTGGGGGAAGCTATTCTTTTAAGTCTATCGTTTAAGTTATAATAATATTTTGTTAAGCAAATCAGCTGATGATAGGATTTTTCTTAACTATCCATCCATCCATGAAGAAAATGAAGGTGGGATTATAACATCATGTACATAACAAATAAAGTTATAACATAGTCATAATTGAGAATATTATTTCATTTTAAATTATGGATCTTTGTTTTGTTCAACATTAGTATTTCAGAGCTTAATTAGTTATTTTTACGTGTCTTAGCAACCCATTAACAAAGAGCTAATTGAAGAATAAGAAATATGTATCAAGTTATTCCCCTAAACCCCCTTTTTCAGTCATTGTTTCTCCTTTAAGTAGAACATTATCGTTCTCACAGATGGTTGAAGTGATGTATTGTGGGAAATTAAACATACTTGGCTTTTTTCCTGAATTTTCTACTTAGCAACTAAGGCTGCTCACCCCAGATGTATTATTTAACCCTTCCCCAGGTACCCTCTTACTCAACAGCAGTAGGATTCACAGTTGCAAAACTCTTCTTTTTATGATCTCCAAACACTATTTCACCTTATTTTTATTACTGTTTTAAATATTTGTAACATTATAGGAAAACAAGCCATAAAGAATATTCATTTTGAAACCAAAGGCAGAATTTAGACCAGACTCCATTGTAATCATCTAAATATTTAATGTTGGTAAGGGTGTGGAGAAATGTCTCTAGACATGGACTTATGAACTAATACGACCTTTCAGAAGTGCCATCTAGGAATATGTTTCAACATTTTAAATATGCAGCTGTTTTGATCTATTAATTCAACATAGAGAAATTAATCCTAAAGGAAGAGGGAAAATATTCAAGCACAAAGATCTTGTGCAGTGTTGTTTATATTGACGAAAAATTAAACTATATGTTCATATGGAATTGATAAAACTAATACTACTACAAATAATAATACTAATTATATATCACCTTTATTGAGTTTTTGTCTTGTGTCAGCACAATAGTAAGCACTTTGCATATCTTATGTCACTTAATTTTCTCCACATCCTAATAATAGAGGTACTATAATTATCCCCATTTTTCAGACAACGAAGCTAGCTAAGCGGTAGAGATGTTAAATGCCAACTCAAGGTCTTATAGCCAGTGAGTGGCAGAATTGAACACGTATTATAAACTCATAATATGGAGTCATTAAGAAAGAGATAAGCTTGACATTTATGTACTAGTATGGATGATAGTTAAAGATTAAGTACAGATAATAGAACAATATGTTTAGTATCATCACATTTATGTAATAAATTTACCTACATCCAGGTTATAAACAAAGGGATATTCAATCAATCTCTTGTAAGTTGTAGGGTATTTATCTATGTGTTCACTCTATCACATATCTTTCATGATGGCAGACAGTCACAACACCCAGCTGGCTCTTATATTGTCCAAAGATGAGATAGAATTTGACATCCGGAAGGGAAGGAGAGGTGAAGCACAGAGAAAGAGGCAGTTCTGGCAGTATTGGATTCCTAGCTAACACCTCTGCCTTTCCCAATTATTTCAACCTGTGAAGTCCATTTTGCCTAAGCCACTTTGAACTCTTTTCCTTCAAATAGTAGTGCTTTTTGCTGCTGCAGAAGCCATTGTGGACAAAGAGACTTTCCAGGTTACTCCACTGTGGGTTTGCTTTTAGTGTATATGAGTATGCTTTTTGTTTTCATTTATTTGTTTATTTTTTAATCTGTGCTTTCATTTTACCTATATGAATCTTAAACATTTTTTAAATTGCAGATGGACTAATAAAGATACTGAAAACGTAATTCTTACCTAAATTTTATTTCTGCCTCATTTGCCAAAGTTAACTGGAAAAGAAAAGTAAAACTCGGTCCAGAAAAGGGCATCGTGGTGCTTGGGGATGGTTTATGATCTTTATCTGATCTATTGTTAGTTTGTTGATTGGTGACTGCCAATCAAAGACAAGACCAGTAATTTCAACATTATTTCAGTCACAATCCCTACCAGCCAAAAATATTTTTGTTAGATTTTATTTTTCAGTAATTTATAATGAGAAAATAAGAGATCTTTTTATAGTGCTTAATACAAAATGTCTCATAGTACCGAATACATTTTCTCAGACTACGTATACACATGCACACACACATACTGTATACGCTACACATGCATGAGCATACACATATTCTTTTGCCTTCTAGCCTCCAACTCATTTTCTTCCTCCACTAAAGATTGGTTGAGTGTCATGCCAGATAGATTATGGGTTTGCCAATGCTATCTGAAAATCATTAGATCTTATTCAAATATGTCAGAGCTTCAATTCCTAGTAAGTCACTCAAGTAGTTTATACTAATCGTATCCCCAGAATACTTTTGGGAGCTTGGAGCTCCATTATTTCTATTCTATTCTGTAAAAACTAGTAAAATAACTAGTTTGGAGGGGATATTTAAGTGGTAAAATACTGACTTGTTTACTAAAAAAAAACGAAAGAGGCAGCAATAGTTAGGAAAAAGAATACTGTTCCACACATTCCAAAATCAATATCCAATATAGCCTCAGTGGACAAACCAAAGATTTCAGTCTGCTGGGGCATTTTTCTCTACCACTTTGGGTGTAAATTGCCTTGTTATCAAGGAAGCAAAAGTCAGCAGTGTCTAGAGAGAGGGAAAGATGTATCACATCCCCACAATAAATTATTTAAAAGGAACATAAATTAACGTTTTTCAGGCCCTACTGTAACATTTATAAATTGCTCTCATTCCCAAAGAACTGGACAATAACACAGTCCTCACATTTTGAAAATTGTATTTAAATATATTTCTCAAGATTTTAAGAGATTTTGGCCTTGCCTTTCAGGTGATGCATGGTAATCATTGCCAAAATCCCATTTGCTTTGGTTATTTCCTTGAACAAATTACCCTATTATGTACTTACCCTCTAAAACCTGTGATTTTAATTTGCTCAAAAAGCATTCTCAGTAAATGGTCTTTCTTGAAATTTTGTTAGAAAAAATAAAGAAGTTCCTTTTGATAGATACTAATTTGGCATTATAAAAGAAGGTAAACCTAAGATTCCTGTATTCATTTATATATTCACTGATTTTCCAGATATTCATTTAGAGCCTATCTTTGCTACACGTTGTGCTATGCACTGCTGAGTGAGCAACTGGGAAGTGCAACTGGGAGAGAGCTTCTCACCTCAAGTTGAATTTATGGTCAGTTGGAGAAAAGTAATACCCAAAATAATAATTACACCAGAAGTTGATGCAGGCTATAATACTATGACCTTAATGCTTGGAGGGAACACATAGAACAAAGCTATTTCCTAGGAAGCTTGGGGAAACTGATAAAAGAGGTATCATTTGCTGTAGATCTTGATAAATGAACAGGAACTTTCTAAGCAGAGAAGTTGTGCCACCTTCACTCCCACCACAGGGCTTTTGCACATGATTATTTTCTCTGCCTGGAAGGCTGTTTCCTTCCATCCCATCCTCCTCAGTCCTTTATCTTATTAGGTATGACTCATCCTTCAGGTATCAGCGCTACTGTTACTTTCTCAGGGAGGCCTTTTCTGGCTCTGTAACTTGGATTAGTTTTCCATTCAGAGAAAAAAAATTAAAGAGGTGCATTCTTTTTATTTTTACACTTCTCAGATTGTAATTATGTAGACATCTGTCTGATTATTTTATAAACGTCTGTTTCACACTGCACTGTAAGCTCCTTGAAAGCAGAGGTTCACTTATATATATCTTTCTCCAGCTTCTGGCAGAGACCCTGGCAAACAATAAATGTTCAATAAATATTAGTAAAATGAGTAACTAAGGAAATTTGCTAAGGCTCAGTCACTACATTCATCACCTGGTTTCATATCTACCCCTATCTTTGCTGAATTATGAATGGGAGATGTTTAAAAATATGACTATGTTTTTTAAACATAATGCACTGTTGTCATTACTATCTGACTAATATTAGCTCAATACCCAATTCAATTTTACCCATCTTTTAAAATTCACTACTGTATAGAATCTATTTATTTTATGTTCATATCTCTTTAGGATTGGTAAATTAAGATCACTTGCCCTCTTAGTTGTGGTTTATAGCCTTAGGATTTCTTTATGATATTTTAAATAATCCTACTTCTTTATAATCATCAGAGTTCACAGAGGTAAATTATAGCTCAGGGAAATTGTAGTAGGATTTCTTGTAAGTATAAAAATCCACAGTATTATCTGTACTGTTTCTCCATTTTTCTCTTGAACCTCAAAATATATCTTCTAATTTGTTCTCACACATTCATTGAAAATACATTATCTTTTATTACTCCTGACAATTTTCAAATTTGTTTAAATAACGCTGTATTCCTTTAGTAAATAATTATTGAGTGGCTATCACATGCAGTACAGTGCTTAGTGCATGTAGTAGATTATATTGCACTTTACGTAATCACAAGTTAAAACACCTTACAACTCTTTAGGTCGGAACTTCCATTTTTTTTTTTTTTTTTTTTTGAGACGGAGTCTCGCTGTGTCTCCCAGGCTGGAGTGCAGTGGCGTGATCTCAGCTCACTGCAAGCTCCGCCTCCCGGGTTCACGCCATTCTCCCGGAACTTCCATTCTTTTTGCATAACACAGAGAGAAAATCATTTTCCCTGTGAATGTATAATCAAGCTAGTTTGTGCCATTGCTAGCACTTTATCACTCTTCCAATGTTACCCTTAATGCAGAACCTAGTATATATACACTTACCGTGTCTCTCCTTTAAATATTTTTTTCCGTTTTCCTACAATAAAACCAGTTTTCACTTCAGACATTTCTAACTATTCTCATTTACATTTCAGAACTAGAATGTTCTCCTGCCTTCACACATTCGGGGATTTTTTAACCAGTCTGACAGCTTTTAATTTGATCTTGTTTTGCAGGTCATGAATTCAATTTCTAAATGCTTTACGTTTTTCGTTTTCTCAAATAGAATAATGCTCCATCCATCAATTGTTATCTCCTTATCTTCAGGGATTTTTTTTTTTTTTAATTTCCCCTGAACCAAGGTCAATGTTTATAAAATCTGCTTTTTACTAATTAAATCTGACATCATTTGATAATATCAATGGTACTTAAATAGCATATAAATTCATCACCAAGTGAATCCACCCTGGTGAGTTGGGAGATACTGGAGATTGCATTTTCAATAATAAACAAATCATGTGCATTATTTTTAATAAAATTATTAAAAAGAAATTATATAAGCACTATAATTGATCTGTGATCTGGTCAAATATGTTTTCTCTAGCACTCATCAGAAAGAATAGGTCTGATCACTTTTAAAATGGTGTGTGCAAATTGTATTAATTACATGTCTCTTTAGACTAGAATGTACTGAATACAGCTTCTTTGGGGCAATCTCTGCTTTGTGATTCAGACATCTGAATTTTATAGGGAAATAAAGAGTAGCTTAAAAGCATGTAGATTAAACTAGCATAAATTTTATTGGAAGATCTCACTTCACTTTACAAAAAATAATATTGATGAAAATGGGTATAATGAGTAAATATTATCATACAAGGAAAAACTTAGACCTCCTCCCCATGGAATACAGAGAAGCTCATCAGGGATTAAGTCCTATTTTCTGCTGGACTTTCATGTGCTAAGAAAATTAAAAATGCAAACGGCAAGATGTGCTTGACTATGTAAGAGTTCTATCAAGCCTAATGAATTTGAAGATACCAAAGAACAATTATTATATTAATAATAAAGGAATATGTCTCCATTTTTATATTTAATGGTAAAGTCTAGTACTAGTTATTAGAACTGATAACCAATTTATCTACTAAGTAGTGCGTAATATGCATGGTCTTGTGCCCTCTTCTTTCTTTCAGACAAATCCCAATTTTACATTCAAAAGGGCATGTAATCAGATGACAGTATTATTGTATGTCGAAGCCTCATAATTTACTTAAAATTAAAGTCACAATTGTGCTTTGTATTTCAGTGTACTTGATGATGAGTTCACTAGCCTTTCATTCGCAGAAACAAAGCTTGGCTGAATGGCTGGTCATTTGGCTTCAAAACAGAAATTTGGCTGTGACTCAAAATCTACTTTCTTCAGGTCTTCTTTCTCAAGGCCTACTGTGTGCAGCTTACAGTTTTTGTTCGTCAGTGTGAACTCAAGAGCTAGCTCATAGTCACTATGTATACACACATGTGAGAGTGCATCAGTGCACGTTTGATGCAAGGGAGCAAAAATGCAATGATACATCCTACATTTAAAATGGTGTTCTTTCTCTCCTGTGTCTTGGTTAGGCACAAGATTTAAACTAAAACTGAGAACAAAAGTTAAGGATGACTGACAATCCAGTAGGGTGTGGTTGGGAAAAGCATTGATTAGAAATCAAAAAACCTAGTTTTCTGTTCTGGCTCTGTATTTACTGTCTTTGGCCTTAAGCAATATACTGAACATTTCAGAATTTCTATGTCCACATCTGAAGTGAAAGGTCATTAATTTTCTCATGCTGTCCACAAGAGGGTTGCTACGAGAATCAAATGAACTGCATTTGAAGCATCTTATTTAGAACTGAAGATATTACTCTAAATGGAACCATTAGAACATAAAGATTTTTTTAAAAAAAGGAGGAGTCATGAAAAACTGCACTACAATCCTGCCATGGTCCCTGAGATAACCAGGCATGGAATCCAATCCCACCTTTGGTGACTTTCCTAACTGTAACTTTTAGAAAGTCTCAGACATCTCATCTATTAGAATGGTGCTAAAGTAATTGTGATTTTTGCCATTACTTTTAAATGAAAAAAAAACACACAATTACTTTAGCACCAACCTAATATAAATTAGGATTCCAATAATATCTATGTCTGAAGAATGTTGGGCAGGTTAAATGACACAAGGGATGGAACCCACTTAGAAAATGATAGGACACACAGTGAGTGCACAGCAAACAGTTGTTGCTGCTGTTGTTGCTGATGTTATAAATGTGTTAAAGGATTTCACTTTGCCCATTCCCAGGCACATTTTTCTCATTTGCTGTATGCCTGGCACAGAACATTGCAATTATACAACCAGCAGAAACAAGTAGGAGAGGGTAAATTATGTAATGCCTAAGAAAGGGTGAACCTTGACAGGTTGTGGTTCCTCAAATCAGTCAATGAGATTTGAGAGAGCCAGAAGGTATTACTATTAACAGGTTTCACAAACTCCAGCCTGTGGGCCAGTCTTACCCACCACCTGCTGCCTCTTCTGTAAACGAAGTTTTATTGGAGCACAGCCACATCCATTCATTTCCATCTTGTCTATGGCTACCTTCATGCTACAACTGTGGAGTTAAGTTGTTGCTACCTGGCCCTTGACAGAAAAAGTTTGGCAACCTCTGCTTGACAGAATTCAGGGGACTATTGAGCAGGAAACTGTACCAGAATTCAAGAACAAGGTATCATATCAAGTAGCAAATGCTAAAAACAAAGTGCACATAAGCAACAATAAGATGTTGAAATTGATTTTTAAGCAAAGGGTCTCAGAACCTCTACTAGCGTGTGACTGACCCTCTTCCAAGTCTGGCTCAGGATACATAGATGAATAAGGGGTTGTAAGCAGCTGAAGAGAAGGGAGGCTCAGAAATAAGGAAGAATTTTGTGGACTAGAGGTTGTCTGATAGCCACTGTCGGCCACAAACACCCATGAGGCCTCTCTAAAAATGAGTTCAGAACTCAGTGTGTGACTGTCTGACAATAGATTCATAAGTTATAAATTAAAGCTGTTTACCCTGAGAACAAAAGGAAATTTGATCATGGTTAATTACACCTCACCCTTTAGACACACTCCATGATGATACATTTTTGGTATTCCACAAATGAGCTTTTATTTTTCTTTGTTCTTTCCTATCACAAATAGAAGGGCTAGACAAGCTACAGATTCTACACTTTTGGTATAAATTAATGATTGTTGCCCTTCCCTCAATTACAAAAAAATTTATAAGACCTATCATTCTTACCAGTTTTAAAAATGAAATGCAATAAAGAACTTAAATGATCCCTCGGATATTTTTACACAAACACAAATAGTGAAACTGAACCACTGGCTTGAATGCAGGGCCTCTATCAGATTCTATCAGATTGCTTGAAATGTTCATTGTCAATTGATGTGTGAAATAACAAATACATTGTATATAGGTATCAAGGGGTACTAATGTGTAATAAATGAGTGTCTATTTTCAAAAATAAGGCACATTTTTAAAATTTGAGAGGCAACGGTGTAAGAGTTTTATTTGTTTCCAAGTATTTGGAAGAATGTTGAATCCAAGCTAATAAGATGTAATGAGTAATTAATCTTAATAATGCAGTTATTATATTCAGATATATATGTATGTGTGTGTGTGTATATATATATATAAAACTTACTTTATGTAGGTATCTTAGTCCATTTTCTGTTGCTATAAGTGAATACCTGTGACTGGAGTAATTATTTTTAAAAATTATTTCTTAACAGTTCTAGAGGCTGGGAAGTCCAAGAGCATGGCACTAGCATCTAGTGGGCTTCTGGTGAAAGCCTTGTGCTATGTCATAACATGACAAAGAAGTGGGTGCATGCAACATGAGAGGAGGTCTCACTTCATAACAACTTGTTCTCCCTATAACACATCTACTCCTGCAAGAGTGAGAACTCACTCACTCCTGCAAAAATTAACCCATTTCCTTGAGAGCAGCATTAATCCCTCTTGATGACATAATCACTTCTTAAGGCTCCACTTTCCAACACTGCCACATCAGGAATTAAATTTCCAACACCTGATTTCTGAGGGACACACTCAAATCATAGTACCGGGGAAGGTCTTAGCTAGCTGTGGGCAGAAAGAGAAGAGTGGGCTTTGCGGGGAACATATCTTTGAAGAAATCTAATCTAATTTTCACGGTCCTTCAGAAACTTTCTACCTTGAGGCTTTTTCATCCAGGAGAGTGAGCCACTGAAATCATTAGGTTTACATTTCTATCTTTGCTTTCCTAAAATTGATTTATTTAACTACACATTTCACTTGTCTGATTTTTGTTTTTAGAGTCATGCCAAACTGTTTTCATCTCTAATAACTTATTACTTTTGAAATACCTGTTGGTTTTGAAGCTTTCTATTTCTGTGACATTGGGCAGAAAATATATTCACTAAATTTGTACAATTGTTTACTAGATTGATGCTGGTTTCTAGATTTTCCTTTGAGCTTGTTAAGGCTTGGGGAAAGTTTTAGAGATCAATGAGGGGAACATAGTTTTCTGAAAGTCTTGTCTGCACATTATCACCAAATAATATGCAAAAGGAAGACAGAAGATGAATGCCAAGTGTCCTATCTGCAGGAACAATTGTAGAATGACTCTCTTCCTACCTCCAGAATTACAGGGCACCATTGGATCATCTCTGAACAGCAGTCTGGGCTGGTATCCAATACTGTCAACTCCCAGTTAGATACAGCTGCAGAATCTCCAAAAACAAAACCAAAATCAAAAAATCTTGGTGCCAGTGTATTTTTGTTAAGGAAATAATACAGATATGATTATAGCCATTAAAGGCTATGCTTATTTTTTGAATCAATGTCACGAGCAATTCTAGGTGTGAAAGCTTCAGGCATGTTCATTCTAATAAGACATATGAGTGGACTAAGTCCCATGTGATATGCAGAAACAAGTCTGACTGTGAAAATGTTCTTTATATCTATGGTCATCAGGAGTCATCAGCAAGCCTGAGACTGCATAAAGAAGGAGGAGAAAGAGCTAATGATGAATTGAGTTTAATTAAATCTCCAGAGCCAAATTGGGTAAGAAAGGGAAGAAAGATTATTTCACAGAGGTTAACTTAAATTTGACCTTCCTCCTAGACCTATTGTTCCAAGCATGATTGCCCCATTTTATCAGATGTATAAAACCTTGAGTTCAGAGAGGCCAAGGGGCTGTTCCCACATTAAATAGCCAGAAAGAGACAAAGTGAGATTCTGAGCCCTGATACGTCTGTCTCTGTCTTAGTTCATTTAATGCTGGTATAACAGAATATTTTATTTATTTATTTATTTATTTTTGAGACAGAGTCTCGCTCTGTCACTCAGGCTGGAGAACAGTGGCACAATCTCAGCTCACTGCAGCCTCCACCTCTCGGGTTCAAGTGATTCTCCTGCCTCAGCCTCCTGAGTAGCTGGGATTCCAGGTGCCCGCCACCATGGATATACCAAACAGAATATTTGGGACTGGGTCATTTATAAAGAAAATGGGTTCATTTGGCTCATGATTCTGGTGGCTGGACAATTCAAGATTCAGCACCTGTGTCTGATGAGGGCCTCAGAAGGAGGAAGGGGATGTGTTGTGCAGAGATCACATGGCAAGAGATCTTTGTTTCTTAAAAAAAAAAAAAAAACCAACCAGCTCTCACAGGAACTAATAGAGCAAGAATTCACTCACCTCTGAAGGAGGGCATTAATCTATTCATGAAGGATCCACCCTCATAATCTAAACTCCTCCCGCTAGGACCCACCTCCTAACATTGCCATACTGGGGATCAAATGTCAACATGACATTTGGAGGGGACAAACATCCAAACCATAGCAGTCTGTAAAGACAACTTCTCTCCTTTAGACTGTCCTAGTGCTGTGGTAAAAGAGAAGGTAATTTTAGACCCTGGCTGCCTTGATTTGAACCCCATTTCTTCCCATAAAAGCTAGTGACCCTAGGCAAATAATTTAGTCTCACTGTACTTCAACTCTCTTATTGGTAAAATGGGGAAAAATAATTAATAACTGTTTTGTTAGGATTAAATTAGTGTTTATAAATAATGTGACACATATTACTCAAGTGTATGCTGTTACCACTATACTATATGGTATTTTCCACTATATGCTATTTTCTCCCCAATTCTAACCCTCATTTCCCAGAAAGAAAAAATACTTAAAGGGAAAATTGTTTGCATAAATTTCTCAATAATCAAAATATTCAGAATTCACTTGGCTTATGGAGATAGTAAGATACGTGCACATATATTTATTCTTATTTATTTCTTCAACTTTTATTTTAAATTCCAGGGTGCATGAACAGGATGTGCAGGTTTGTTACATAGGTAAACGTGTGCCATGGTGGTTTGCTGCACAGATTAACCTATTGCCCAGGCATTAAGCTCAGCATCCATTAGCTATTTTTCCTCATACTGTCCCCCTCACTGCCTTCCCCACAGGCCCCAATGTGTGTTGTTTCCCACCATGTGTCCATGACACAGACACATACTTATAAATACATGTGTGTTTATATCAATTCATAAAATCAAGAATTAATTTTAGAAATAGTAACTGGCTTAGACTGTGCTCCATTTTCTTTCCCCAAATTAATGCAAAATCTACATTAGAATGGCTTTCAATGTTTGAAGAAATGAAACTATTCAGAAGTTTACATAAGGAAGCAATTTGCTTGGATTGAATAAGGTAATACATAAGTATGTAAAACCCTTTCTCTGTAAATGCTGCTTTTAATTAGGAATGGAGCTCTGAAAGAAATCCTAGTTATTATATCCACAAACTGAACTCAGGCAACTATTTTAATTGGAACAGAAAAAAACCAAAATGCGGAAGATTTATCAAGAAAATTTGAAAATAAAAAAAGGAACACCTAGAACACAAAAACAACATTTTGTGTTCTTTTTCTTTACCCCAGTAAAGAGATTGGAATAATCCCCTTGTCAGAGGAGATGGATGGCACGCATTCGGGATTCTGCAGGGCATTAAATAGTTGTTGCCATGTCAGGCAACTCTCTTCGGTTATTAATACCAAATACAATCAACATTCTTCTCCTTCTTTCTTGAGTTAAACAGTTCCCCTCCATTCCATTCCTGCTGTCTGTCCTTTCAGTTCTTAGCGTCTGTCGTAGTTCTTCCTCTAGCAAAGCTTTTCTCTTCTCTTCAGCAGTGTCTCTCACATTTTACACAACAGCCAAAGAAACCTTGACCTCTTTTCATCTTTTTCCTTCCTTTGGCTCTTCTTTTGAGGAAAAAGACATGTTTCTGTCATTCTCTTTAGAGTGCATTTATCCAGTAGAAGCAGTCTGTGTTTTTGCAACAGCCAACATCTGGGTGAAAGGGAAAAGGAGAAGTGGGTTTGGAGAATGACAGCCTGCGGAGGGCTGAAAGTCACCTTCAACTCATTTGAGCACCACCACCCTCAACCTGATAAGACAGCCCAACTGATTATATCAGCTTTCCTCTTTATCAGGCACTTCCAGTGTATGAGGCCCAATTAGTATATGGCAAGAATTGAGTCTTTCTACAAGCTGAAGAGTGTGGTCTAATAAGCATTAAGTCAGTTGCCCATTCCTATGTCACTTGGTAACATCTAAGGCCAGTAGAGCCACACTTAACAAGTCCCTGAGGAATTAAGTAAATAGTGCCTAAAACATTCTGAGCTGGTTTTGAGGTAAATTAGGCCTCAAATAGTAGCAGCAGCAGCAGTAGTGGAGGTGTTAGTAATAGTTTTTCGTAGCAGTGGTTGCAGAAGTAGTAGCAGTAGCAGTAGTAAATGTTTACTGAGCAATTACTCTATGCCAGGCACTGTTTTCGATGCCTTATATTCATTCTCTCATTGAATCCTCATTACTAACTGCCTCATAGAAAGAGACTATTATTAATTAAACTCTACAGAGAAGAAACTGTAGCCAAGGAAATTTAATAATTTACCTAGGGTCACACAGTCAGTATATATTAGAGCAGGAAATCAAACACTGTATATCTTTCTTACTCCACAAGTGAAGCTGATTTCTGTAAATCATACTGCCTTGCTTGGTAGTATATACATCTCCCCAGAGTGTTGTGTAAACTCTGAGGAATCAAGATTCTCATCACTAGGTCTGTCTGTCTGACTCCAGAGTCCACATTTTTAACTACTATATAATGCAATCCTCCTTAAAACTGAATGCTTTGTATTATTATGTGGGGAGAAGATATTTTGAAGAGGACATTGACGGCGTCTGTGTCTACACAGCATTACACATTTGGAGGACATATCCCTCCAGTATTGCTTAGAAGGAAGACACCCAGTTCAGCTGACTCTACCATTGTTAGCCTACCTAGATTTAACTTCACAATTCCTGGCTTTTTCTCACTTTACATATTTACTATGCAAATTTCTGATCTTTATTTAAGGAGGCTTTTCTCTTGGAAAAGAATCTGTTGACTGGCTATTTTGGTCGGTCCTCATGGCCTAACACTGGTCCTCATGGCCATTATATATTTTTCATTATCCATTACTTAATTGACTTGCTGGTATGAATTAATTATGGATTTGGGGTAGCTTGAGAATGTTTTTTTTTTTTTCTCCAGGAACTAATCATCTCTGAATATATCGACAATTAAAAACCCAGATCTATAGAGGCAACATAGACATAGAAAATGTTTTTAATATCACGTACATGGCATTATAGTTATCACCTTATAGTTTACTAAGTGCTCTTACATATAACACATTTATTTAATATCCATCTCACACTAAACTGTTAGCAGCACAAGAGTATGAAACATGTCTGATCACCAGTGAGTTCCCAACAACGGCCATTGCACTTAGTACATGATAGGTGCTTGATAAATATTTGTTGGATGCTTGAAAGTTCTTGTCTGATCCTCAGCAGAAATCTTTGATCTAGGTAGAGAAGGTGACATTATCTTCATTTTTCAGATGAACAAACCAGAGCCGAGGAAAGTTAAGTAACTTGGCCATGATATGGGGTAACTGGTTAATTACTAATTCCATGATATTTCAGTTCCTATTTATTTTTTTGTACTATAATAAACAATAATGAATCTTTTATGAGTCCACATGCATCAACAATTTCAGAGTTATTCTTTACAAAAAGAAATATACAACATTACAATCACAAAATCAAGTACAGATGCCCGGCATGGTGGCTCACACCTGTAACACCAGCACTTTGAGAGGCCGAGGCAGGCAGATCACCTGAGGTCAGGAGTTCAAGACCAGCCTGGCCAACATGGTGAAACCCCATCTCTACTAAAAATACAAAAATTAGCCTGGCATGGTGGCACATGTCTGTAATCCCAGCTACTCAGGAGGCTGGGACAGGAGAATTGCTTGAACCCGAGAGGCAGAGGTTGCAGTGAGCGGAGATCACACTACTGCACTCCAGCCTCCGTCTCAAGAAAAAAAAAAAAAAATTAAGTACAGAGACTTGAAAGGGCTTGAACAAGTAAGTGGCACTGAAACTTAGGCTTTATTTGGTTCTTGTTTTATCTGACCCTGATTATAACAGCTTTTTTTGCTGTTGTTCTAATAATCATTAAGACTTTGACTTTAAGAAAAATGTTATTTCTTTTTCATATAAAATTCTCGCATGAATTTTCTTTTAGAATATTGGCATCTTCTTTTGTCCTAATTCACTCCCTTAAGTCAGGGCATTAGATGCAGAATAATCATCAAACCAAGATTTACGGTGGCTGGGCCTTTCATGTGGCTCCTCTAAGCAGCTTTAACCATGAGCCTGATTTAGACAAGTGGACATGGGGAATTGGCTTGGAAGAGGGACTGCAGGTGGTGGAATAATATCAGGGAAGGTCCATGAGTAGCAGAGCATAAAGCATATAAAGAGAACTGACAAGCAGTAAAGTCTAATGTTGCAAGTGGTAGGCCATCTAGAGAGGGATAATACAGGATGAGACTGGAAGATGGTTTGGATTTTTTGATGGCTAGTCTTAAAGACTAAGATGTCTGGACTTTATATAATAAGACTTAGGAGGTAATAGATCTTTGAATTAGATATGATAAAAACTACATATCAAGAAGACAGACCTTAAAGCATGGCTAAGGTAGAGTATGTTAGCTCTACATTTTAACCATGAAACCAAAGAAAAATAATATCTTAGAAAAATCAAAAATATTTTCTTCATTGTTCCACTGAAGGTAATCACACTGAAATCATGAGCCACAATCTTGTCCCTTTTTCTGGCACAGCTATGGGTGCCCTACTTTCCTTCTATCTCCCCTGCAGCTCTTACTTCACCTCCTGGGCCCTCCTTGACCAGTCCTCTGTGAGTCCTCTGAAGCTCTGTGCTGTATTGCCATCTTTTCTCTGTCTACACTCTTATCTAGTCTCATTGCTTTAAAATCATCAATGTGTTCAGGACAGCCCACGTTCGTATCTCTAGCCTTATCCTTTTCCCCAAGCTTTCAACTCATTTAATCAAGAACTCTACCTATGTGTCTAATGGGACTTTCAAACAGCATATCTAAATTAGAACTCTGAATGTGTCTCCATGTGCTCCTTCTGCCCACAACCTACCTGCCACCTGCACCTCTTCCAGCCTTCTCTGATAGGTGAAATACATCTACATTCTCTCAGCCACTCAGGTCAGAAAACTAACAGTCCCCATGTGTTCTTTTTTGGTCTCCCACAACCCACATTCAATTTATCAGAAATTCTCTGCTTGCAAAATAAATCTTGAATTAAAAAAAAGTTATCATCTAAGAATTCTAGAAACATAGTGGCAGCAGGAGTAGAAGAGGTGTTGAATCTTATGAGCCACCACATAAAAGCAGGTAAGTTAACAGAGTACAAACCCCAAAATCGATGGACAACACTGACAATAAAGTTAGGAGAAGGTATCTCTAATCTCCAAGATACAATGCATAGATTGTGATCTTGAAATATCTTTTCCTACGGAAATAAACAAAGGCTTCTTATGCGGCTTATTTTAGGTTTGGGGCAGGACTATACAAGTTGAGCCGGGGACATTTTGTGATTCCAGATATGAAGGAAGTTATCAGACTACTTTTTGATATCATGTCAAAGGAACACCATAGCTAATCCGAAGAGTCTTTGGCCAAACATGGGTTTATTTGAAACTTATTGGAATAATAACTCCTATAATAATGATGTAATAGACCAAAATCCAACAAATGCTGTTTAACTCCTTCAGTTGAAGATAGTATTTTTCCAAGCAATTAACCACACTCCTTTCTCCCCTGAAAGAAGAAAAAAATGGCAAAGAACACTTTATATACACTGCTGTCTCCAAAGTTAATTATTGACCCCTCCCCCAATGTTGTCACTTCTAAACCTCTACATTTATTTATTTAAAATGTATGTAGATTAAACATCTACTTTTTGGTATACTACATGAATTTTGACAGATGCATAACCACTATTATACTCAAGACACAGAATAGTTCCATCAACCCAAAATATTTGCTTGTGACTCTTTTCCTTGCCCCCACCCCTGGCAACCACTACCTGTTCTCCAGCCATGTAATTTTGCCTTTTATAGAATGTTGTATAAATGGAATCATCCAATATGTAGCCTTTTGAGCCTGTATTCTTTTATACAGCATAATTCATTTGAGATTGATATACATTGTGTGTGTCAATAGTTTGTTCCCTATTATTGGTAGGTGAAATTATATTTTGTAGGTGTACCATAGATTGCTTATCTGCTTACCAGTTATAGGACATTTAGGTTGTTTCTAGTTTGAATGATTATTAATAAAACCAATATAATTATCCACTTACAGGTTTTATTGTGAATAAAATTTTCATTTCTCTTGGGTAAATCCCAAGGAGGGGGATTGCTAAATTGAATTATAAGTGTAGACTTAACTTTACAAGAAATCACCAAAGTATTTTTCAAAGTGGCTAAACAATCATATTTTTTAAAATGAATTTGTTATCTTAGGAAAATGATAGAAAAAAATATTGCCAAAACTGTCTATTAATGGTAAAAAATCAAGCATTGATCCCAGCTTCGCTCTATGAATTATACCATTGGGTAACCAACTAGTAGATAAAAGGAAGTATCTATTTATAAAATTATTTCTCATAAGAAGTGAAATGAAATGATAAAATTAAAATATTATCATTTTGCAACTCCTAATGCATTTACCTACCAGTATCACAAACATGTTATAATCAGATGTCATATATTTCCTAATAAAAGAACACAATACCACCAATAATCTTGCTAAAGGATTAAATCCAAGTCTGATGAAGACTCTAGGTCCAGATTTTGGGAATACAGAGAAAAAGAAAAACGCCAGCACCACGCTATGCAATCAGCTAATTCCAGACCAAGAAAACCTGTGTGTCAAATACCCTACGTCCTTTAACAAATAAAATGTAAAGAAAAGAAAAGGAAGGACGAGGAAAGCTATAGCTTAAAAGAGGCTTCAAAGATACGTCAACTATAAGAAAGAAATGAGCTTGACCCAACTATGATGTCTAGAAATGCACACTAGGTGATAAAATTGTAAAAAATAGGAGGGAGAAAAAAGGACAAGAGTAAAAATAGTGCTTATTTTGGCAGAGAAAAAGGATTTTAATAACTATGGGGCATGTGGAGGGTTTCTGGAGTGGCTGGCCAAGTTCTATTTCTTGTTCTGGGTGGTGGTTACAAGGGTATTTGCCTTAGAATATCATTAAGCTATGCAATCATTTTGTCTGATTTTCTGTATCTATGCTTTATTTTATAATAAGAAAGGGCTGAGCACTGTGGCTCATACCTGCAATCCCAGCACTTTGGGAGGCCAAGGCAAGAGAATCTCTTGAGACCAGGAGTTCAAAACCAGTCTGAGCAACATAGTAAGACCCCATCTCTACAAAAAAATAATTTTTTAAAAATATGAATGGTTTAAAAAAAAAGGAAACCTCACCAGGTTCACTCAAACCACTCTAAATTAAATCTCTATCTATAGAAACCTACGCCAGCCTCTTAATTATTATCCCTGCTTCTTCTCCTATCCCCTATAGTCCATTTCCCACACCACAGTCAGAGCCAACGTTTAAGATGTACAGTTGAAGGCTGGGCGTGGTGGTTCACGCCTGTAATCCCAGCACTTTGGGTGGCTAAGGCGGGCAGATCGTGAGGTCAGGAGTTCGAGACCAGCCTGACCAACATGGTGAAACCCTGTCTCTACTAAAAAATACAAAAATTAGCTGGGCTTGGTGGCGGCACCTGTAATCCCAGCTACTCAGGAGGTTGAGGCAGAAGAATCGCTTGAACCTGGGAGGCGGAGGTTACAGTGAGCCGAGATCACGCCACTGCACTCCAGCCTGGGTGACAGAGCAAGACTCTGTCTCAAAAAAAAAAGGAAAAAAAGATTACAGTTGACCCTTGAACAATGTAGGGGTTGTGGAGCTGACCCCCAAGCACTTGAAAATCTGTGTATAACTTTTGACTCCCCCAAAACCTAACCACTACTAGCCTACTGTTGACTGGAAACATTACTGATAATATAAACCGTTGATAGCTCATAGGTTGTATGTTTTCTATATCATATACTATAGTCTTACTATAAAGTAAGTTAGAGAAAAGAAAAAGTTATTTGAAAAATCATAAGGAAGAGAAAATATATTTACTATTTATTAAGTGGAGGGGGATTATCATAAAGGTCTTCATCCTCTCTGTCTTCACATTAAGTAGGTTGAGGAGGAGAAGGAAGAGGAGGGGTTGGCCCTGCTATCTCAGGGGTGGAAGACAAAGATGAGACAGAAGGGGAGGCAGGAGAGGGAGGAACACTCAGTGTAACTTTTATTGAAAAAAATGTCTCTATAAGTGGACCCGCAATCAAACCTGTGTTCTTCAATAGTCGACTGTAGATGAGTGACACTCACCTTTTTAAAACCCTCCAATGGCTTCCCATTGCAATGAGAAGAAAACCTAAGCTCCTTAAAAGTCCCTTGCCTCTACCTGTGTCCTGAACCCCATCTTCTTCCACTCATTTTTCCTTTGCTCAGTTCATCCTCATCTCAGGTCTTGGCAGTTGTTCTCCTTCTCCCTCTCCCTCCAGATCTTTGCACTTCAGCTTTCATTCCATGACTTCAAATCTCCGGAGAGGCTTTCCTAAGAATCTAGTTATTCCCTCTTCCCTCTCTAGTCATTCTTTCTCCCGTCATCCTGTCTTTTTTGTTGTTCATGGCACTGACATTCTATTTGAAATTTTTTGATGGATTGATAATCAATGTGTTTTTATCGGTTACTCCCTGTCTCTCCTTACCAGAAAACTGTGTAAGCTTCCTGAACACAGAGACTGTTTTATTAATTGCTATATCACTATGAAAAATAAAAAAGCCTAGTATTGAGTATGCTCTCCAATTTTTTAAATGTCTATAAATGAACAAATCAGTGAATGACTAAGTAAATGAATAAATATTCAGTCTTAGCTCTACCCATGGTGTCCTCATGCTACAGCAGAGCTGACTATACAAGACAACTTGGCCTGAACCTCAGAACCTCCTTCTCAATCTATCCCATTAGAATGCCAGTGATATTTTTTTCAAGGTTGAGATATACATTGCCACAGCCTCCCCTATTTTGCTGGGTTAAACTATTGCCGTCTATTTTTATCAAACCATGCCTATGTCCTCTTTGTTTTATAAACCTATAGTTCTCTATTTCTAATTAAAACTAAAGATTACAGGCCCAGGACAATAAGGTGGCCACAGCTTAGAGAAGAGAAGGATTATAGGTTAGAGATATGCCCCGAGACACAGAGAGTAACAGAGTGAGGAAGCAAGGAAGAGGGAAGACCAACACATGATGGGTGACAAACGTGACCTGAGAGCAGAGCATTCTGTAATATCACTCTTTAGGAGACAGGAGAACGAAGAAAAACCAGAGAAGGAATATTTAGAGATGTGGAGAGTCAGTGCTGGAGTTGTTCAGCCAGGAAATAATTTCAAGAACAAGCCAATCAAACTGTAAATGATTTTGGCATTGAAATTTGGGAAGACCTGAGTGACCTCAAAAGAGACTATTCAGGCTAAGGGAGGGGAGGCAAGTTGAAAATAAAGATATCACGGTATGTCATTTTGTTCATAATGTGTTTCAAGATTTCCTTTAACAGGTCATAAAACAACAACAAAAAAAAACGAACAAAAAAAACCCAAGATGGAATGAGATGGGATGTGTTAGGCACCAAAACAGATATACCAGCATTTTAGTTATTTTTTGAATGAGTGAGTGAATGAAAGGACCAAAGACGTTTTGGAAGAAATTAAGGAAAAGGCCTCAAGAAGGACAATAATGGCTCAGTGTAAATAGAGCCATGTTAAGCAGGATTTTGTTGGGACCTTTGTAAGTCTTCCTCCTAATAGTCAAAAACAATGTAAATTTGGGGGAAGGCAGAAGCATTAGCTAATGCCCACATTAAAGTGAATATTTTCTCAAAATTAGTTCAGAATATACTTTGTGCATGTATTTCTAGCCCCAGCAGTTAGTTGTTTTATTTGCAAATAAAGCACTTTCTACAAAGCACATTTCCATCTACATAACAAAGCTCAATAAAGTGTTTTATTCCCTGCTGGCCACTATTACAGTTCTATTTTTTAATCAGCAGATGTTCCGTTATTTCTAACTAGGTATAAACATGGCATTGAATGATATCATTGTGGTTCATAGACGTGTGCCTTGCTTATCTGAGGTTTAACACACGTCTCTTTTCTCTTCTGAGAAGTAAACAGCATGCAAAGTACTGAACTGCAGAACATTTGGTTTCAGGTGGAAACATTATTTTGCATAATGGATTAAAACTTAGAAAAGTAAAAGTGAAACTCACAACTCTGCCATGAGAAATCAGCTCTTAGTTGTTGAAATGCCTATAAGGGACTTGCCAATTCCTAGAACTCTTTTCTTCTCTGAAAATAGGAATATGGTATGGTGAATTGAAAAGAAAACTTTCTATAATGCTTATAGGAAAATCAAATACAAAATTTAGGATAAAAACATCAAAGAAAATAGATGTCTGCTTTTATCTCTTCTTACAAGAAAACACTTCAAAGAAAATCAAACCACTCTCTTCATTGCATTGCATAAGCTTTCCATGGATGACTTTTACACACATCATTCCAGCCATGTTTTACAAAATACAACACATTCAATGGGCATTTCATTCATAAAACTACTGTCTTAATACATACTCTAGAGCTAGCTTCTTTGCATATTATGGTGTTTATTTCATCCTGCTGGCTTCTCTGTGCTTTCACAAATTACCTATATTACATACAATTTTTGCAAATATTTCCCCTAAGTCAATATATTCTTGGATAAATTAATTCCTAGACAAAGAGTTACAAAACCAGGATCACATGCCTATCTCAAGCCTATATCCTTCTCCCTTTTTAATGCATTCTACACAAATGCAGTACCTTCTACTTAGTCCTATATGTTTCATAAAATTTATAGGAGGCCATTGGTTTGGATTAAGCTCCTACACTAGGCCCAACAGACCAAATCAAAATGGAGTCACTCATGCTAAAGTTTTGTATCACCAAGCTGAAACTAAGTTGTTTACATGACCTTCCCAGAAATGAGAAGAATGAACGATAATAGCCAAATCCCCAAACAAGCCAGTTTTAGCTGGCACGATAAGGAATTCCCCTGTGTTTAACCTTTATAGGGAAAGTAACTTTGAAACAATCAATCTGCCTTTGTTCTCTGTTTCTTCTTTCCTTTGCCATTTTCTATCTGTAAAACCTATCAGCTCAGTTTATCAGAATACTCATTCTGTTTTATTTTTATATTTATATTCTATTTTTGTGGAATAAGGTGTTGCCTGATTCTAGAATTATAAATAAAAGTCAATTAAGATCCTTAAATTTATTATAATTTTTTCTTTTAACATATGTAATGCAATTTTTTAAATAAATTGTTTTGATTCAATTAATAAAACATGCTTACTGTAATATACTCTCATACTTAACAAGGAACACTTCTGTGACTAGATGTGTAGTGGATTTCCCCACACATCAAACAATTCTCTAGCAGACACTAACTGGGTATTCTACAATTCCACTCAGTTCTGAGGCTGTCTACCCGGGGATGGTGTCAGATCCCACAGGTTGGGGGCCTGGTCCCACAAGATTGCCCTCACTTCAGGGGCTAATCTCAAGTTGTAGGTTGTCAACTATACTTCTGACTGACCAGCTACAAACCGAGGTTCCCATGACTCCCTCTTTAGGTCTGGTTATTTTGCTAGAGGGGCCGTAATTATCTGATGGGTTCGTCTTGCCTGCTGCACAGATAAAACCAATTCACTGAGACAGCGTTATTGCAGTAAAGAAAGAGTTTAATTACTGCAAGGCCAGACAAGTGGAAGGACAGGAGTTTATTATTACTTAAATCAGCCTCCCTGCTAAGTCAGGCTAGGGTTTTTATGGATAATTTGGTGGGCAGGAGACTAAGGAATGGGTGTTGGTGATTGGAGACGAAATCGTTGGAGTGTGGAAAACGGTCTTCAGGTACTGAGTCTGCCACAGGGTGGGAGCCACAGAACCCGTTGCATTATGAATCATGAGTCTGAGTGGGATCAGTGAGTATCCATAATGCACAAGCCTAAAAACCATCTTAAAAGATCAATATTAAGTCCTGAAAAAGTGATGTTATCTACAAGAGCAATTGAGGAAGTCACAAATCTTGTGACCTCTGGCCACATGACTCCTGAGAAGTAATGGAATATAGAAACTGTGTCTACATTTTAGCTGAATTCAGGTCTCTCCCATGATCCTAATCGCATTTCCTGGCCTTCGATTAGTTTTACAAACGTAGCTTTGTCCCCTGGGCAAAGAGGGGGTTAGTTCCAGGGAGGGATTATTTTCATCCTTAGTAGGTTAAGCTATAAACTAAACTTCTCCCATGGTTAGCTTGGCCTATGCCGAGGAATAAGAGAGGATAGCCAGTCTGTGAGGCTAGATGCAAGATATGCTCAGCCACGCTAAACTTCTCCCACTGTCATGTAATTGCCAGATGGGTTATTTCTGCCCACTGCACAGATAAAACCAGTTCACTGAGACCATGCTTTTGCACTAATGAAAGAGTTTAATTAACACAAGGCTCACCATGTAGGAGACAGTTATTAAATGAGTCACCCCAGAGGCTCAGAGGTGAGAGTTTTTCAAGGATAGTTTAGTGGGCAGAAGGCTAGGTAATGGGTGCTGCTGACTGGTTGGGGGTGAAATCACAGGGGTGTGGAAAAACGTCCTCATGTGCTGTGTGAACTTCTGGGTGGGGCCGCAGGGCTGATGGAGTCAGAAACACCAAAGTCTGAAAAAATATCTCAAAAGACCAATCTTAGAGTCTATAATAGTGATGTTATCTATAGAAGTAATTGGGGAAGTTACCAGTCTTGTGAAAAACAATGGTCGGTTGTTGTTTAACTACACCTACATCTTAGGAGAATTTGGGCCCTTCTTATAATATTAACCTTGTGGCTTTCATTAGTTTTACAAAGGTGGTTTTGTTTTGGGAAGGGCTATTATCATCCTTGCTTTAAGGTTAAACTATAAACTAAATTTCTCACCAAGTTAGCTACACCCAGGAATGACGTAAGACAGCTTGGAGGTCAGAAGCAAGATGGAGTGAACTATGTCAGACTTCTCTCACTGTCATAATTTTGCAAAGGCAATTTCAGTCATAATCTTTGCAAAGGCAGTTTCATGGCTCACAGAACTCAGGAAAACATGTTTACTGCTTTATTTTAAAGGGTATAAATTACAAAGCATCCAGATGAACAACCAGGTAAGGAGACGCATAGAGCAAGGTACACCGCAGGGGCAAGGAGTTTTCATGCTCTCTCTGGACGCCACCTTCTAACACCTCTATGTGTTCAGCAACCTGGAAGCTCATCAAACCTTGTTGTTCAGGAGTTGTCATAAAGCCTAATCTCCATCCTCCCCACCCTTTCTCAGAGGTCGAGGGGTGGGACTGAAAGTTCCAATCCTCTAATCCTTTGATCAGGTGCTCTTTCTCCTGACTGTCCCCATCCTGAGGCCATCTAGAAACCCTACACTATTTTAAGTCACCTCCGTTAAAACAACTCAGGTAACTATGAAAGGGGCTCATTGTGAATAACAAAAGATACTCCTATCACTTAGGAAATTCCAAAGGTTCTAGGAGCTCTGTGACAGGAACTGAACACAATGACTAAATTTATTTCGTTTTATGCCACACTTACCAAGATCATCTTTTAGACTGTTTATCTGAAATTGTGGCAATGATTTTAAAGGCATTATATCGTTAGAGCTGTGTTTCTCAAAGTCTAGTATAGTCATTATTTAGCAAACACCTGTATAGTGCCAGGCACTATTCTAAGTGCTTTGTAATTGTTAACTCATTTAACCTCCATAGCAATTTAATGACATAGGTTCCGTTATCATCCCTATTTTACAGATGAGAAAACTGAAGCACGGATCTCCTAAATAATTTGCCTATAATGAATGGTTGAGCCGAGTACAGGAACTCGGGTAGATTGACTCCATAACCACGATCGTAGCATAAGAACATCTGGGGGTGCTTATGCTACGATTGTGGTTAATCTAAATGCAGATTCTGGGGCTTCACGACAAGCAATTCTATTCTATTTGGCTAAGGCCCCCAAATTTGTATGACTTCCTGTATGTGTTTGCTTTTTTAAGAAGCACCCTCAGTGTTGCTAATCTGATAGAGCTATTTCATACATTGCATTTTAAAAGGGAAATACTAGCTTGGAAAACTCCAGTCCTATCTTTCTGGGTTCTACATTTTATTGAATACCTGCATTTATTTTACCCATAGGAAAAATAAGAAACATATTACATTGTGTGAGTTTTATGGGTGCCAAGACGATCTCAAGCTTTTTGGTTTAATGTAAAATTCCAATATTTTGTTTCACCTAGACTAGTTCATTATGAAAATGCAACCTCTCCTCATACAAGTACAGTAACACATTGTTAACCTATTATTTGTGAGATCTGTGTAACTGAGGAATTAGAAAACAAGCTTTTAGAACAGGCTTTGGAATAGGGAGAAAGTGTAGGAAGTACCTAAGAAGGGAGTGGGAGAAAAGGGGCTGGCAGATGCCACCATGAAATATGGAGCCCAGCAGTGCTAGAGATTGCTCTAGCGTCTTGGTCTTGCCTAGGGCTGGCTGTGTTGCTGATGATACAGGCATGTGGTTTTAAAAGCTTATCAGTCAGCTTCAGGTACCACTCCTTTTTAGAATCAGCATCTCTGGGTGCCATTCCCTCTTTGTCAGTAACTCATTTATAGATTCTGCCTCTTGTGAATTTCATTACATAAACTCTATAGGCAAATGGGATGTAAAGTAGCCCAGATTGGAGATGCATTTTGGTATTGATCATGCTGAGGCTATGTATAGTAAGGAAGTTAAAAATCTTCACATCAGATCAAATGCTATTCAATCAGCCAGGGAAGGGAATTGAACACAAAGATGCCGACTACAGCTTCTTTACATTTAGCACCTCCATGTAATGGTGAGTGAAAGAAACGGACTCTTAACTACTCAAGCATTTCTATTTTAGCTGGTTCAAAGCAAGAGTTGATGGTAAAGTTTGACAGCTATCGTGTTTCTCACCTGAAGTAATTAGCAGTAACAGTACCTAAAAGCTAAAGCTCTTGAAAAAGGAGCCACATGCTGCTCTTGTATAGCTACCTTCAGCCAGTTACAAACGAGTTCCATTTCAGCAACAGCTAAATTTTTAGTGCACTGCTAGAAAAGAAAGAGTCTAATTATTCCAGTCACTGTAATTTGACATAATTGACTCTGGTGTTACATCATAGTTCTTACAATACCAACGAGGAATAAGACATTTGTAGCATTACAGTAAATAAGGTATTCCACTACCAAATTGAAAGCATTATCCCCCCTCCCCTGAGAATATTAATGTCTGGCTATGGTTTCAAAAGGAAACGTTACCTCTGCTGCAGCAGGTTTCTGAGTCTTTTTCATTGTAGTGAATAAAGAGAAGGAATTAAATAGTGTTTAGTCATCCCAGAGGTCACAAGGAATATTATAATTCCAGCAAACTTCACTTTGCAGCTCAAACCCTTCATTGTTTCAGCTTGGCAGCTTTACCGGGGAGGACAAGTTTTGAGACTGAATTACACCACTGAACATACATTAAACACAATGGGCTTGCTATTGTCAAATTATTTATGCCGCTTATGAATTTTAGCAGTTTGACCATAAAGAGCAAGTATCCAAGATTTTTATTAAAAATAAGATTCATAAATACTGAAACTATTCATTTGCTTCTTATAACTCAAACACAAATTTTTGATTGGGTCAGAGAGGGTATAATAATGATGGAGAATCAGGAAGACACATCATATCATAGACATTTTATATGGCTCTGTTTAAATCCCATGACATAATATAAAGCAGCATGATGTAGAGGGAACAACATTACATTTTTGAATGCCACCGGCATAGTGTCAAAACTGGTGTATCTTGAGCATGGGACTTTGATCAAATTCTTAGCCTCTCTGTGGCTCATCCATTAAATGGGGATAAAAATATTACCTAGCTCATGCATGTTTTATTGTATAAATCACAATAGGAAAGGCCCAATAACTCAGCATAGTATCAGATACTGATTTAGAACATAATATATGTAATGTATTATTGTTACTATTGTTATCATCATAATTATTGCCACAGCTTTTACAGTAATTCAAATAATTGAGTTTTCTGGATAAATACGATAAACTGAACACTGTGGCAGAGAATGGAATAGAGGTGACATTTTTCTTTCAAAGTCGTAGCCAGGTGTGTGTTTTCAATTTGATAGGATATTACCTAATTTCCTATAATGCTTCTGTCATACAACTTCCTAGCTAGTTATGTCAAATTATGGTGACTTTTCTTTAATAGCAATGTAGCAGATACAGAAATTTCCATTTATACTTGGACACACAGCTACTATTATTGTTGGCCTCTCTTGATATTAGTGGTGGCCATTTGACTGAGTTCTGGCTAATAAAATGTGGTTGGAAGTGACATTTGCCACTTTGACTTGACACACAAAAACTTCTTCATCATACAAAGCTCTGTCTCTTTCCCCCATTTGTTACGTGGGAATTAACATCCATTCATGTACTAAAGACATCTCCTAGGTACTGGATGCTACAAGAGCAGAACTTTCCTACAAGAACAAACACAAAGACATCACCAGATAGAATTTATGTTAGAGAGAAACTGATATTGCATTATGCCACCAAGTTTTGAGGGTTTATCTATTAGAGCAACTAGTATTGTCTTAAGTGATAAAAGCATACTTGTTTACCATTCCCCTCATTCTGAAAAACCATATTAAAAATCACAATACAGGTTTTTTAAATTGTACTATTGAAAGGTAGGAAATTGAAGGTGACTGATTTAGTAGATCAGAAAATATATAAAACCAAGGGTAAATTATTTTCAATGTAGTATTTTTTTACCTATCCAAAGTATCAAACAAGAGTGAGAAGTAGAATGTACACATTTTCAAATATGCGGGGCCTTGATGCAACATCTCCAAACCTGTTGACAAATATGGTCTCTGAAGACAGGAAAATAATGAAGAAAGAGGAGCAGAGACTCTGCTATAGGAGAGAGGCAGTGGGAATTCAGTGGATGGTATTGAAGAGAGGTACCTTCGATTCTCCAAGAAAGATGGCTGTGTAGCAATCCTAGAAATCAACTAGGCCACAGCAAAGCAAGAAAGAAATGAAAAGAACCTGCCTTAGTCACTCTGGTGTTTCCATATGAAATAGTGATAGGTACATGGGAAACTGGGCACATGAAAAATGAGACAATTATTACTTTCAGGGAAGAGGAAATCTGTATAAAAAATGCATTTGTATTATACAACATGGTTCTATTATAACTGGCATCTGCATGACAAATGTGATGTTAAAAAAATTTTAAGTTAAACAAAAATTATGACAAAACTACATTGAAAGGCTAGTAGAAAGGGGTGTGTGTGCGTAGTGTGTGTCTTGAGTGGATATTAAAAAGGGTACATCCTTATTTTCCAAAGAAGGGAATGATCAGAAAATATCTAAAACTGAAAAATCTACAACCACAATGTGTGCCTGTTTTATAGAAATGAGAAGATATATCACTCCGTGCCCTGAAACAACAGATTAAAGCATGGAGAATTGGTCTATATTGGAAGCAGGAATCAAAGGCTGGATGGGATGGAAGGGAGAAGTCTTAAAGGACTAGTACATTTTTAATATTATGTACATATAAATATGACTTAAGAATTAAATGTGCTTAGAGATGTCACACTCTTACAGCAATGCATGGCATGCACCATTCTTACACCCCCACATTGCCCCAAGTACCCAGGAAAGATTAAGTTTAAGCTTACGGTGTTTAATCTACACTACTCATGAGAATACCCAATATCCCGATGACCTATTACTACACAACCCATTGGCAGTCCCTACTGTTTCTACCTCTATGTATGTCTGGAGCACCATTCATTCTTTTTTTTGGTGGTGGAAGGACAGAGTCTTGCCATGTCACCAGGCTAGAGTACAGTGGCACGATCTTGACTCACTGCAACCTCTGCCTTCCAGGTTCAAGTGATTTTCCTGCCCCAGCCTCCTGAGTCGCTGGGATTATAGGCGTACACCACCACACCCAGCTAATTTTTTGTATCTTTAGTAGAGACGAGGTTTCACTATGCAAGCCAGGCTGATCTCTAACTCCTGACCTCAGGTGATCCGCCCACCTCAGCTTCCCAAAGTGCTGGGATTACAGACATGAGCCACCGTGACTGGCCTCATTCATTCTTTTATGTGTTTTAGTTACCACCTGTATCTGTGCTATCAACAGCACCTCCAACCTGAACCACAGCCACAGCCCACCCACTAGACTTCCTGACTTTCCTATCGTTCCTTCAAATCTGTTCTTCACACATAAGCCCAGAGTGATCTTCTTAAATGTAATCACAGGCCAAGCCAGTCTCATAATTAAAATGTTTTATTAGTTTATTTCTCCAGCCTCATCTGAGACAATCCATCACACCCTCCTTCCACTTCACTCCAGCCACACAGATTTCCTTTGAGTTCTTCACAGATGTCCTTTCAGTTTTATTCACACTCACCATTTTTCTTGGGTGAACCCCTTCTGCAGGGGTCAGCTTAAATGCTCCTGTCTGTATGTCCCTTCAGGCAACCTCTAGAGCTCCAATCACGGCCTGCAGGCTTTTCATCATTGTGTTATCTGCTTCATCATTAGAATGTAAATTCAATATCCTCCTTGTTCACCTTAAAATTTGTAGTGCCTAGAACTGAGCTGGTATTCAGCAGGTAGACAGTCAGTAAATACTTGGAAGAATGAATGAATGAACAGGCATTATTATGTGCCTAGGAATCTAGTCAGGAAAATAAATTTAATGGCAATAAATTGAGAAGGGGAATCATGAAATAATAAAATAGTTTACATTTAAATTGATTCTGCGCATGATAATATTTAAAACCGAAAAAAGCATTTTATACACTCTGAATTTAAAATATTACATTTCAAACATTCATTTGTTATCTTTAACCAAACATTGACCCCAAATGTCTACTGCTATTCTGCGCTTGGATGTGACTTTTGTGCCCTGCTTAAGGACTGATCTTGAGAAGCCAAGGACTATATTTCTTGGGTAGATCATCCTAAGTGTCTATAGGAACCACCTGCAGGTCTTTTACAATGCAGTTTCTCGATCTACCCAGACTTACTGAATTGCTTGATAGCAAACTAAGGTATGAGTAATTTCTTAAAAACTCCATAGGCCGTTTTAACATTTAGCCAGGTGAGGAACTGTTCAACTAAACTGTGAAAAGTGGATTAATACGACTGATAGTAGACTTTTATTTGAGCATTTGACATATATCAGGAACTGTTGTTTTCAGTACTTTCCATGTAGTTATTCTTCATTAAAATATTAAGAGGTACCAGGTGCAGTGGCTCACGCCTGTAATTCCAGCAATTTGGGAGGCCAAGGTGGGCAGATCACTTGAGGCCAGGATTTTGAGACCAGCCTTGCCAACATAGGGAAACCCCATCTCTACTAAAAATACAAAAAATTAGCTGGGTGTGGTGGTGCATGTGCATAATCCAAGATACTCAGGGAGCCGAGGAATGAGAATCGCTTAAACCCAGGAGGTGGAGGTTGCAGTGAACTGAGTTTGCGCCACTGCACTCCAGTCTGGGAGACAGAGCAAGACTCTGCCTTAAAAAATAAAAAATAAAAAATAAGAGGTGAGTACTATTATCCTGATTTACAGATGAGGCTCAGAGAGGTTAAGTAAATCTCAAAGTCAAGTAGCTCAACAGTGGTGAAAGCCTGATGCACGACTGTGGAGTTGAGTAATGTCTAATCATCACTCTGTGCTATTCTTGCTATTCTGCTATGCCAGCCTGACAAAGCGCTCTGCATACCTGTTTCCTTCATAGCCTAGTCAGGCCTGGTTCAACTAGACCTTCATAAAGTGATGTCAATGATCCTCATGTATTATGCTAATCAATGTCTCTTGTTCTAATAGCATTTGCATTTCTAACTATGGAATGAAAGGTTATAATTTTCTGTTAATAAAACACCATATTTGGTGAGTAGGTTGATAAAGTTATGTCAGATATAAAGAAGACCTTCAGAAGTCCTGCATTTATAAGGTGTAAGTCATCACCTGTATTAAGGATGTTTAAGCCTGGCTGATTGGAATTCCCTTGGTGTAGTATAAAAAGAAATAGACACCTACTAGATCAAAATCACTGAGAGTGTGACTTAGCAACTATAGTTTTAGAATGCATCCCTGGACATTCTGACGATTTTCTGGACTAGGAATCACACCATCTATGTGGGGAGTCAGACTGATCTTTCACGTTCCTTTGTCATGTTTCTCATCATTAGTGGGAACAGCATTTATGAGCTTAGAACAAGGAATTCTAATTACAAATCATCAATATGCACTACAAAAGGGACCTGGTACTAAATGCAGAATTAACCAAAGCAGAAAGGACATATTCATGCTTTGAAAGAAACAAACATTATTAGAGCAAAAGTTTTATAGAGAGGCCTGACGTTCTTAGAAAGATTTCTCAACACTTCTCAAGTTACCTTAGAAATTGTTTGAGTTTGGGTGATACTTAACAACGAGAGAAAGCACGGTTAAATTTATTTCTATTTTTGTCCATCATATATTGGTTGCCAAGTTAAGAGCTACAACCTGGAAATTTAGAATGTCATTCTGCCTTGTTTTGTTCTTTTGGGGTCTGACCTTTGCTTTATCCAAATATCATTTTGTCTGTAAATATTAAAAAGAGTTGCTGGCCACTCAGTGTTGCAAAATACGTGGAACACTTTAAAGGATTTGTGGGCTGACATGGGAGCTCTTATTGTGCGAAGTTAATCTCTTGAAAATGTTTTACTATTGACAGCACTGCTTCCCATAATTAGGCAAGTAAGAGTCACTCATGAAGCTGTAACAATTGGGTGTTATGCTTTCATCTCTAATAATTTCAAATATTAAATGTTCCTAGAGTAGGATTTTAAAAAGATCCTTGCTTCTGAAAGGCCATTTAGGCTCTAGTGAAATTGCCTAAACCCAGCATGTGCCACAATGTTTTTGCATCCTTAGGTAATAAAATTGTGAACTCCTGTGGCTACAAGGGAATTTGAGACATTATCCTGTCCCAAACTCCCCAGTATGGTTTTTGGTGAGGAGATCATTTACCCCATTCCAGGCATTTAGGCATTATTACCTGCCTACTGTGGTGTTTCATAACCTCTCCATCAAGAAATGCTTTTGCATATGTATCTGAAATCTGCTGGATTTTTTTCCCCTAGAATTCTAGTGAGAAATGGAAGGCTGCTTTAAGATTGAAAGCTTGGGTCACATAGTGAGTCTTTAGATATGTTCTCCAGTTTAGAACATGGTAACTATATATTTTGGTCCTTACCTAAAGCCACCACACGTAGTTATGCAGTTTGTGCTCTGCACAAAAGAAGCAAGTAGACTGGTGGCATTGGAGCTGAATTCACATGCCTTCATGCCTCTAAACTCAACACCTTCTAGCATGGTTATGCCTACCCCCAAAAGCCATGTTTTTCTAATCCTCTACACCAAGGAAGAGCCTGGTAGGAGAATGTTTTTTTCTTACTTTCTCAAAGGTATGGTAGCACCTCCGTTGAAGACGATGGCTAGAATAGCGAGCTTCACAGGGCCTAAAATTCCCTTTGGATACTTTCTTTGTTTCACAAGAGGGATTCTGATTCTGCAGGTCTGGAGCCTGGGAATCTGCTTTTTCGTTGTTGTTGTTGTTGTTGTTTTGGTCGTTTTGTTTTTTTACACACATCCTGGGTTACTCTGATGCAGGTGGTCCAAAATCCCACTTTCAGAAAACAGTGTGCGTATTTAGCTTCATTTGACTGGTACGTAGTTATCCCATCAAGCTACTTCCATTGAAATCCTGGAGGGTTTTGGCCGTCTAGTTGAACCTCATGTGGTTTGCAGTTAGGAACCAGTGGAAGGTTTGAATTCATCCATGGAGTTGACTAGCATCCAGCCACCTTTGTGTAATTCTTGTCACGACATATGTGCATTGCACACTTTGCATATTTTTAATATTCATATTAGGTATTTCCTGTTTGTTTTCTTTCTTTAGTTCAAAAAAATATTTATTGAGCATCTACTCTGCACAATGCATGGTGTCTGAGAAATACATAATAATCCAGTCACAATTCGGCAGGGTGTTTTAAATGCACATGCATGTGATGCCAAATTAAGGTATAAAATAATACATTTCATAACAATTGCAATGCTTTAGAGTTTAGCAGGAGAGAAGATAATATCATTAATGTTATTGTGACATGAGACATGATTTTATACTATCTGCAGAAGCAAAGGCAGGGTTCAAAATATTAATAATTGTATTTAAAATGGTGATATTCATTGGTTCATATATTTTATTGTTTCACTTTGTGTTGTTATAATATACTATAATTTATGTCTGTTAACCATTGCATTTTATGTGTGTGATATATAGCTATGAATTTGAGAGTTTCAATTGAGAATTTTATCAGATATAAATATGTAGCATACATTAAAATAAAAATTCCTTGTAGAATATGTACACTTAGAAGCCTCTAACATTCAATTTAGATGTTTTTTCCAATATTGATTTTGTATTGCAACTCGAGAAATAAATTCTGATTTAGAGCTGACAGCATAATGCTTTAAATATATTAGATTGTTTTAGTCCTGGCAGTTTATTTTTTAGTTGTTTTGGTGTGTAACAATATTGCTTAGGGTGTAATCTCTAGACTGTGTTCAAATATTTAAATGGAAAATGAAAAGCAGACTGATGGCTGACCCTCAGGCATCAAAGTAAGAAATCTTATCATCAGATTATTTTCTAGTTTGTAACCGTGTAGCAGGGTACCTGATCTCTTACACAATTGCTTCTACATTTCACATGAGATAATAAGAGTAAATTAATAATCCTTTTGAAATTGTATATAGCAAATCGGGAAATTTTCTTTCTTGATCTTACAGTTTGACAAATAGAAGATGAAATTGGTAAGGGGAGAGAAGGTTTAGGAGTTCTTCATAGCATACGTTTTAAACTCTCTGAGCCTAATTTGAGTTTCTCATTCATAAAACGGAAATAATAATAGGAGTTCCCTGATGGACTTTTGTAAGGATAAGTGAGATGATATGTTGCTTAATTCAGTGCCTGGCTGGCACAACAATATGTGTTTTAGCTTAATCCAACAGATATTTATTGAGCATATACTGTGTGGCACGAACACTTCTAGATTAAGGGAAAATAGAAATAAACAGAACGAAGTCCTTGACCTCATGGGCTTTCTATTATTGCAGAGGGCATGAAATCTAAATCCAGAATGCAGTCTCAAAGGGTGACTTTTATTGTCTTATTTATTTCTATTAACATCTTTCAAACATACTTTTTTTATTCTTAGTTACCCAAGACTTAGTAGCTCCATTTGTTTTTTAACAGACATGGTCTTGCTATGTTGCCCAGGCTGGAGTGCAGGCTATTCACAGGTACGATCACAGCTCACTACAGCCTCAAACTCCTGGCCTGAGGAGGAGTGAAAAGGGGACTGCAGAATTAGACTAGATATGTTTTTCTTGAACAAAAAAGCAATTTTTTTGACACTGTGAATGATGTTTAGGTCTTCTTTCCTGGAAAAAACATATGTATTTCTATAAACAGAAAAGTTGTATATAGATATAGTGTTTCAAAATCTCTATACTTTTTTACTCATTCTTGATGATTTTTCTTTTTTTTCTTTTTTCTTTTTTTTTTTGAGACAGAGTCTTGCTTTGTTGCCCAGGCTGGAGAGCAGTGGTGCTATGTCAGCTCACTGTAACTTCCAACTCCCGGGTTCAAGCAATTCTCCCTGCCTCAGCCTCCCAAGTAGCTGGGATTCCAGGTACCCACCACTACACCTGGCTAATTTTTGTATTTTTAGTACAGATAGGGTTTCACCATGTTGAACAGGCTGGTCTCGAATTCCTGACCTCAGGTGATCTGCCCACCTTGGCCCCCCCAAAGTGCTGAGATTACAGGCATGGGCCACCATGCCCAGCCATTCTTGGTGATTCTTTTAAAAGTCTATATTTTGGAGGAAAAATACAGTCATGTTTCACATAAGGACTGGGATACATTCTGAGAAATGCATTAGTAGGTGATTTTATTGTTATGCAAGCATCATAACATGTACTCACACAAACCTAGATGGTACAGCCTACTACACACATAGTCTATACAGTACAGCCCAGTGCTCCTAGGCTAAAAACCTGTACCTCATAACACTGTACTGAATACTATAGGCAATTATAACATAATAGAAAGTATTTGTGCATCTAAACATATCTTAAACATAGAAAAAGTAAAGTAAACATACAGTGTTATAATCTTATGGCACCATCATTGTATATGTGGTCCCTGGTTGACCAAAATGTGGTTATGTGATGGATGACTGTACTTGAATGAGGCCATACATTAGAACTTAATGCTTTAGTCCACTTGGAAAGCTGAGAGGCCAAAGAAAAAAAACATTTTAAAGAAGAGAGTCAACCTGGCATTGCAGTATAAATAGAGACCAATTTAGGCAAGAGACATAAGGAGAAATCTGGAAATCTCTTTCAAGATGTGATAATTTATCCATATGTGAATATCATCGCACATAAAAAGCTTCACTGGATGCAAGACTTAATGCGGTTTGCCCAAGGTTAGAACTGATAGAATCTTATTAGATGACGTTCCTGATAGAAATATACAGAAATTATAAATGCAAATATGACTGGCAAGGGCGTTAAGTTTTTTGACTTTTGACTTTTGATTACAAGAAAAAATGTTACATTTCCCTTGATGTAGACGTTCAGAATTTTCAGTAGTAGTATTGTTATTTTTATAGAGAGGAAGCCTCACCAGCCGTTTTGTTTTTCTGAAAATTGCATTGTCTCTTTAAAAGGATTGACGTACTTTGTGAAATGTGAAGCTCTGCTTTGTTTTCAAAAACAAATGGACACATTTCCCATTTAAATAGTGGTCTTCACTGTCTGCCCTTTGAATAAATGCTGGGAAAGTGTCTGATGCACATGTATTTATCTTACAGCTTGACAAATGGAATTAATGCCAAAGTGTTAAGCCATTACTGTGTAGGGGAATAGAGGTCTTACAAGTACATTTGCTATTTCGCTTTCTCTGCGTGTTCTGTGCATCGAAGCCCGGGTTAATGATATCCTCAGAAACTGTATGGTCTGTTGAATGGTAGAGACGATGAAATATGGTTGGCCAACACATCCAAAGAGTAGCTTTATTTGGTAATAAATCAACCATGCTGGAGGGGTGAGGAAAGCAGTCAGGGCTGGGTATGAAACAAAGAGCCAAAGGGAAGAGCCAATTAATACCCCTAACCTCCAGAAGCAGATACTGTGGCCCTGGAGTTACTCCCTCAGACTGAGAACCGGCCACCAGTAGCAGAAACTACATCCTCGGGGGGATTTTCTTCATGTATGCAAACGTCCCGGCACCTAAACGGTTCACATTACCAAAGGTGATTTCTGCAGCTATAACTAAGTTCCATCCTCCGCAAGAATCAGAACCACCAGAGACAGAGCAGAGGGACACCATGCCCTCACTTATGAGAGTTCAAATGGCACTTTCTTGGAAAAAGAAGAGTGATGCATCCCTGTAGTCCCTCCATTCTCCATCCTATATCTCCCCCTCTCCCCTCCTTTCCAACTCTTCATCTCATCTTTCCTCTCCTTCCCATTTCAAAGTAGACCCAGACCTCTACCCTACTCAGGGTCGGGAAAGCCTCAGGGAAACAGGAAATCAAAGGGCTGGAGTTAATTCTTAGCTTTTTGCCCGGAGCCTGGTCCTCCAGATTTAAAGAAGTTTCAGGGAGAATTCTGACAATCAGTGATGTTTGCCTTACCTCGCCTTGTTAAAGTAAGAACCTGGCTCTTGTATTTGAAGATACTTCCTCACTGTATCTGCAGTCTGCTTCCAAATGAGTTGGGATTTGGGTTGCTGTTATTGTTGTTTTGTATCAAAATATTCTGTTTCCAAAGGGCAAAGGCTCTCTGAAATCTCACAATGCCCAGATCAATGTTTTGGACAAAGCAGATGCATATTAAATGCTTCATTTGAATTATAGCAGGCAAGATCTCCTGCCATCCTTTAAAGAAACGGTAGTCAACTATGCATCTCATGAACAGCCTAGCCAATCTAAGATTATAGACGAAAGGTCTCCTTTATGCTTTGTATTTAACATGAGTGTTTTTCCTTGGTGAGCAGAACAGAGTTGTCCCTGAACTTGTTTTTAAATGGAAACATTAGAATGATTAAAGTTTGGTACTATATACCTATCAAAAGTTATTTTCTAGTAAATATCCTTTTTTAGAAATATTCAGATTTTCCAAAGCCACTGTGCCAGATAATCTAAATCCATAGGACACAAAGTAGCAATTTCATTTGATACTGACATGTTCTCTTTAGGTTTTCCTCTAAAGAAAGTCTATGAGAAATCCACTGAGCATAAAAAAAAGAACCTCTATTTCTAGTATCCACTGATGCCTTTTGAGCTTCCCTTGGCTGGGAATTTAGCATTAACAAAGGAATTTGTGATGTCTTATATGCTCTGTGCTCTAATCTAATATTCGTCTGTGATATCATTCATAATTACTATATATTTAAATCTCAGTTTGGAATTCAGGTGTCAAAGGAGAACTAGTACTGGGAAAGTCTTCATTATCAGTTATGAGCTGCTGCAAAACTTACAGTGTTAAAACATCCCTTGAAATAGACATTAGAGACCTGAAAAAGGGATAATATAAAATTGATCAAAACCTATATTTCAAAAGCAGCTTTCTCTACCATCCAAAAGAAAAAAAAAAAAAAAAAAAAAGCAGCAGCTTTGGATAGAAGTGATTTAGAGTTATTTTATACATGAACACTTAAAATCAGGCAGACATTTCTGTCCTTCATTGGAAAACTTAGATAAATAGATACACATAATGTATGGAGAGATGGATATACCAGATCAGAAATAAAACTCCAGATATAAGCTCACTCACCATGAACCTCATCTCTCTGGGGGGAAAAATCATAGAGGCTCATTGACTGAAAAGGTTAATCAAGATTCTGGGGGGACATCTCCTGTGCAGCAGCTGACAAGCATTTCATTAAGGAAGGAGACTGAAGCTTCAATGAGATTCTGGAGAACAAACTCACCAGGAGCCAGATTGCAGGGAGGAGGCGAGATCAGAGCCGGCTGGGGTGAATGGACTTGAATATTGACAGAGGTCTGCATCTCTTCCTGAAATGGTACCAATTTCACTCCCCGCAAGAAATCTTTCTGCCCAGAACCACACAGCACTTAGCAGCAGCATTACCTATCATTGTAATTGTGGATTCCTGCACTTGAGAACTTAATAGATCATTAGTTTTCCCATCACAAAGTCCACACACTTTAAAGTTCTATTTTGCCCCTGTGCATATGTTTTTTTTGTTTTTTGTTTTTTGTTTATTTGAGACGGAGTCTTGCTCTGTCTCCCAGGCTGTAGTGCAGTGGCCGGATCTCAGCTCACTGCAAGCTCCGCCTCCCGGGTTTACGCCATTCTCCTGCCTCAGCCTCCCGAGTAGCTGGGACTACAGGCGCCCGCCACCTCACCCGGCTCGTTTTTTGTATTTTTTAGTAGAGACGGGGTTTCACCGTGTTAGCCAGGATGGTCTCGATTTCCTGACCTCGTGATCCGCCCGTCTCGGCCTCCCAAAGTGCTAGGATTACAGGCTTGAGCCACCGTGCCTGGCCCCCTGTGCATATATGTCCATACCCAAATTGTGAATAATGTATTCCAGTTATTATTCCATCTTCAGGTATCAAACATTTACTCTGGTAATACAGTACTTTACCATTCTCAGTTTCCATCCATTTCCACTTGTTTGGAAAGGGAAAAATAATTAATGTATATTTAAATCTTTTTTGTTGTGGTGGTCGTTTGGTTTTATTTGTTTGACTGTTTATTTTGACTTATCAGACCCAATCACTATATTGAAACAGGTGGATTTTCTCATTAATATGATTGGAAAATGGGAGACAAACTTATTTGTTTCAAAACGAGAGACTGAAAATACTGTGATTATTTTGGAAATCATAAAAATGTAAAAGCAACATCTGACCCGCAGCAGAATGAAATGACTACTCAGTAACAAGTTCTCAAAGGAAGAATGGTTTATAATAATTAAGGCCAGATTATTAATTAGAGAGAGAAACAGAGGCATTGGAAGATAATTTTCAAGGCACCTATTATGGAGAGAGATCTAGAATTCCTTTAAAATTTTATTTTTGGAACGTCAGTGAATCCTTACATTTCTCTGTGAAAGCCAAGAGGAGTCTTGGAATCTGGTGATTTTTTTAAGTTGCTGCTGGTGTCCTGGTAGGCCTATTACACTTTCTTCATTAGGAAGGGGAGCATTAGTAATAGTTTCCAGTTTCTTTCCTTTTCATTGCCTTGTTTTCCTGAACTTCTTTTTGAAGCTAAATGCTTAACACATCACGCTGTCACGTAGCAAATGTCATAAGATCTACAAAGCAAGCCTCCAAAGTAAATAAAACACCACCTAAATCCACATTGTCAGCAGCTTATCAAAAAGTTTTTTTTGCGGGGGTGGTTGTGGGGAGGTGGATGGTCTTGTTTTCCTTTACACTGTATTTGGAAGGAGAGTTTTCTATTTGAAAGAGTAAATGAATGCTTGGATGCCGATTGATCATCTCTATCACATCCCTGCTGGATATGCACCCTCTCATTTTTCAACAGGGCAGCAAGGGCTCCGATTTTTCAGTCTTAGCATAGATCCCCAAGGATTGAGTACGGCAAAAAGCTGACAAACCTTTGTTACACAGAGCTCTGGCCATCAAAGGCAGGGCAAGCAATGGGGCAGATTCTACCTCTCTTGCTCTTTCCCTGATCTTCCAGATAAATTGATTACTTTGATCCTTAATGCATTAAATCGGACACTTCTCAGCAATACTAAATTTGCTTCCTCTCCATTTTGAATACAGGGATGTTCATAGCAGTTGTCTGCTCTTCAGAATAACATATTCAAGATGGGTGGTAAGCCTGTCACCCCAGGTTGTCCTGTGGGTATCAGTGGCCCAAGGTGGAGACATGGTGCATATTTAACAGGAGACGTTTTAGTGGTGAAAGCAGCACGTCACAGATGAATACATTTATTACAACATTAAATGACTAAAACTGTTTATTCTGTGAACATAATGGTTTTCTGTGTCTTCGGTTCATCTTAATCTGTTTTAGTGCCCAGCTTCTCTCAAAAACCTCTTTTGAATGCAGAGTTATTCATTTCAGAGAATAGCTGTAAGAGGAAGAAGAATAAAACAAAATTAGCAGTTGATCAAGAGTACTTTAGGCTGCCACCCTTTCCATTAACAATTTGATTTGATGTGAGTGCAGTGCTTTTCCTGATACATTATGATAGAATAACCCTGACAGAAAGTAAAACCAAAGAAAACTAAAACTTGATCTAAGATACAGCAGCCTGCCACCCTCTCTATTAGCATTTTAATTTGATGGGAACTGTGTGGTGTCTTAGTTTCAGTTCCCAGGGAAGGCTTTCTCATTTAAGAGTGCCTTATCCTTATCAAGTCATCCTGAGGTTTTTTAGAATTTACTTATTTATTTATTTTTCAAAGATTACTTCTGCTTTCCTGTTGGCCATGGAAGCTGTTTATCAGCTACTGCTTTACAGCAGGAATCTAAGGCTGCCTCTTGATGACAAATTGTAAGTCTTCATCAAGACTAAAGGACGCAGTTACAGGACAGAAAAATATATTCCTCTGATAATGCCTTTGTTGGAGTGGCTTTCTGCGAAAAGAAATGAGTTAATTTCACAGCTTGCCAGGGGTAAAAGAAAAAAAAGAAATGGGTTAATAGTCAATTTTTTTTTCTTTTTTCGTTTTAAGTTATCCATTGTCTTTAAAAGGAATCGAATACAAAATAAAATCAAGTCTTAGGGAGACCAATTCATTCACTGTTTATTTAAGTTACTATATTAGCTCTGTGATACTGGGTTCAAAAAAAAAAAAATTAGATCCTCAAATGGACTTTTGCTCCAGATGCGTGGGAATGAGGCTGAGACCACCTTTTATCCTAGCTCACTCAATTCTCTTCCTTCCCCTAGGAGCTTCCCAGAACTGGGTTGTATAGCACGGCTTCCCATGTTAGATGTTGGGGTTTAAGAACCAGCGGGTTTGATCCATCGAAGAGGAACGTTTTCTTCTTTTGAAATCATAACCAGAAAATAATATTCTCATGTCTGATTGGTTAATTAGCAACAGAAGCAAACAACACAAGACCAGTTTGAACTCCTTAAAGATGACATTATCTTCCACAATGATTCTTTCAGCTTCTTTCCCTTATTTGCACTTTTTCTTAAAGAAATTATGCTTTTTTTTATAGAGACACTGTCTCACTCTGTTGCCCAGGCTGTAGTGCAGTATTGCACCCATAGCCTTTTACTCCCGGGCTCAAGCAATCCTCTTGCCTCAGCCTTCTGAGTAGCTAAGACTGTAGGTGCATACCACCATACCTGGCTATTTTTTTAAAAAAATTGTTTGTAGAGATGGGAGTCTTGCTATGTTGCCCAGGCTGGTCTGGGACTCCTGACCTCAAGCGACCCTCCCACCTCAGCCTTCCAAAGTGCTAGGATTACAAGCATGAGCCACTGTGCCAGACCTTTATTTGGACTTTTCAGTATCCACAAATTCTCAAAACATTTTCTATACTTTGATGTTTGGGAACAATGAGGATCTGAAATTTTGAGAACAAAAAAAAAAAGAATGTATATTTTTACTGCTATCATTTTTATTCAAAAGGGGAAATCTTACTTCTTTGAATTCCTTAAATTGCCACCAAATAAAGGTGGGGCTCTGGCTCACTCTATTTTTCTATTTTCCTGAGACTTTGTGTTAAAGCTTCTCTTTAAAATCGTTTCTCATATGCATATTCCCTAAGACTCTTTTCACATCAAAGTTACACTTTGAAGCTTTCTAGCGAAGTAGCAGCTAGGCAATCTATGACAACAGCAATAATTTATTTGCGTGGCTTTATTGGAGAAAAAAATTTTCTCCTTATTTAAATAGCAGTTTTAAAGCCTAATTAACTAAATTGATAGCGTTATGTATGTAAATTGCCGTAACAGAAGAATAGAGTATGCAAGCTGGGGTGGAGGGAGTGGGACAGTCTGTCCTGGTAGAATAATGACTTTGTTAAGAGATCATACGCGCCCAGTGTCTTTTCAGGCCTGTCCATGGGGTTCTAATTTTTATCAGGGAGATGTGTATGGAAATAAGATCTTACACATTTAGACGCTAATCCAGCCACAGTCTTAGGAGGAAGAGACCTGTTCATTATTTGGAGATACATTACTTTGATGCCTTTATGTATAAGGTACAGTATGCCCTTTAAAAATAAGATTCTGGAAAAGAAAAACAATCTCACCCAGTCATCCCAGGCCAATAGCTGTGTACAAAAATGCCTCCAAAGTGCTTGTATGACCTTGTAAAGTCTATGTATCTGGTATGTGTATTATAAAGCTCTAATACTTATTTCTGTCTATGGAAAGCATAGCCACAAACAGATGCATTTAGCATAAATTTACTCAGATATATTGAAGTATTATACTATTAAATATATTGCTTGTATAAGTTATATTAAAATGTGATTTTCATTTATAAAAAGCTTATTTAATACATTTTTATTTATATATTTATATTAAATGGTTGTTACTAGGTAGAACTGAAATTTCATGGTTGGCTACGTTTGACCTATAAAAACAGTCATTCCATGTGATTTAATATGCTAGATATAAATGGAAATACCATTTACAGTTGGTATGTAGTCATTAAAATAGAATTTGGGATAGTTTTTCTGGTGATTCTTCATTTTGATCATGAATCCCGTGAAAGCTATGGATCTCTCCTTAGAAAAATTCACAATGATATAAAATTTGGGATCCTATTTTAGGGTGTTCACAGCTTTCTAAGCAACAACATGTAATTCATGCATCGCCTCTGAAAAGTCTTTGACCATTGCATGAGATTGTAGAGGAAGACAGGCACAGGAGGACCACACAGCATGTAGAGGATACGAAGGTCTAGGAGAGATTGATGCAAGGACACACGACTGAGTTGGCACTCACAGGGATTTCTAAATGACCACTGTTGGGAGAAAAACTACAGGCTGGGGTCATTAGAGTTTATTCTCTGGATAATTAATGGTTTCCATTGGCCTCTCTTGGCTTCTTTCTCTAAGGCTTGGGTTTTCTGCAGGGGAGGAAGGCAAGAGCAATTTCTCTTTCACGCCCCTAAACTGTAGACCTTCGACTGAATTTCATCTCTGTCCTACTACTCCCATTTTTCCCAATGTGTTATTTGGTCTCTGAGACCGTTTCCTTGGCAATCAGAGTAAACGATGGGCACGGACCTAAATAAAGGGCCTAAGGAAAAGCCTAGGAAAGAACGCTGAGTGCCCGAGATAAAAATCTTTGTTGTGAGTGTGAGTTTACCTTGGAAGAATAAATAGTGTAATGGGCTCTTTGAGCTGAGGCAGCTCTTACAGACCGCCCATCTTCATTCACCTCTTTGAAATGCATGGTGACAACACATTGATATTGCTGAGGTTAATGACTGACTGATTAACAACAGAGAGCACATTTGCAGGCAAATGAGCTGTAATAATTGTTGCAGGAACTCCTTTGAAGAAAATGTTTTAAATAGGCTTGTAAGGGCCCTCGAAATGGCTTTTTCACTCAATTCAGACTAGCCGCTCCCTATTTGTTTTGCTTTTGTTTTTGTTTTTTACCTTCGGTGCTCTCTCAGGATGCGGAGGAGAAAACTCCACCAAGGTTATCCCAAAGAACTTAAAAAGCGAGTGAAGTTGGTCATCCGTATGAAGTATTTCAGACACTAGTCTCGTTAATTGGGTGGAATTTACACTTTTAGCTGCTTTGATCTGTAGTCCAGGTTTCCTAATTTAGAAGACGTAAGTTAGAACTTAAACTTCAGAAAGTCTCAATGTGCTTATGTTCCTGTGCTTTTAGAAAGAGTGTATTTGTTCCAAACAGTCAAGGTGGAGTTATTATGTTGTTTTTATTTGTAGATCTCAATGCATAGAGCTACAAAAAGGAGTTATCTGTCGCCTTTTTAGAAACCTGTGTACCATTTTGATCACTAGAAGTACTTCATTCCTATTATCTCCAAACCCCATCAAACTGAGAATGATTCTCCTCCTCCTCTTAGGAATCACAACTTTGATTATGTTTAATTGCCAGTGCAGTGGTGACTCTCAAGATTTAGCATGCATCAAAATCACCTACAGGGCTCTAGAAAGAAAAAGGCTTTAGGATCCTAACCCTGGAGTTTCTGCTTCATTCGGTCCGGAGAGGGGTTCAAGGATTTGTATTTCTAAGGAGCAAAAGTTAATGCACATGCTGCTTGTCCTGGGAGCATGCTTTAAGAACCATTGTTCTAGATATGTGGTCGAAGTTGGGTGCCTTATGGGCTAGAGAGATGCCCACTGCTGGTCCTAACCTCTCCCATCCTTTATCCCACTATTCTAACCCCTTCACACACACAGACACAGTAGAGTCCACTGCCTAGAGAAAAACAACCAACCACCAGCCAATCACCCTGGTATTCTTGTGAGGTTCTACAGTCTTCCTTTTATTTTTGTTTTTCTTGATTTTCTTAGTCGACATACATTTATTCAAAACATCCTGGGCCTAGGTACTAAGCGAAGGTCCAGGAGTTAACAAAAGTGACCCTGCCATCCTGGGAAAGGCAAGACATTAATATGCCACAGAAGAATCAAATCATTGTAGCACTGGGAGGATGGGAGTACAGGATCAGACTTCACTCATCCACCTACTATTTCCATGCACTTTTCTTTTAATTACTTCACTTTAAAAATGTATTCAATGTATTTTAAAGCTCGTCATTGTATCATGACCCCAAAAGTTGAAATCAGTACTTGTTTTAAATAGAAGGTAACCAATAAATGAATAGAGACATCTGCAACAAAACAAATCCATGAAATTCTAGCTAGACTCTTGTTACCTGTAGGATGCTCTGTGCCTGAGGCCTTATTGGTTTAAAAAAAAAAAAGAAAGAAAAAAGGAGGGTCAGGGGACTGAGAAAATGTTAGAGAGATATTACAGACATTGTAGCAACAAATAGAGATGTTTTCTTTGATCTTATCAGAATTGTTGAAAGGAACACTTCTCATGATGTAATTCATTGTTATTTATTGCTATGTCAAATGCGCTATCTATACCTATTGTAGGGAAACCAGTATGATTTGTTTCCCTCTTTCAGAAAAAAAAAAAAAAAAAAAAAAAACCAGCTAGATGGAGCAGGAAAATTCAAGAAAACTGGGGTTGACTGACAAGAGTGACAGTGTTTTAGTCACCAAGAGAAACTGAGACAGCCAGGGTGACAAGAGAGTGTCTGACATGGTGAGCAGGACTGGGAGATGGGTTGTAGTATGAACCATACCTTCTTCACAGACTCACCCCAGGTCATCTCTATTGCCTCAGTTTGGAACAGTATATCGAATCTAATATTCTTAACGCAGTAATGGCCAGCATCTCATAGGACAATTTGGCAAGTATTTCAAAAGACATTTTCATTGCCTGGAATATCTATCTCACTAGGACATGGAAATGTAGTCAGAACAGCAATATTGGGGTCTATATTTTATTAGAAGACTGTTTATGTGATGTATGCTTCTGATGTAGGAATTGCAGAATATCGTTTCATGTCACAAAGCACCATGGATTGCAGCTCTCACCTTCACTAGGCAGAAAAGTAAAGAAAGTAACTGCTTTTTGTTTTTGTTTTTCTTGGCCGTTGAGCTTGTAAGTTACTGTGGACTTCTCTGTTACCACTGGGATGAAAATCACAAATCTAGCATAAAATGAGATTTGACCTCAATATGGGAAGAGTGAAAACTGACAAATAATAACATATCGCCCTGCCTCTAACACCATGCATACAGCGTAAATCTATGTTTATTGGAGTAAAATAATGATAAAATTAATTAAAACTCTTATATTTGCATTAATTTTTTTCTAACTTTGATATACATGATCTGAACTTACTCTTTTTTCCCCCTAGAAATAGAGATAAATCAATTTATTCTTAAACTCATTTAACAAATAATGAAACTTTGTACCAGAGAATAACTCAACATATACAGGTCGCTCTTTCAATAGATGGCTTAGTCACTATTAGAAGCCAGTTCTGACTTTCAGTCTCTGCCCAGTGATAACTAGTTGTAATAACAACAGTATTGGTAAGAAACATAACAATAATAATGGATGACACTTACTGAATGCTAATTAGGAACTAATATTTTTATAGGAATTGTTTCATTCATTTTATAGGAATTATTTCATTCTTATAACAATTTATGGATCAAGTATTACTATTACTCTCCTAATTTTACAGATGAGAAAATTGAGGCTCAGAGAATTTAAATCATTTGCCCATGGTTAAATAGCTAATAAATGCCAGAGCTGTGTCAATAAACCATAGTCATTTTAACTCTGTGAACTTTGAGATTCTGATGTGTCTGTCCTCAAACCATAATGAATATATTTTTAAAGGATATCTAATTCTTGAAGACAGACATTGTTACGGAACAAGTATTAGCTGTTAATGTTCATTTGTACCCCAAGAACCAAAACACTAAAGTGATCTCCCAATCATCTGAGACATCATCATCAGTCCTCACCTCCCCATCACATAACCAGGGATGCTCCTCTCATTAAGTCAATTTCTGCTGGGGATTAGTAGCAATGCTATAATGGCTTTATACCATTATTTGCAGGCAATATTTACATATAGAACTGTTCCTGTCCTGGATCCCAAGGCCAACAGCTTCAGGGACTCCTAGCCTGCTGGTGGGGAACAGGGCCTTGCATTCCCCAAGCTGCTTCCTGGGAAGTCAGTCCAAAAATGTAGACAGATTATCAACCTCCTGTTTACCATAGGATGCCCAAAACACTTAAGAGCCCTACAAAACCTACCATTTCGTTGGTTTCAAAGTATAGTAATTATGTAATTTTCTTTTTAATATTAATTTTAAGTAACCAACTCCTAAATGAGAAAGTTACCTATGGATAATATTAAAATTTAAAAAATGAAAAATAGAGATGAGGGTGACACCTTCACAATTCCATTCTTTTGGAGACCATCGTGGTTTTGACTCTGGAGTGTGTGCACGTTCATGAGTGTATGTGTGCCCGTGTACCTCTGTGTGCTTTATTTCCCCCAGGCCATTTTCTAGTCATTTACATGAATTTATTCCTTAGAAAATATATAGTATTGTTTTCTGTTATTTTCACATAAATTGTATCATAGGAGATACTGTACATCGCTCTTTCATACTAGTTTTCCTATTCTAAGTGATTTAAAGAGCTTTTCATGAATGCAGTTTTTACATCATTCTTTTAACTACTGCCTGGCCTTCCTTAATATGAATATGCTATCATGTAGCCATTCTTCTACTGATAAATATTTGGGCAGATTGGAGTTTTTTGCTGTTGTATACAATGTTGCAGTGAGCATCCTTGCCCATCATATTCTTATCCATATAAGCAAAACTTTTTCTAGGAACAATAGAGATGAGTAGAATTCTGCATTAGGACATGCAGATTTGAAATTTCAATAGCCAGTACCTAATTGCTTCTCAAATAGGTTGTTCCAATTTACACTCCTACTAGCCACACAAAAAATGGCCTATTTCCACACCCTTAGAGGCATATAATATTTTTAAACATCTTCTGCTTTCTTGTGAATATTCAGAAGGGAGGGAGGTAGGGCTAGCACAAGATTAAACGTACTAGTGTCATCCAAATTGCCTGTATAAGGGCTGTGTTTCAGAAAGGATGAGGCTGGGTTTGCCTGAAATGTAACCTTTTTAGCTTCATCATTTAGCATATTTTAGGCTCTTCACCTCACTCACCACTTCAGAGCCCTTTCTCATTTATTTCTGCTCGCTCTTACACTAGCACCCTTGGTTAAAAAAAAAAAAGAAAAAAAAAAAAGAAAAAGAAAAAAAAAAACCCTCCAGGAAATGGGGGGACCTGATGACACAATGATGCAATTAAAAGGCTAGAGACAGCATTCAGGATTTTGTATTGCTAAAGGAGATGTACTACATTTCAGTATATTTAAAAGTGGATTTTTTTTTCTTGCCCTGGAAAATAGGATTGAAAGAGTTGCACCCACCCTACCACTCCCCCGCCCCCAACCTCAGGCACTGCCTAAGGAATTAATGACCCGCTGAGGTTAATGAGTCTCTACTCCGGGCCATCAACTCTCCCAGATGGCCATTAATCCCCTAGAAATGCCCCACGCCTTGGTAGTTACTCCTTAATTACGGAAGGTATTAAGAATCAAAAGAGAATCCTAAGCAAAAGGAAAAGAAAAGGCCATTTTTCATTGGTGCTCAGCATGGGACACCTCAAGTCCAGGTGGCACCAAGAAACACAACCATATTGTGATTAAACCAACCGCTTCCAAGAAGGAGACATCAATCTCTATTTTCTCCTGTGATCATCCAAATTCAAGGAGGCTATTCAAGGCTACCCCAGGTCTGAGACCAAGCAAATAACTTGTGTCCAATGAATTCTTGATTAAAATGTCTGAAGACCAATACCTCAGATGCATTCAGGTCAGATGTAACTTTATCTTCATGTCTGCGGGGAGTAAGCACATATCTATGCCATTTGATTTTTTAAGGGAGTCTCAAACTTCTCCCATTCCTCCATCTATTTATCCTGACTTACCAATGTCCAAAACTAACCTGTTAATCATTCCCTTGGGTCACAACAGTGGATCTTTAAATGGATTACTTACTACTGGAATTGTTTTTCCATGTGTCTTACTAATTTTTTTTTCAGCTGATAGGATTAAAAGCACTAGCCTCTACCATTATGTTAACCAAAGTAGCAATGTTTTCATCCAGTTTTTATTTTGGAATTTCCATGTCTACAAATACTGAAACTTGTTAGATGAAAGGACTAAAGTTTAATGTTAAAATGCAGGTTTTTGCAAAGGCTGAATTAAATTAGCCCCTAACCTAGTCCAAAAGGTAAATGTTTTGAATGAATAGACCCAGAGACTTTCTCTTTGTCTAACACTACAGCCATAGCAGAATCTTTATGGCCTCTATTTGATATGAGACCAAGGGAGAAGTATTTAGAGGGTGAGGTGCTTGGGTGAGTAGTCAGGAGATGCTGTAGTGGTACTAGGTGAGAGTGAGCATTTGGAGAGTTGCCCAGAGAAAACCCAAAGCAAACTTGATTTACTTGAAATTTTTGTTCTAGGGCAAATCTTATCAAGACATGTCTCACCATTATTTTTTTTTCTAGCATGAAGGTAGCATTAGATTAGGTTAAGTTTGATATTATATGACACAATAAACCAACCTCTAAAAGAGATGAAGCAGTTAACAAGTCACATATAGAGCTTTGAAGTCAGAGAGCCTGGGTCTGAGTCCTGATTCAGCCACTACTTGTTGATAGTTCTCTGGGAAATTGCTTCAACTCTCTGGGGAAAAATAATGCCTCCTTCATGTTATTGTGAAGCTAAAGCAAAATGATGCCTATAAATAATTGTTTATAGTTCTTTTTTAAATTTTTGTGGGTACATAGTAGGTGTGTATATTTATGGGATATGTGTGTTAACAGTTCTTCATAATGTTCAATATATGAGATTTATATAAATACATATAGTTATATATGTGTATATGTTATATATATTAATATCCCAGTATATTTAATGAAAAATAGCAATCACTGTAATCCCAGCACTTTGGGAGGCCGAGGCGGGCGGATCACAAGGTCAGGAGATCGAGACCATCCTGGCTAACACGGTGAAACCCCGTCTCTACTAAAAATACAAAAAAATTAGCCGGGCACGGTGTCGGGTGCCTGTAGTCCCAGCTACTCAGGAGACTGAGGCAGGAGAATGGCATGATCCTGGGAGGCGGAGCTTGAAGTGAGCCGAGATTGTTCCACTGCACTCCAGCCTGGGTGACAGAGCGAGACTCCATCTCAAAAAAAAAAAAAAAAAAAGAAAAGAAAAGAAAAGAAAAATAGCAATCATATTAAAGCAAAATACTGGAGTCGATATTACTTATTTTTTTTCTAAATCTAATCTGTCATAAAATCTACTTTGTGCCTGTGTGTGTGGGTGTGATTGCTGCTCCTGCTTCCCCCAGTGAAATTTCTCAAATTATCTACTCCTCTAGCTTCTCTACTCGGACCCCTCAGCAGCCTGGTCCAAGCTCTTAACATTCATTCCTATTCCACTATCACCCATCTTTAGGTGACCTCCTGGCTGCCTGTGTCTCTCTCCTTTGAAACTTCCTCCTGAATATTGGGATGGAGCTTTGTAACATACCAGGAAGAATCTAGATTTTTTTTTCTTTATTGCTTGTCCAAATCCTCCACATCTTACAAGATTTCACACTAATCCCATCTCTTTCTTGCAGTTGTTCCAAAGCACCCTGCATCTTTGGCTGCAGTCATATAAGCCTGAATTATTTACATCACTCATCTCTCATTCAGTTGAATTGTTACTTTGCTTTCTCTTTTCTTTTTTTTTCTGCCTTTTTATTTTTGGAAGGTGGGTGGTATGTGTGACAAGCCTTGACTCCCAATCATCTTGCATATTCAATGACAATTGTTTCTTTTTAATTCATTGACAGTTCTACAAGTATTCTTTTTAGCATGTCTTTCATTTTCCAGGCAACCCACTTGTCCCCAGGAATAAAACACTTTAAAAGAAAGGCACGGTCCTTCTTTCATGAATTTTATGGGCACAAAGGGAGAGAGATGAATGTCAGTGAAATAATCATTCCATAAGCATAATTTGCAAAAAGAACATATGAGAAAGGGATATGTTCTAGACTTGAGGATTAAAGAAAGCTTCCCTGAACAGCTGGGTGAGGAGTTACCTGACTAGGAGTTAACAACTGGGGGGCCAGATGGTAAGAGTATTCCATACAAAGGGAATAGAGATGTCACGGTCAACGGCAAGAGGGAATTTGAATCTTGGAGTGTGGATTGGAGAAGCTGGAAAGGTCAATGGACTTTGAACCAGGGAACAAGGGAGAAAAGTTGGGAAATAAAACTGGAAAGAATGGTAACCTTATTAAGGCATCTGCTCTTTTTCTTGGAAAAATGATGTACATTTATTGTCTCCTGAGGGCTCCACACCTTCTGATACTCAGTAAATATATGTTTACCGAATGAATTAATGAAATTGTGATGTTTACATAAATGCTATTTGTTCCTCATGGATAACTGAAGCATGAATAGGAAATCTGTAATGGTTTATTGACAAGATTCTCAAGCGCTTAGATTCTTGATCTATCTTCTAGATTGATAAAAATGCTGTTAGAATTTTGTTGAAAAATAATGAAGTAAAAAAGATAAAGCCAAGCACATGTGTTCTACTTGAGAAGAATTATTGAATGTTTAGTTCTAGAAATAAGTGATTTAAAAGAGAGATTTTCTTTGCTCTAATATTTTTAAGCTGTACCAAATAAAATATCTCAAAAATCTAAATACTTTCCCACTTCGACTTTTGAAATGACTTTATATGGTGGCTCTATAATGGTTCAACATAAATCTTCATGACTTTGCTGCATTTTATGCCTGAAACTTAGCTTCCTTAGTAATGAGAACAAAGTTTAATAAGACCTGACAATAGATCCTACTTTACTGAAGACCACTATTGTCTGTGATGAAGACAAAGATACTGAAGTATGTAAGTCTATTGTCTCCATATGGGCTAGGGAAGAAAAAAATGTCTTAAGAATAATTTAACCTTGTACCTCAAAGTCTAACATGATTTTTGTTTAAAGTCAAGGAATATCTATATCCCTCACTTCTTACCTCCCATCCCAAGGTGCCTTATGAATCAAATTACACAGGATAGACATTTCTCCCTCCTGTTATTCTCAAACATTATCTGGTCTGTGTCAAAGATTAAACTTGGTTCTTTAGTCAGTCCAGAGCAACACATCTATTTAAAGCATTAATAGATATCAGACTCCTCAGGGAAATTTAATGTGGCTAAATAGCATTAAAGGAAATTTCCAATAGAACATAAACAATACCATAATGAAAAATATTAAATCATATGTTTGCCACTGAGCGCATTATAGAGCCAATTTAAAATTATAATAAATTTGCATTTGGCACTTGCTAGTGATTGGCAAATTTATCCATGTGAAAAATAGAGAATATAGATTAAATATCTTTGGATTTTCCTGTTATAGAAAACTAAAAAATAATTACTCCTGTGTCCCTATATAAAGATCTATATATAAAACACATATTTTTAATTTATTCACTATATTCTATTCAACTGACTTGAAAGATACATTTTCATTGAGATATGTTTTAAACACTTAATAATTAATGACAAGCAGCGGAAAAATTAGTGATTTGATTTTAAATGCCTTTTTCCACTGAAAAACTGGCTAGCATTTTGTTCAAGCACATGATGTATGATATATGAAGGGGACTGGACAAAAAGAGAAGCAGCAGGAGCCAGGGAGAATGATTCAAAATTGGCTAGTGTAAAAGCCAAAATGCACCCAGACTGTCTCCCCAGTAAAAAACAGGAGGCAATCTGGTCACCTTTTAAAGGACTGGCAACTGCATCCTGCAACCAGTTGCTGGCATTAGTAGAGTTGGTTTTTAGATCTTTCCATCCATTTCCTTAAAGATCTCCTGATTTTTCTTTTTTTTTTCCTAAAACAACCAGCAATAATCCCCGGGGCCATGTCCCCTTTCTGATATATAGTTTCCTTTCTTGCAAAGAAGACACAACAAAAAGTTTATTTACCAGTCACTTAGTGATGACACACTAATGGCTCCAGATGTATAATGCAATTTGACATTTTGTATGAACAGTATTTTTACCCAGGAATTCTATCCACCAAGAACTTATCCTGATACATACTAGAATGTCTCTTTATTATTGCCCATTACATTAAAAATTAGAAACAACTTACGTGTTGAACAATAGGACTTTGTTACGCAGTCAACAGAAATGATACAGAAGAATGTTTACTGAAGTAAAGAATACCCAGAGTATATCATTCATGATGAAGGTAGGATATAAAACAGTGTAAGCATACACACACACACACACGCACAGGTAATAAATATTCCTATGCATCCATGATGTAACATTTTATACCAAAGTTTTACATATATATACACATAATATATATGCAATATATTGTATTATAGAATGGATACCTTTGAAGGACCATATTCTGCAAACCACAATAATTAAATCTCTTCCATTGAATACAGCCTTGTAGAGACTTCAATCAAGATGTCCTCTGCTCTCTAGTCCAAGAATTGTCACGTAACCCAGGTAGCACCAATTGTGCTTTATCCTATAAATTTATATCGAGGAAAATGATCCAAACACTGAGGAAGTTTGAGAACATCCATTTCAGTGGTAGAACCTGAAAGAGACTATCACAGAGTTCCCGTTACAAGAGTCTCTAAAGCTACTGACTGTTATTAGTTAGTTTCCTTGCTTTGTTTTTTATTCTCCCTATATTTCATCTTTTCAGTGAATTATGTTTTTTCTTAACTTAGGGACAATTTCCTTGGCTTACAACAACATAATCCAAGTGATACAAGAAATAACAGAATACAAGGGAGAGTGGGGGTGATTAGAAGTGCTTTCCAGGTGAATAAATATGATTTCTTCTATATCATTGTGGTAAAATGTCATAAATACCCTTGATAGTGGATGGAATTTCTTAAATTTCTGACAGCATGCCGGTGGAATCACAAAACTGCACTGCCATTCAGGAGATTCATCATAGAGATGAATTAAGGGTAATGTGGTTATGTTTGTATTATTTCTATTTGTTTAAATAAACTCATTGCCCTATGGACTATGGGCATGTGTGCAAAATATTAATAAACACAGACTAACTTTTCACAGCAATCTCTTAAAACCTACCTGGTTTTTGAGATTCTACACTGAGTATAAACAAAATTTTTAAACAACTACAGAATACTAGGGTGGCTGGAGGGCTTGAAGTCCATGCAAAACTGATTTTATTAAAAAATAATACTAAATGTTGGCTTTTTTTTCTTACATGTGGTGTTTACTGAAGTAAATGATAACAAAATTTCCTTAAGTGCTACACTAAGGATTCAAACATGATAAATGGCTCAAAGAGTAATTTCATGATGAGTATGGAGAGAAGAAAGAAGAGGAAATAAAAGAAAAAGAAAATCAAATGAAAGGTTCAGAAGAGTAGGAGGGTTCTTCAACTCAGAATTTTCAATGACTGACAGTGTTTATACATATGTAACAGTAAGGCTGACCTCAGTTTGAAGACCTTGGCCCAGCTACCTCAGTGGTTTTCAATCAGAGGAGGTGCTGCCCCTACCACATGTGGTAATTTGGCAATGTAAAGGAATATCTTTTGGTTGTCATAACTGGAGTCAGGATGCTACTAATGTCCAGTGGGTCAGGAGCTGGGATGCTGCTGTCAACCCTTGTAGCTGAAGATGTCCAGGAACACCCCTGTAGTTAAACAAGTTGTTTTTATGTTTTTTGCAACAAGAAAGAACACATATCATGGAGAACACTGGTATAGCTCAGTAGGATGGTGTTGGAAAGAACTGATGATAAGTTCTTTGGTGTTATCTTAGTTGAGTGATTCGGGGAAGATCTAAAAAATAGGAATTTGCTCTAGATTGAATGCTGTCAGAAAGGGGACAATTCTATGACTTGGGTATCTCAATAAATTTTATCTAGAGGGAAGTTATAAATGGCCTTGCTTTGTCTTATTTTATCATGGCCTCAGAGTAATCTGGTTTGAGGTTATTATTCTATGAGATTTTCTTTTTGGCTAATAAGAGAATAATAGGATCTAGCTTTGAGTGTTGAGAGTTTGCCACAAAATAGAATTATCCACACAACGAGCTATTACCTCTCACACCTGTTGGGATGACTATTATTAAAAAGAAAGAAAGAAAAGAAAAGGAAAGGAAAGGAAAGAAAAGAAGTTGCTGGTGAAGATGTGGAGGCATTGGAATGCTTGTACACTGTTGGTGGGAATGTACAATGGTACAACCACTATGGAAAACAGTTTGAATTTCATTTGTTTTCCTCAAAAAATATAAATGGAAACACCATATGATCCAGCAGTGCCACTTCTGGCTATATATCCAAAATAATTGAAATCAAGATCTCAACGAGATATCTGCACTCCCATAGTGATTGCAGCTTTATTCACAATAGCCAAAATACAGAAACAACTTAAATGTCCTTCAGTGGATGACTTGATAAAGAAAATATGGCATATGCATACAATGGAATATTATTCAGCCTTAAAAAATAGAAGAAAATCTTGCCGCATGTGACAACTTGGATGAACCTGGAGAACTTTATGCTAAGTGAAATATGCCAGGCATAGAAAGACAAATGCTGAGCTACATGATTGCATTTATACAAAGTATCGAAATGGTCCAGCTCAAGGAATCAGATGATGAATGGTGATTGCTTTGGGCTTGGTGGAAGGGAGGAATGGGGAGTTGCTATTCAGTGGGTATAACGTTTTTGTTATGCAAGATGAATAAGTTCCAGAGATCTTTTGTAGAGTATCCTGTTTATAATCAACAACACTATATTGTGCACTTAAAGTTTTTTAAGAGATTAGATCTCATGTTAAGTGTTCTTATCACAATAAAAAGAAATACACAAAACAAAGGGCAGAAGGAAACTTTATAAGTGATGGATGTTTATTACCTTGATTGTGGTAATGGTTTTTTCGTTGTAAACATTCCCTGAAGCTACAGTAGTGCCTGGCACACCCCAGTTAGTATTCAGTGATGATTGTTGAATAAATGAATGTTGATGAGTGAATGAATGAATGAATGAATGAAGTTTTAGCTCCATCCCTGTGCCTGTGGAGCAATAGGGTAAGACTCTTAAACAACTAACTACTGTGGGAAAAAGAGTAGCATGCTGAGATTATTTGTTCTTCAGTAAGAGGAAGTGACACTCTTCACACACAACAGTGAAAGAAAAAGTAAAAGAGATAATGGAAAAGGGTTTCTCAATTCTATAAAGCAAAACAGAATCAAGAAAAATGTCAAGTGCTGATAGGAAGGGAAAGAAATCTGATGACAGACAAATGGGGGGAAAATAAAAAAAAAATCTCAGAGATGTTATTGTTTTGTTTTTGCTTCTGTCTGTAAGTAAAAGTTTATCTGGGACAGATAATCAGGAAGAGTGCTACCCGGAAGGTCAAGACGGGAGCAAAAAGAAGAAGCTAAAGGATGGAAAGACAGAAAATAGTTGAAGATACTTTACAAATCATTGCCTATTAATATCAGCAGGGGCTGATGTCATGCATTCTACATACTCAGAGACTGGCGCGTAGTTTTGCAGAACACCCTACAATTAATTGCTAGAATGTTTTAATAGCAAAGAAAGGCTCCAAAAGAAAAGAGCACATTTAGCCCTTGCCTTAAAAATAGGTATTTTGAAAGGCAAGCACCCAACTAATTAGTTTGGTCAGTTTAGTGGTAACAATCTAGAAGATACTAAAAGAAATTATATTTTCAAAATTATATTGCAATCCCCTAGAAAGGAACAGAGTTCTGAGTAGCAAACAAGGTTTTGTCAAGAGTGAATCATGCCAGACCAACTTAATTTCCTTCTATGATAGAGTGGCAGGCCATGAGATAAAGGAGAAGCAATAGATGTAATCTACCTCGATTTCACTGAGGCTTCTGATTCTCTCTATGTAACATTCTCATCCATAGGCTAGAAAGATTGGTCTAAGCCATACTACTATTAGAAAGGAGCATAAATGCCAAAAGACTGTCCTAGAAGGATGGTTATCTGTGTCTTAGGATAGGAGAGTTTCTAAGGGATGGCAGGGTATTGTAGCTCACAGCATGTTATAGGAAGATCTATCAGTGGCTTAGCAATGGGGACAGACAGGTTTCTTGTCTACCTCTATCATTAATCATTGTATCTTTGAGCAATTTCATTCCTCTTTCTCTCAGACTCAGTTTTGCAGTTTGTAACATGGATGGGTTTAGAGTAGATTTTTTTTTTTAGGTTCATTCTAGTTTTAAGCATGTATAATCTTTCAACTAACATTACTTTAGAGATTTCCTCATGACCGGGGTAATACAGTTGGGGGCTCTCATGTTGTTGGATGTTTTCCTTATTTGCAAACTCCATTTAACAAATAAAAATTATACAGGAGAGGTTGCCTTTTTCCCCTTGTTTGAGGTAATTCATACATATATTCACTTGCATAGTAGTTAATTTGAATGGTTTTGAATGCCTAGTATATGCATAATGAAAATCGAAGGATGAATTTGTTAGAAGCAACAACTCTCACCTTTTATGGATCATATACAATATCTATATCAAAATTTCCTGAAAATGAACAATTATAGAAGAGTATTAAAATGGAATAATTGCTAATAGGTTAAAAGCAAGTACTAATATAGAACCCTAAGTTTAGAAAATTATACTTAGAATCCTACAAATGAATTATGTCTGCTATCAAACTTATAGCAAAATGGTCGACGATACTGCAATAAATTAAAGCTCAAATGTATAAAATTTAGGCTTCACTTTCATTGACCTAAAAGCTACTTGCTTATTAAAAGTTTATTAGATTTTCTTTTTCATTAAATAGTTTATTCAGAAAGCTAACCATCCTTGGTCAGCTCCAAACTATTCTTAATCCCTGAGAGCTGATTGATTTCTCATGACTTAGCTGGTTTACACAGAAGGATATCTTTAAAATTCCTATAAAAACATCCAGATGGAATAACATCCTAAGGTAGTAATATGCTTATTGTTCATTACTTCACTTTTTAAGTTGGCATTTCAGATTAATTAAGCATTTGATAAAGCTCATGTTTATGCAAGTGTTTACAAATTAGAAAAGCTGTTAGCAGCGTTTAATTTGTTTGAATATATATATTTAATTTACTGCTTCTAATGGAAAGAAGCTTAAGGGAATTTAAGAGTCATGGCTTTATTGATAGACATTAGGCATATGCACAGCATGATTATTATTGCTAATATTTTACATTTGCTGCGTGCCAACAGTTAAGAGCAGTAAAGAACCCCGTGTAATTCCATAGGCAGAAACGTGGGCCGTACTTGCTGGGCATTTGCATCACTACATGTATTTATCTCTTCGAGGGTTGCTTTTCCCCGCCCTCTACACCACATGTATTTTCCTTTCACCAGTTTCCTCACACTGGTGTTATCATGAGAATGGAATGCTCCTCTGATCCTTTTGCTTGAGATTTGTCCAACCCCCAAAAAATTCTGGACCCAGCTCAGATCATGTCATGACAAATATCATTTCAATCCTCAGCCAATGGCCAGTTGATCTCCAGGACTATGGGATTAAAATAAATCATGTAGAACAAGGTATCAGCCAGCCGTCTTTTTGAAACCCGTGCATGGGGGTTATGTTGATCGGGAAACCCGCCGATCTGTCCATAGATGCCCTGCTTCTGGCTATAGATCTATGACTAATGGTAACATCATCTCTATTAATTTTGAAAACCATTTGATTTCAAGCCAAACAAAATCACTTCTCAGGTATGATTTAAGCACCTACTTTGTGCCAGGTTCTGGGCTGAGGCATGGGAGGGCAAAGATGATGAGAAGATGGTTCTGCTCATCATTTCTCAGTGGGGCTATTAGAGCAGCCTTCTATCTAATTTCCATGACTCTGATCTTCCTGGACCTTTCCAGTTTATCCTCCACCCAGTCATTAAAAATGACCCATCTGGGCTGGGCACAGTGGCTCAGGCCTGTAATCCCAGCACTTTGGGAGGCCGAGGCGGACGGATCACAAGGTCAGGAGATCGAGACCATCCTGGCCAACATGGTGAAATCCCGTCTCTACTAAAATACAGAAAATTAGCCGGGCATGGTGGTGCACGCCTGTAGTCCCAGCTACTTGAGAGACTGAGGCCGGGGAATCGCTTGAACCTGGGAGGCAGAGACTGCAGTGAGCCAAGACTGCGCCACTGCACTCCAGCCTGGGGACAGAGCAAGACTCTGTCTCAAAAAAAAAAAAAAAAAAAAAAGTGACCCATCTCAAAATTAAAGCTGGCTCTGTGGGTCCTCACAGTTAAAACTTCCAATGACTGCCCTGTCATCCAACAGGATAAAGTCTGTGCTTCCAAACATAGCGTGGGAAGTCCTTCATGAACTGATCCCTCTCTGGCCCTACTTGTCACGCTCTATGCTTATAATTTTTGCTCCAGTAATGCTGAAGTGCTTGTGGTTCCTCTATACACTGTTTCCTACCTTATTCTACTTCTGGCAAAAATTCTCTTTACCTGCTAACTTCTATTTTACCTTCAAGACTCAATTCAAGCCCTTCTATTTTCCTGATCCCCTTTTGCTCCAACAACCAGGCTGGATGAGGGCCAGCTGTGTGAAGGCATGTGTCATACCATCTGCTTAGCCCATAAGTGCATTCACAACATAGTTGTATAATTACCTGTTTATTGTTTCAACTCCCCCACTAGAAGAATGTTTTTGCTTCTGTTTTTAAATCAATGACTATGCATTTCATTTCAATAATACTAATTGGTTCTTTTTTAAATTCCCACCTGTTTTTATTTCATCTTTGCATGAATTTTTAAAAACAATTTGTTTTATTTCAGGGGCATCATTTCTTCATTTATCTTTGAAATACCCTAAACATATTCAGTTTAAAGTTTGTGGGGTTTTGTTGTTGTTGTTGTTGTTGTTTGTTTGTTTGCAGACTATTTAATCATTTCCATATTGGAGTGAGTTGATCACCTAATTGTCATTTTTTGATTTTTTTATGTTGTTACTTTTCCAAATGAGTTTTGGAATTTGGGCTTTAAATTTCATCTTCAATGGAAACATCCCTTGAACCCTACAACATTCATCCCTCTAATAGGTCTCTTGAGCTCCCTGGTCCAAAACCAAGTCCTTACAGTCTTACAGCTGTAGCTTGGGATTACTATTCCTGTGGTGTTCACATCTAGTCATGAAACCAGTGGGCAGCCTGGCACAGACTTGGCTTGGGGACTGTGACTGTTCTTACCTTTTCCATTTCACTTTATAGCAGCTGGAATTGCAGGTGTCACATTTTGTTTCCCAGGCAAAGAAGGGGTGCCCCAACCTGTAGTTTTAAAATAACTTTGAGCTAAGCCTGGTGGCTTACACCTGTAATCCCAGCAGTTTGGGAGGCCAAGGCAAGTGGCTTACTTGAAGCCAGGAGTTTGAGACCAGCCTAGCCAACATGGTGAAACCCAGTCTCTACTACAAATACAAAAAAATTAGCTGGCATGGTGGTGCATGCCTGTAGTCCCAGGGAGGCTGAGGCATTAGAATTGCTTGAACCAGGGAGGTGGAGGTTGCAGTGAGCAGAGATGGCATCAGGTCACTCCAACCTGAGCAATAGAGTGAGACTCCATCAAAAAAACAAAAACAAAAACAAACAAACAAACAAAGAACCTTTGGTTTCATCTCCATGAGGTATGGGATAATTTTCACCCCTAATACCTTCACTATATGCATACCCACCACCTCTTCTTTTCTGTTCTGGGACCCAGACCCAGCAGGTATGGGAGAGGTCAATCCCAGTTAGTATGTCGAGGTGGTTTTTTGTTTGTTTGTTTGTTTTCCATTTTTAGCATTCAAATTTATTATCTTTGGGGAGTTGGTTACATCTTTTTACTTTTCTCTTTTTATATTTTATTTAATAGTCTAATGGTTTTGATGAAAGGAAGCAGACAAGGAACAAACTAATATGTTCGTCTATCTTCTTCAGTTCCTCTGAGGACGGAAGTAGGGGAATGGAGAAGTGGGCGCTGGATAGGGTTGAAGGATTGGAATAAGTCAACTCAACAAATAAAAATGATAGCATACTATATACAAGAAGCATTGTTAAAACCCAAGGGGATAAAAATGCTAATCTTAAGGGGTTAGAATAATGTGTGCTAGTCTCCTTCATTCATAGAACAAATATTTATTGAGTGCCTAGCATATGACAGACATTTGTTAGATACTGGGAATACAGTGGGGACAGAACAGACATGGTCCCTGAGTCCAACAACAGTTGGAGAAGATTGACATATAGGAGGCCCTAGAGGTGAGCAAGAGTATGGCACTTTGGAGGTATGAAACCAATTCAGCACAGCCAGTGCAGAAATGGCAAAGCTCAGGTCATCCAGCCACACTGCTGTGTGCAATTCCCTCCACAAAGAGATCCAGCGATGGAGAATGCATTAGCTCCTTAGACAATGCAAGTCTGTCTTTGGCCATTAAAGTGTTCCCTAGATACTCTCAATGACTTCTAGGTACCTTCCATTTTTCATTCCCCTTCAGATCATTTGTCATTACACAGCTAAAAAGGAATTTTTAAGAGCTGATAAAATTTTCTTTCCAGAGATCTCATGTCAAGCATCTCTAAATTGTTTGGAATCCAATTGAATAAATTATGGTATACATGACGATATTTTTCCTCCCACCCTCTCATGAACTCTGAAATAATATGTCTTACTCCTAAACTACTTAGCACTTTTAAAATGCCAACTAATTCTTCCTGGTTGTCCAAAAATGAGCACAGAATGGCAATTCCCCTGGGAAATTTTCTCCTCTGGGAGATGAAGCTATTAGCAAAGCAAGTCAAGGTCCTGTTAGACATTCTGCTGTTATCCAAATGAGACTTCCGGCAGATGTCTGGAGAGTTGAAATCCCCATCACTACTCTGTCTTTTCTCTGCACTGATTTCACAATCTGTGTCTAGTAACACACCACGCATTTGCTCCATGTGTCCCAGCGTACTCTCGTAATGATAGCACTTCTGTGCTCTTCCTTTGTCCTAACCCATATGCTCTCCAGCATGTTCCTGCCCTCAGGTCTGGGCATTTCCATATGAATGTAGATCTTCATGACATTCACCCCTGCTCTGCCTCCTGTCTAAGCAGTCTGTTTCTTTAGGGGTGGGCATACCCTTCCATTACAATGTTGTAACACCCTTCCCTTGAATTATAACACAAAGGTCTAGCCTGCACAATCCAGGTAATAGTTATAAAATCAGGTTAGTCTTGCTGACCTGTCTCTAATGCCCTGTTTCCAAGGATTCTTTCTCAATTGCTTTCTAGTGAGAATTACCAGGAATTTAGTGTTAAACTTTCTGTGTCCTTGCTACTCTGGATGAGCAGTGGATAGAAATGCAGAATCTCAGGTCTCATCCCAGACCTAGTGAATCAAAAAAATCTCCTTAATAACAAGGTCTCCTAGGAGATTCATATGCACATCGAATTCACAGAATGCTGCTCTTGAGTACCTGATCTCTCCAGTTTATCTAAACCTTCTTCTCACCTCTAGATGCCATACAATCTTTGGAAGGCCTTCAGTTGACCTCTGCAAACTCACAGAAGGTAATCAATCTGTGTCCATATTTATCATTACAATGTAAGGAGACAATTGACTCATCTGGCATGTAAATGCTTGACTCTGTTTGCACTATGTCCTTTCTAAATGGCAGGCATGAATGTATCACGTTGTTGACTTTGGGCGTATCTGGGCTCCAATATGTAAACCTCCAGGAGGAGGTATATCACATGCATTACTACCTGTTTTTAAATGGTTAAATGGTATTCTTCAATTGTCTCATTGTTTTTTAATATTTATTATAAAATTAAACTTTATTCTAAATTACATCAGTTGATGTGAATATCAATTGATGAATATGTCTGCAGTCAGAAAAACAAAGCAAAACAAAACAATTTTGTTAAATTCTGATTAGATACTGTTATCTGTCCCCCTAAAATATCTTTGTTACAAAGAGAGATTGGAAGTACTAAAGAGGTGTTGAGGACATACAGCTCTGAACAGTTTTCTCTTTGATATACTAAGAAGCACCGAAAGATTCAAAAGGAGAAGTTTTTGCACGTTATGTGTTTCAAATATTATAGACAACTAAAATGAATCTTGCATTCTGGCATTTAGAAAACACTGTGCTATCCAACTAAGACTAAGGCCTGCATTAAATTTCTAAAAGAGATAGAGTCAAAAGTCTGAGGGAAGTCTGTCTACTTTAATTAAGTGCATCAGAGAGAAATTTTTAGTAACATCTTAAAGATGATGCTTTTTAAATGTGATTTCCATAAGTAGCAGTGGTCGTGGGTGGCAAAGAACTTGTGTCCTGGTATATTTTGCGACCATAAAATAGAAAGCTTCCTTATCAAGAATGAGAACTTATAGTTTCAAATCTGGTGTGAAATTTTCCTTTGTGCCAGGCACGCATTTGGAAACAGTCTCTCTATTCTGCTAAGACCTCAGTGTTTATACTGGTACATTTTCCACGGTAACAAGGAAGGTACAAGGGCAGAACAAACAACACCATAGAATCGCAAAAGCTTTATAATAACATTGTATTGCTTTGAACCATTCAATCCATTGTAGACATGGTTTAAATGTACAGAAAAACTAAATGCAATACCATGAGGGAAAAAGAAAAGTATTTTGCAGCCTAACTTCAGCATAAAGAGTTTGGGAGTATATATTTTGAGTGAAGAAAGTTTTACCTAGACCCTCTGGATTATTATCTTTCTGGTATGACTATAATAATGTTCTTTTAAAAATTCAGAGACCAGGATTTCACTCAACAAAGCATGTTTTATGCTAATTAAAAGTGGCCAAGAAGTCATGAATTCCCTATCATCTTTATGGAGAGAAATCAATACCTGTATCTATTTCTATAAAACTCCAGGGTTTTACTGGTGGATATTAGAACCCAGAAAGGTAGGCTTTCATGTTGTGTTTCTTGTAATAATGAACAATCTAGGGTCAAATAGAAGCCTCATGCAGAGTACAGAATAAAAGAGTCACTATGAACAATTGAAAAATAAATGCAGAATCAGATATTTGTAATGCTCCTTAAAGCAAGGCTAATCTTTATTCAACAGTTTTTACTCCCATATAAGATGCCTGTTGTGTTGTGTCTTAGCAATGGCTATATTACTGAGACTCTAAAACCTCAGTATTAATGCAAAGAATTATGGTTTTATAAGTCAGTGGAGGAATGCAGGTACACATACAGACATATACACACACATACGCCAGTAATTGCTATTTCTAGCAGCTTTCATTGTAATAGGAGTCCTTAAGGAATCTTGGTTTTACTGAAATTCAAAATTGTTGACATGTATTGTTGAGGAGTGGTAGCTGGTACATATACTCTCTCCCTATAATAAATGGCATAGATAGCTTTAACCTGTTCTAAGATTTCTTACTATATAACCCTAGTGGGTACTATTTAAATTGGCCACAATCATAATCCTAGTTGTCATTACCAAAAACTCTAAAGTCTATCTAATCATATTAGATTTTGTGTCCAATAAAATTATAACATAATAGTCTATCAGCAGCACTGATGCTATCACAAAGGAATGAGTTTCATTGCCACAGACTCCTGAAGTGTTTTCAGCAGATTTTTCTAAGGAGTGGGAAGAGGCAAAATTCAATGAGTAAATGTGTTCCAGGAGAGCTTCCTATTTTATATTTATTTGAATGTTAAGTTCAATGCTATAACTGCTATTCTTCCTTGAGTGATATTTTTCCCTAACATGCCAGTGTTTCAATATAATAGCAATGGAATTATTTCATAATTCTACTTGTGATCACTTAAACATTACCGATTGTCTGATTAAACTGATAGTTCTGAAGGAAGACATGAAGGCATATGAAATGTGCACATCCAAGCAACATCAAAAACAGAGTGAAATGGTAAAAATTTCATACTGCTTTCAGAAAACTAAAAGAAACTCAGAGAGTTGCATAATTTAAGGTTCTATTCTCTCCCAAAGAGTTGCCTTTATTTGTCATTGCTAATAAACTAGCAGTAACTCATATTAATCACAGAGGAAGGTAGGATCCAGTATATATTTTTTTTCTGATTGCTGTCCTAAGTTTATCCAACAGAGACTATTGTTAGTACCTTAGTGCCTCAGAATTTATTCACAGTGCCGGGATGTGTTCCAAAGTCCTTTAGGAAAAAAGGGCTTCAAAATGTACTTTCCCCATCCCTCTTGTTGAGAGTTCTTTTCTTGTGAGCCAGTAGGAAGTAGCATCAACAAATCTGTGCTCTTTGATAATTGGAACATACAGGATCTCTGTGCATTCTAGTCCCTGCTGACTCAGGAGAAAGGAGATGACAGGAGACAGTGTCTTGGGCGGACCATTCCTGCTCAAGCTGCATGCTGAACACAGCTCCTGGGCAGCCATCATTTGTAGGCTCCCTTTTTATTGGAAAGTAGGCCTTCACCTTTGGCAGGTGGCTCTATTATGCTAAGCAGCTTACAACTCTGGTGGAGAAGCACCTCATATTTTTCTTTGAATACTTGTGCTCCACATTCCTAGGTGGTGTTCAGAAAACCTGCATGAGAGTAGTAACCATGCTCTATTTAGAGGGAGTGGTGTGTCCTAAAAAGCTCGCATGGGTAGGCCATGCATGGCCCCTAAAGCTATCTGCCGCAGTTGTAACGAAACACACCAGCAGTCATAATAATGAAATGCTTCATGGATTTCTTGCCCAGCTTCCTAATTATGAAGCATATATTTCACAACCATTTGAAGTCTTTTTCTGAAGAATCGTTATTTCTCTCAGCATGAAGGTGTGCAATGTACGTAGTTTACATAGTCATGGGAGGTAAGGTTTTAGTTTTATTTTTCAAATTAGATATCACTCAGGTCTTGCTCTAGCAGCAGGCATTGGCTCAAGATATAATAAAAGGACTGAATCAAAATATCCTGCCTGAAATACCTCTTCTTATCAGCATCTAAAATCTGCAATGAGAGATTTCCTTTCAGTATTGGAAGGCATTTACACCCTCAGGATTGATTTATTAAAAAGGTGCCAGAAATGGGTAAACAAAGTTTTTCCACAGCTTAGTGTTGTGGGAAGTCAGGGATCCCAAATGGAGGGACTGGCTGAAGCCACGGCAGAAGAACATAAATTGTGGAGATTTCATGGACATTTATTAGTTCTCCAAATTAATACTTTTATAATTTCTTACGCCTATCTTTACTGCAATCTCTGAACATAAATTGTGAAGATTTCATGGACATTTATCACTTCCCCAATCAACACTCTTGTGATTTCTTATGCCTGTCTTTACTTTAATCTCTTAATCCCGTCATCTTCCTAAACTGAGGATGTATGTTGCCTCGGGACCCTATGATGATTGCATTAATTGCACAAATTGTTTGCAGAGCATGTGCGTTTGAACAGTATGAAATCTGGGCACCTGAAGAACAGGATAACAGCGATTTTCAGGGAACAAGGGAGATAACCTTAAAGTCTGGCTGCCTGTGGGCCAGGCAGGACAGAGCCATATTTCTCTTATTACCGAAAACGGGTAAGAGAAATATCGCTGAATTCCTTCCCCAGTAAGGAATATTAATAATTAACAGCCCAGGGAAAAGAATGCATTCCCAGGACGAGGCCTCTAAAATGGCCGCCCTGGGAGTGTCTGCCTTATGCAGATGTAGATAGGGATGAAACACGCCCTAGTCTCCTGCAGCCTCCCCAGGCTTGCTAGGATTAGGAAATTCCAGCCTGGTAAATTCTAGTCAGACTGGTTCTCTGTTCTTGAACCCTGTGTTTATCAATGACAATGTGTGCACAGTGGGACATGGAAGTTCATTAGTGATTCTAGTTTCGCCCTTACCTTGTGATCTCGCCCTGACCTTCTGCCTTGTGATCCTTTATTGCCCTTAAAGCATGTGATCTCTGTGACCCACGCCCTATTTGTACACTCCCTCCCCTTTGAAAATTGCTAATAAAAACTTGCTGGTTTTACAGCTCAGGGGGCATCACGGAACTTGCCGACATGTGATGTCTCCCCTGGACACCCAGCTTTAAAATTTCTCTCTTTTGTACTCTTTCCCTTTCTTTCTTTATTCCCTTTCTTTATAAGTGACTGGCTGACACTTAGGGAAAATAGAAAAGAACCTATGTTAAATTATCAGGGGTGGGTTCCCCTGATAGCTTAGCTCACAAAAACATATTCTGAGCACTTCTTAGGTGCTAGAGACTCTGCCAGTCCTGGAAAGTCAAGGTTGGAGGTGGACATCTCTTTCAAGGATGTGACAGGAAGTTTATGATGAATCTTGCGACTAAGTTGGGAGCCAGATCCATGCTTGGAAAGAAGAGGGCAGAGAAAAAAGTTTACTTCCCTCACAATTTCGACAAGATGTAGACTCGGTTACATATGGTTAAGCTGTGCACTTGAGAGCCACTTGTCAAAATATGTCATTTGATTCCTAGTACGCTTTGTGTACATTCAGCAATAAGTTTAAGCATGTAAAGTGCAAGTGGATAAGAAATTCTCACTCTTCGAATTATATAGCAGTTATCTAATGTTTAGAGGGCTGATGGGAATATATAAAATAGCTAATGTTTAAGGATGACCTCACTATCAAGCCATACTGCCAGATACCATAAACAGCTATAAATTGTGAGAGCAGCAAGGATACACAGTGACCCTGTGTTCAACTAAGCACAGCATTCACTATAGTAGTTAACCTTTGACTGTAGTAGTAAATTAATGCAGATCTCCAAAAACACTCCTATGCAAAAGTCTCTGTGAAAACACTGCTGCATAGTAATAAAATACTAACAGTAACTTGACCTCCAAAGCTTCTGGCTGGGGGAGGTATCATGTAATGTTGGGCTAGGGAGGAGCGTGTGTTCATTAAGAAGGTTACCAAACACTAGATATCTTCTATTTTGTGATTTTTCTGCCACAGCCCAAAAACAGCAACTTGTGTTATAAAGACAACAATATCAGGTGTTCCAACCTATTTTAGTAACACCCCTTTATTACTGAAAGTGCCTCTGGTAAATGCCCAAATTGCCTATTTGCACTAAATAAAATGTCACTTTGTGAATAAATTAGGCATTTTATGCTACCTTCTGTATGTCTAATGACATCCGTTGTAATATAATGTTTGCTTGTCTCCAGAGGCTGGCTTTCAAAATCAGCTTGCACCTGTGGCTTTGGGAGATACTAAGTAGAGCTTTTTTGTACTCACTTCTCCTGGTAGAATGTCACTGATAATTCAAGGAAAGACTTGAAAAATATTACTGGAGTGTTTCTCAATATACCTCTGGGGCTTGAAGTTTTGCATGTACATGGACCTTTTGACGTATTGTGGTCCCTGTCCAGTGGGAGTTACGGGCAGCTTGTCATTCATACTCTGTACCTTGATTCTGCCCATGGACAACTGGAATCAGATTAATTTTGTGTGCTTGGCATACATGTGACTAACTCAATCATTTTTTTTTCCCCCAGAGTGGTCTGCCTTTGCATTTATCTCTTGTTGCCTCTACTCTTGAAACAACTCAAGTTCCAATTATTTTGTAATACACTTTAATTTCAAACAAAAACTGTAAGTTTCAGCATGACTACTAGACCAGGGGGATGCATCAGGAGTGTACATAGATCCAAATAAACCCTCAAAGTTGCAAAGCTTACTCAAATCTCATGTCATGTGTTGATACCTGAAAAAGTTTCTCTGGTGACTTTCTTGCCCCTGTACATACCAAAAGTCAAAGTTTTCAACTAATTTATTGAAAGCTACTCTCTTGAAAGACTTTTCCAGGTAAGACTTATACACAAAAGTGTAAGGGATAAAGTGTTTGCATTTAGCATTTCTCTTCTTTCTCTTTTGTTGGATTTGACAAGAACTGGTAAAAGTAAGGACACAGGTGAATGATATCCTAATGACTCCTCTCATCTAAGAGAGAGATAAATTATAAAAATAGTGTATTTTTCTCCCACACGTTCAACTTCTAAAAATATATAAATAATAATAATTACTGGTATAAATTGTTTAACACATGCCAGTAATTATTCAAGGCATTTTACACATATTCTCTCTTTGAGTACTTACAATAATGCAATAACAGGTAACATTATTTCGTGATTTTTACAAAATAAGGAAAAACTAGTACTGCAACAAGCCAAATCAAATTTGGGACTTGTCCTCTTATAAAGTCCTATTTTTCGTGTTAGAAATACTCCTTTATATTGGGGGAGTTGTACAGCATTTTTTTTTAATTAGCATAAGCTGCAGAGTCAGACTTCTAGTTTGAATACTCTCTTTGCCACTGGCCCTTCAGTTTATTTTGCGTATCATCAGGATCTTTTTTTTTTCTGTTGCCAGTCAGAGAAAAACGCAAGCTGAAATACAATGATATACTATACATTCTATATATGAACAGAAATGTATTCCTCATATAACTAAAAATTTCAGAGTAATGCAAGTTTGAGGAATGGTTAGCGACAAGATTTAGATAAGTCATCAAGACTCAAGCCTCTATCAACCTCTCAACTCTGTTTTCCTCCCATTGCCATGCTGTATTTAGTTACATGATTGAGTCCCACAGTTCAAATCCTAAATGCTCCCAGCTTCAAGCTCAGTAGAAAAGAGAGCTCTCTTGGCCCAACAGTTTGAACAAAAGTCTTAAACCTGATAGATGCATTCCCTGGGGCAATAACTGAAACCAGAGGAATGGCACGCATTGATTGGACAGCACACTTCTCTGTCACATGCTGTTTCCCATAGCTGCAACTTAAGCCCATAGAGTAAGAGTGGATGATGGACAGTTTGCCAGTGGAAAACTGGAATGCTCTTAATTGTGGGGTGAGGAAGGGAGTAGGATGAGAATGAGGGAGTTGATTCCAAGCATCAGAAACAGCAGATGTCCAATTCCTTTTGGGAGAATCTCTTTGTCTCTCTGAACATCACTCCTCATCTGTGAAAAATGGGAATAATCACTACAGCCTAAATTTGTGAGAAATCAATGAACTAATATATGTAAAGTACAAGATGCAGTGTCTGATTAATTGGGGTCTCTCCCTGTTTCTTTTTCCCTTCACCTTTTGTCTTCTTCCTTTGTCTGCTTTTATCTTTCATTTTTTGTGTTTGCTTATTTTTACTTTTGTCATCTTCTTTTATCATCATCATGATCATTATCCTCACCAGCATTATCATATACATAAAGTATTTGTCATTGGTTCTGGCCCATGGTAAGAACTAAATAAATGGTAGTGATATAGTTCTTCTTCCTGTAGAAGATGACCTCCCCTAGAAGGAGTTGAGAAGCATAAACCTGAGTTTAGCTCAGTTTATGATTCCTGGAAAACAAACTCCTTGAAAGAGGCAGCCTGGTTCACAGCTAAATATAAATTTTAACCTTATTCTCGGATTGCCTAACCAGTACTGCACACAATAGTCTGAATTGGGGGATAATATGTTCTATGAAATCCAAGTTCTGATATTCATGTTTTTTTCTTTCTTCTGACAGGTCTCTCCGTCCCCCCTCCCTCATTTTTTTTGAGCAAGAACCAGATAAAAATGTTTCATTGCCCCTTAAAAATTGTGTCCTAGGAAAAAGATTTAACCCTAATCTAGCACACACATCTATCTTAAGCTTTCCTCACACATTACCATGAAAATTATACATTTTGTGATTTATAACAAAATTACCAAAGACAATCTTCTCCCCTGTCTTTATCTCTGATTGGATATCTCATATAAGCCATACTTTATTACCAATTCCCACATGAGGTGATTGGATTATACATGCTAAAATTCACAACTTCTTCATCACTGCAAAGCAGCAACCTGATTAGTAAAAGTATACTTAATCGTTAAACCCAGTCATCACCTTTCCTAAACATTAAAGCTCGGCATATAGTTCAGTTCAGATTGGTAAGGGTACAGTGAGCACCTATTTAACTTACCTTGATTTCAAAATAAAATCCCAGGATAAGGATGGGCTAGTCCAGGCTGGGCATGGTGGCTCACGCCTGTAATCCCAGCACTTTGGGAGGCCGAGGTGGGTGGATCATTTGAGGTCAGGAGTTCAAGACCAGCCTAGCCAACATGGTGAAAGCCCGTCTCTACTAAAAATACAAAAATTAGCCAGGCATGGTGGCACACTCCTGTAATCCCAGCTAGTCGGGAGGCTGAGGCAGGAGAATCACTTGAACCCGGGAGGCAGAGGTTGCAGTGAGCTGAGATCACGCCACTGCACTCCATTCTGGGCGACAAAGCAGGACTCCATCTAAAAAAAAAGAAAAAAAAAGAAAGGATTGACTAGTCCAGATGGATCACTTGCTCATTCCAGGACACATGACTACAGTCCTAGAGGGGTGGAAAAGGTGCCACTACAGTAACTCACTCTTCCCATAGTAGTCATGGGGATAGATTGAAAGCCCAGTTCCAAAAACACACTGGGACTGGACAGAAAACATTTTTCTTTACCTACTCCCAATACAAACCTCTCAGAACAGCTAAACCATAATTTCGTTGTGCTTTCAAAACACCATTTACATTTAGAGTGATTTATTCAGAGACTGAATAATCATCTAAAGTTACATCAGAGTGAACTTTTTAAAATCTTTGGGTGAAAGGTTCAATTTTGAGATTTTATGAATTTTAAGTGGTTGTGAGGTTTTTGGGTTTTTGTGGGTTTTGTTTAGTTGTGTTTTGTTTTATTGCAGGGATAGAGTCTGGAACAAACCATAACCACCTTCTGTATGTCTAACACCTCATCCTTGCTTTCACAATTAGTTTAACTTTGTTTCCTCAACTGTTTCTAGCTAGTAATTTGGAACACAATTATTGCATTGCCTTTTTTCTATGGTTTGAATATTTGTATCCTACCCTCTAAATTGGATTATAAATATAGGGAAAACAATGTGTTCCATTTTTTCTTTCTATCCAAGGTGTTAAGCCCAGAATCTTGCATAAAGTTTTTTCTTGAGCTACAGCAATTGTTGCAAATAATAATAGTGACCGCGTGTTGAGCTTTACCTGCGTGTCATACACCAATATGAGCATTTGTAGTCACTGTTATATATAATCTTCAAGAATCACTAGTGAGCCAATTGTTACTATCCCTAATTTAAGGATAGGGAAACTGAGGCTTAGAGAGATGAAGGTCTTGTCCGAGGTGGCAGTTAGAACTCTAGGCTCTATTTTACTTTTTTAATCTCCAAAGACTCACCATAAGTCTGCAGGAAATCTCAAAGCCTTTCAATATATTTCTTTACAATGAGAAAACAATACATTTGCAAAATATTTCTGCATTGAGAGGTTTGAGATTCTTACATTAGAACATATTTTCAGGCCCATACTGAACCCCTCAAAGCCAGGCCCTTTCCATAACTTTTTAAATAGTCTCAGCACATTAGTATTTCTGCACCTACCTAGTCATCTATTGGATATGTGCTAGACTGTGAACAAATGATGGATATATATTATGTTGTATTCATGTTTTTATCTCAATATCTGATGTAGTACCTGACATATACTAGCAGCGACTGAATAGATCATATTTGCATCCATAAATAAAAGAATTCATCTATCATTAAATGTATCAATGAATAAGTATATCAATACATTGCATGAATCAATTTATCACTAAACATATCAGTGAATAAGGACGAGATTGGATGATGCTACAGAAATTTGCCTACAGAGCACTGTCTAATCAGACCTGAGTAAAAAAACTGCAAAATGGTGCCTTTCCTAGAAACTCAGCACCTTGGATCTTTGTAGAATGCTGTACGAAATGCTCCCTAGGGTTGATTGACTATACGTTGCTGCCACCCCAGTGCCACAGTTTTTTGAATTGCATTTTTCAATACCTTATTTTTTATTTATTCTTTCTAAATATGGACTAATATGAATTAGTATGAATTCATGCACCTGTACACTGAGTTTTGCTATTAGCAATGAACGTTTTCATGTGACATAAACAAATGTGAATTTTAACGTAAGCAACAGATGATCCAGCAGTGAAGTGTGCCCGCCACTTCTAAAGCTGGGGTCAAACCAACATCTTCTGAACGTTGACTTAGCAGGTTGAACTCAGCCAGAGTTGTCGGAGATTACACATGCACCTTTCATCAACAAGCATATGGAAGTGCATGTGTTGCCAGCAGCCTGGACAGTGTAATAAAGGAAGATCATACAACATGTAGAGAGCCCTCGAGGTTGCGGATATACCCATATCTGCAGTACAGACTGGGAAAGATCCACTGTAGTCTTTTTCTACTTTTTGATTTCCCTCAAATATTTGTAAGTTATTGTTTACTCCAACCTTAAAAAATGTGAAATATATTAACTGAACATATCATTATACCTTTAGTAAATGCTTGATCTCAAAGCCTTGTTCTTCTCAGCAAAGGTAATTTTAGCGTATCTGAAAACAACATAGAGTAAGTCACTTCACTTACCCCATCTTACTAGATGGAAGATCCATTTATTTTTATTTGTGCATTTGTTTTCCTTCTGTTTAATATGAAGTTTCCATAACCTAATCCAAAACCTGAAATCTTTTAGATTGTTCAAAAAATATTTGAATAATTTTGAGTTAGTAAATTTGGCCCAGTGTTTTCATCCATAAAATAAAGACACTATCAGATTATTCTCACTATTGTGTAGGTGTGTATGTATATATAAATATGTGTATATATTTATAAATTATTGTCTGATTATGCATGATGCAAAATTTATGCATACCATAATCTATCTCTACATATCTGACCTCCAAGTAGATAGAATAAAACAAAATGATACTGAAAAATAGTACAATATAAACTATATATATTAATGTATTTTTATTATTAGATGATAAAATGTATATTTGTCCTCATCACTCAGCCTAGATTGACATATATTAATCAACAAATAAGTACCATATGAACTTGATGTTTCTTGCTTCCTCCTCCTCCTTCTCTCTTCCTCTCTCTCTCTCTCAGTCTGCTTATATAAGGTTGGTTGGTATCTGGTTCCAACCTAAAGAAAAGTATTTACAAATCAATATCTTAATGAAATAAAAAATGTTTGAACACATAACCACAAAGTAGTATGGGGGAGAAAAAACCTATTGGATAAACTTGTATGACTTTATTGCTATCATCTTATAATCACAGCCAGACCTTCATTAGGGAATTAGCTAAATGTTCATTTGGCACTGAATTCCTGTCTGATGAGTCTAGCAGGAAGACTTTCAGGATGTTGTGATTTCTATCCTTTTGCAGATAGATATACTTACTGTCCTTGTAATTGGTTTATCCCAATAGATAGTCTCCTCAGAGACCATGCAGTCACGGAAAATATCACCCAATTTCCTTCCAAGAATTGTTGGAAGGTTTAATCAAGAAATGTTTGTGATGTGCGTTGAGGAGGGAAAGAGTCTCCAGTGGCAAAGAGAAATGATTATTACTGGAATTAGACTCTACAAAAATTTCTAATCATCACTCAAATGAGATAAAGTGATGATAGAAAAACCCTAGGCAAATTTTTAAAGAATAAAATTTGACCAGTATTTCCAAATATATTTTGCCTTTAATTGGAGAACAAATGTTTTCCCTTTCTTTTAATGTTAGTTCCCACTAAAGGTCTAATATTTTAGATGAATTTTAAGAACTAAAAGAGAGAACATTAGAATTAAGGGTTGTGACTTCCTTCATTCTATGCTTCTGCAATTCTAAATTGCCTCTAATTTCCTTCTTTACACATGCAGTGTAGGAATGGTTGTTTTTCACAGACCTTGCTTTTCTACTAATTAGTTGCCAGAATTAAGATCGCAATTACCCAACTGAAATATTTTAAGAAAACGTGTCATGTATCAGAAAAATAATTGAAATGTGTAATTTGAAGACAAACGTTGACCCTGTCTGGTATATTGTAATAGTTTGGATCTTTGTTGCTAGTGACCAAGATCTGACTCATACGAACATAAGCAAAAGTATAGATTTATTATTAGGATACTTAGGTCATTCCTGAAACCCAAGAACAAGAATATGGCTAGACCTGAAGTACTGAAGCAGCATACTCAAACATATTTAGGACTTTCTTTTCATATCCTGCCTCATTTCTCCACTGGTCAGGGTCAATATCTGCTTTCTCTCTGTAGAAGTATTTTCTATGATTCACTGGTCCTAGTGGAAGGAAATCAGATTACCAACAATATCTAAGAATTACATCTCATATCCTAGGCTTTCAAGAAGAGATTGACAAGCTTTCTCTGTTTTGGTTCTGTAATAGAATTCCTAAGGAGAGAATCATCAGTCCAGCTCAGGTTAGGTGACCACATTGAATGGTAAACTGTAGTTAGAATATGGGCTACAATTGTAACCAGTCTAACAGTTCCCAAAACAACCGTGTGGATGGAAGGAAGATCAAAGGACAATCTCCAGTATAAAAGTACTCCTCGGCCGGGTGCGGTGGCTCACACCTGTAATCCCAGCACTTTGGGAGGCCGAGGCTGGTAGATCACGAGATCAGAAGATCGAGACCATCCTGGCTAACACGTTGAAACCCCGTCTCTACTAAAAATAAAAAATATTAACCGGGCATGGTGGCATGTGCCTATAGTCCCAGCTACTCGGGAGACTGAGGAAGGAGAATGGCATGAAGCCAGGAGGTGGAGCTTGCAGTGAGCCGAGATCGGACCACTGCACTCTAGCCTGGGTGACAGAGTCAGACTCTGTCTCAAAAAAAAAAAAAAGAAAAAAGAAAAAGGTACTTCTTTAAGGAGTACTGCACTGGAGTACTCCACTGTATACATGCTAAAGCTAATATTTCTAAAACTTCCCACAGGTTGCTTTTCTAAATGCTTATAGATAATTTTATATTTTGTTTTATAAAAATTGATCTTAGCTGAATCTCAAAAACGCAAGGCTGAAAGTTTAGTAAATAGTCAACTGAATAGGACATTATCACCACACAAGGATAATGCCTAAAACAAAACTCAAATTTATTCATGGATAATGTCTTCCTTAGTTCAAGCATATACTGACTATTAAATATATGGAAAACTTTGGGCTCAGAAGGTAAAGAAATAACAATGAGCAAGATAGCCTAGTGGAACAACCAACAATTAACAGATAACACACAATAATGTGGAAAATACAATAATGGAAATATGTACGGCTTATTACGGGGACACTAGGGAAGAACAAAACTCTGCTAGAAGTGACGGGTGACCATAAATGGCCTCCCGGAGGAGTCAAACCCTGAGCCACATCTATAAAGAGAAGTAAAAGTTAATTAGGTAAGAAATGGACAAATGATCCAGCAGAGTTAGCAGGGGCCAAGTGATGGGGGAGCCTGAAAACCTGGCTAAAGATCTTGGACTTTTCTGAAGGTCCCTAAGAAAAGAGTATGAGAATGGCAAGCTCTGATTTGCCCAGAACCAGGTCTAGGTTCCAATTCCCATTAACACAACCGCAGAGAGTTGGTTTTGAAGGAGCTTCTCAAGTAATCAAGCAAGATAGGCTAATTTCATGAAAAATGTAGTCTAGCATTCTGTAATGTCCTAATTATACAACACCCCTGTCCCCACACCCGTATGCTCTGCAGGTGAAAAAAAAAAATCTGCTGCTTGCAAGAAACAATCATGTTCAATCAAAGAAATCAACAGAATTAACTGTTTGGATACGTTTGCCTCCTTGCTCCAAGAATGCAGAACACTTTACCACATTTGCTTCCTGCTAATCACTCACCTCCACCAGATCCAGGCTTTCAATTATAGTCAAGCTAAATTGCCTGCCTTCCTCTGCCTTTACTCATCATGAAGTCATTTGAATTTGCTCACGGGAATTTTCATGTCCAGGACTGACTCTTTCTTCCTATCTGCCAGAATCTATGGTTATCATTATTAAAAACTCAGTCTGAGGCCTTTCCTCCTGGGGCTGCTCATTACATTAGATAGGGAATGTATAGAACTCTCCTTCTGTCAATCCCAACCATCTCTTCCACGGTATTCACGATACGTGAATGCGTTTTTGTTCTAACATTTTTGTATGTACATTCTTCTTAAAATACCCAAAACTAAAACTCAAAACTCTAGTCATATTTCCCCTTGAAAATGTTTATTAAATTGGGTGATACTAACTTTAATCTCAGGAACAGCAGATGGGCATGGTCTGCTTTTGTATGTGCATGTTTTTATGTGTGTTTCTGAAACATTTCGCACAACAAAAATATCATTTTTTATCATTTTTTTTAAAATGTGATATTGTGTCCTGAGACAATATTAAAAAATCACAATCTCAGGAAACTCATCATTTTCCAATCATACAATGTATTGGCTTTAAACTCTAGCAAGTCATGAGAAATTGGCCCATGAAATCAAGGCATAATAATTTAATGAAAATCTATCTAAGAGTTTAAAAATATATATAAGAACTAATTATCTGTACTTGTCCTCAGTGATTGATTTGCTTTAGCTAGCACCTGGGCCTCATATTTGGCAAGGAAATAAAGAAAATGTCAATGAAAAATAGTTTTCATCATTCTATTTTTCAAATTCAACTCTTGCATACTCTAGAAAGGGTTCCTGTTCCTACATGCTGTATTTGTGCCAGACCTTTCCCTATATAATAATGAGTGCAAACAATTGCTAAAAATTACAACTGTCTGTCTGTCATTTAACAAAAAATACTTGTTAAATTTTAAGTCTAGAACTATTTGATTTTTTTTTTTCTTGTACTCTGGTTGCAAGGTATGAGATACAAAGTCCCAAGCAGTTTCTATTTATTTATTTATTTATTTATTTATTTATTATTATTTTTCCTTGAGACGGAGTCTTGCTCTGTCACCCAGGTTGGAGTGCAGTGGCGTGATCTTGGCCCACTACAAGCTCCGCCTCCCCTCCCGGGTTCATGTCATTCTCCTACCTCAACCTCCTGAGTAGCTGGGACTACAGATGCCCGCCACCACGCCTGGCTAATATTTTTGTATTTTTAGTAGAGATGGGGTTTCACCGTGTTAGCCAGCATGGTCTCGATCTCCTGACCTCGTGATCTACCTGCCTTGGTATCCCAAAGTGCTGGGATTACAGGTGTGAGCCACTGCACCCAGCCCCAGTTTCTATTTATTTTTTGTATTAAGAATGTCTTGAGGATTGCTGTCACAGGATGAAGTGTGCGTGTGTGTGTGTGTGTGTGTGTGTGTTCAAGCCTCATCCTGCTAGGATCTTCTGGGTAGATCAGTCCTCCAAACCCCTTCCTGAACCTACCTCACCCTCTCTACATATAACTGTTCCTACTACCATTCTTCTAACCCTCACCCATGTTTGGTTCTGTTTGCCCCTATCAACTCTACATATACTCATATTTACCATAGAGTTAATGTCTTATTTCATATAACATATTTTCAATTTAATTAGAACCTCCTAAAAGCTCAGTTTCAGCCTTAAGGCTTGGCTGCCTAAATAGCAGTAAAGTGTGATAAAGAAAGAGTAGACCAAGAAGAAGGAGCCTCATTTCCTATGCACATGTTTTATCTGAGATGTAGAAACAGTTCATGTAACAAAAAGATCATTGCATTTGCCATCCTGTAAAATGGGATCGTGTCTTGAAACAATATTAAAATTGCAACCCAAGGAAACTCATCAGTGATGACACTTATGAGCCGGGTGACTTACAAGAAAGCATTCATCCTCTCTGGGATAATTTCTTCCATGAGACTAGATCAATGGTTTTAAAAATGTGGCTATTTTTTTTTTCTTTTAATAGACTTTATTTTTCAAAGCAGTTTTAGGTTCACAACAAACTTGTAAACAAAGTTGTGAGTGAAAAGTGTTGTAGTCTGCCCTTATCTTCAGGGCTACATACTAAGAACCCCAGTGTTTGCCTGAAATCTCAGATAGTACTGAACCTTATACAGTCTATGTTTTTTCCTATAATATGTACATACTTATGATAAAGTTTATAAATTAGGCACAGTAAGAGATGAACAACAATAACTAAAAACAAAATAGAACATTTTTAGCAACGTATCATAACAAAAGTTATGTGAGTGTGATCTCTCTCTCTCTTTCTCTCTCAAAATATTTTGTACTGCACCATGGGTAACACAAACTACAGAAAAGGGAGAAGACTGCTGTGCAGAGACTTCCTACATACTTCTGCCCTCACACATACATAGTCACACTCATTACCAACATTCCCCACCAGAGTGGCACATTTGTTGCAGTTGAGGAACCAACATAGACATGCCATTGACGCTCTTGGTATTGTAAGTTCTATGTTTGGGCAAATGTATAATGACAGGTACCCACCATTATAGTATCATACAAAATAGTTTCACTGTCCTAAAAATCGAATGTTACAAACGTGTTTCTTGTCTTAGTTTCTTTTTTTTCTTTTGGGGCAAGAGTAGCACACACCTTTTAGTTTTCTTTTTTTTTTAAATGAAATTTATTCAATCTGAATATCTAAAGCAGAAAATAGGAGAATGACTGGTTAATGAAGAGGTTGAATGTTTGAAACCCTACCTCTTGGGATCTATCTCATCAGATAACTCCAAATTCTTTCATGGTGGTGAAAGAGACCACTATAAACTTGAAAGAACATAGTTTGAGAACTACTACTAAATTACTCTTTACGTGGTTTCCATTCTTAAAGCAAAATTGAGATGGAGCTGGGAAAATGATCACTTGTTCAAAATGGTGCCTCTTCAATACATTCTCATGGTATTATAGCTGGTAAAATGATGAAGATGGAAAGCCATTGGTGTTAATGGTGTGAAAGCCAGTACCAAGGCTGCTCCATAGACCATAACATCCATACAGATGGCACTCAAATGTTGGCCCTAGATTGTGTCCTATCCAGTTCCTCCCACTGTTGACCAACAAGTGCCACAACTCCCCCAGCCTAGACTCTGCACTCCCAGAAGATTAGAACCTGTCCTATCACCTGTTTCAGTCCAACTTCTCTTAGTTTCAAAACTGTGGTTTCAAGTGAGATGTATATGTTCTTTGGGAACTTGGGCTCAAAATAAATAGTCTGGACTTTTAAATAACAGAAAACTTGTCTTTCCCCTTACAAAAATAAAAGCACCTGTTTAAGAGCGGCAAAAGAAAGTAAATCACATAATAAAGAGTAGCTAAGGACACCTGACAGCTAAAAGTCCATACAGATTTTAGTATTCTTGTTAAGTAAATGTAATCTGTGATTCATCTTAAAAGCATTTGTTTAGACCCCACGGCTTTGGAAAGTTCAAACTCAATGGCAGATGCTGAGTACTTAAGTATTCCTTTCACAGATTTGCTGAGAAATTTGTCCTTATGATATCATGCATTTTGATACGGTAATTATCCACACAAAAACACACACATAGAATTTATGAACAGTTAATATGGACATGTGGAATGGATAATGGCAAAGCTTTCATTATAATGTGCACAATAATTTTTATTTTGAGTAAGCTAACTGAATGTCGTTATATGTAGCATTTGAGGTTTGCATGGTTGGGGCAGATATGCACAATTTTATTGGTTATATAAGCACAGATAGGTATTAAAATTAGGAAAGCCAGAGGGAAAAGGTTCACTTCCATGCCCCAGTACAAATTTTAACACTACTTCAGTCTTGCTCTTAAACCTTCAGTGTCCCCTAAAGATTTACACTTAGATCTGGACTCTAACTGGATTTCAGGACATCTGTGATTGGGGCTGAACTCCGTATTTCCTTTCACTCGGGCCATTTATCTCACTATGCTTCCTCTCTTCCAAAATATGACCATAGGAATTGTTGGCATTATACAATTCAGCATTAGATCTCAGAGTATCTTTTGAAACTTGCTAATTATTTAATATCTTAGTCTTCTCTCATAGCCTATGACAATTATACGTTTTTTTCTTGCCCACTCTTGGAAAGATTGTAGAAAAGGTCGTTGAGAGACAATCACTCAAAGGGCCCTTGAAACCTAAGCTAGGGTAATTTATTAGAAACAAATGGAAATAGGAATGAAGATCCAGCCCTAGAAATCAAAATAGGGAGTACAAAAACAACCAATGTAAGCAACGATGTAAGTTACTTCTCTGAGTATCAGAGAAGACAGCAGTCTTCTCCCTTTTCTGTAGTTTGTGTTACCCATGGTGTAGTACAAAATGTTTTGAGAGAGAAAGACAGAGAGGGAGAGATCACACTCACATAACTTTTGTTACGATACGTTGTCAAAAATGTTCTATTTTGTTTTTAGTTATTAGCGTGTGTTTCCATTCTGGTGCTGGGATGTTACAGGGTTAACTGTAAGACATGGATTTCATGTGCAAGCATCTACTAACATTCTGTTAATGGGAGTTGCTATCAATGCTGTTGTTGTTCTCAGTGTCCTTGCTATATTGCTCATAGAATTGATAACTATTGTTATTATTATTGTTCCTGTTGTTACTATTAAATTATTGACTACAGGACACAAATCCAGAATGATTGAAGTCTTTACCTTCCACTCAGTGTCTTTTTGCCAGAGAGTGGAATGACAATTATAATTTTGATCAATGAAAGAGTTTCTGACTCTTCCTTTCTTAGCGGCCCTGAGTGTCAAACCTTTTCATTCATTAATAAATGTATTTGTAATATCTGAATTGATTAAACATTCTGTTAAATTATACCTACAGTAGCTCTCCTTTAATTAACTATGCTTATAGTATTTCCTCCTTTAATTAACTATTTTCAGGTAGCCCTACTCATGAGTCTTTACATATATGTGTGTATGTTTTTAAATCTTTTTTTGTTTAAAGAAATAAAGGATATTATGAATTTGTATGATGGACTTGAACTGTGATCTAAAAAGCATACTTTCTTCTTTATAAATAAAATTACTTGTCTTGTATTTATGTAGTCTCCCACACCAATTGAAATGAGTAGCAACTGTGATAATCACTGAATGTCTATGTTTAAATAAAACATCCCAAATATAGACATTTACTCCTATCAACATATATACCAGCTTTTATAAAATGCACTTGGCATGTTTAGCAATGATCACTTAAAGTATTTCTGTGAACTTAAATATGGATTGAAAAAACCCTATTTAACAAAATAAAAGTAACATCTTGTCATTATTAACATCCCAGAAATGTGTTTGTAATTCAATGAAGTCAAAGAAAAGAGAGTTTTTGCCTAGAATACTTTATTCAGTTTATCTTTAATTCTTACCTTGTTTAAATTCTGCCTTAGCCTATTTTGATCACAAAATATCCTGGATTTTCATTGTGTCAACTTCTTAACTATTAAGCTCAAAATGCCACTGGTTATCTGTCACATGATCAGCAAATATTTAGTCTCTAAGTGAGTAAGGTATTTCACTTTATGCTGACTGACATTTAAAAAGGTGGGGTTCAAAAGACGAATTCTCCATTCCAACTGGTCCCTGGTGAAAGGGAAACAGGAGGATTCCCTTGACCCCATTCACAGGACTTGTGACAGAGGTGTGGCTCACTTAATTGGCCGCCACCATGCTCAAACCCCTTGTGGGATGGGGCACACACAGGCAAGTGGGTGTCAGGGCCAGGGTAAGTGCTTTCGGGTTTCAGCCCCATGGCAGCATCTAGGGGTGTGTTACAATTAATGCTCTTTTAGCAGTTGCTGTCCACAGATGACTATGTGTTATCTAGCTCAGTGGAGAGTCAGGGTGACAGCCTTTTACACCCTGCCCTCTTGGTGCCTGGGTTCTTGTCCAGCATCCAGGAAGAATCAGGTCACAGGAACTTGAAGGATGGTGAATGCAGAGATTTTATTGAGAGATGGAGGTGGCTTTCAGCAGAATGGGGAGCTGGAAAGGGGATGGAGTGGGAAGATAATCTTCCCCTGGAGTTCATCTGTCCCTAGCCAAACTCTTCTTGACATTCAGACAATTCTTCTCTTCTCTCCTTTTCTGCTGCACTTCTCTGCTCCTCTGCTAGCAGAGTTTGGGGTGTTTATGGGTACAGGATGGGGAGTGTGGCAGGCCAGGGCAATTTTGGAAAAAGCAACATTTGATTGGGAAAACAGGGATAGCTGTTCTCATTTAGGGTTATGGTATCCAGGCTTGAGGGTGGGGCCTTTGCTGGGGAACTACCCTCTTCTACCCAGTATTTCCCTGCCTCGTGTTTGAATCAAAAGTAGATGTGACATTTAGGATTGCTCTCTTAATGAACTAGAAGAGTTGATTACTATTGCTGTTTGATTGTTTATCTTATCAAATATAGGCTCCTTTAGGGCAAACACCTTGTGCATTTCCTTCACTCTGGCACTCCTGGTGTTTGCCACAAAGCCACATCTTAAATATCTGTCAAATTAATGAGCCTACTATTTTATTAACTTTGTTTTGGGCCCAAACAAGCTTTTGAACATAATCAAATCGTACACTTTTTCACATAATGACCAACTTTTAGAAAATTCTGCCATATGTTTATTTTATGCTCAGTCATATCTGATTTGCCATATATGGTGGCTGAGTTTCATTTCTCCACTTACTGGACCCACCCTTTGAGGTCCTTATAGTTACTTAATATTTACTGAGTATTTGGTATCCAATGGCTTTGCATTAGTCCTTCTGTTTAAAATATTCCTCCTGCAATGTAACAGTCTATCATTCACATTAAATGCAATCCTCCATCAGATGCATAAAAGTTTGAAAATCTGAACTACCAGGTGCCAAATTAATGATACCGTGTACCGGTACTTGTTGGTTTGGGATAGGCGCCCTCTCAGCCCTGAACAAAAGGCCCCGTGAGTAGCACTGACTGTAAAATGTTCTGACTCGAACTTAGGCCTCTTAATAGCCATCATGAGAAATTTACATGATCCTATAGCACACTTTAGGGAAGCTTATGCAACTTGCCGGTTCACTTTGTTTGCAGTAGTCAAAGCCCTGGAGACATCAGCATTTAACTGTGATTTGAAATTGCTGAAGTGGGTCATTCCAACAGGCTGCATGGCCTACACAGCAAGTCTAATAACAGACGGCTCTGTCTGGGGGGAAATGGCCAGACAAGCTGTATTCAGATTATCTTCAGGGAGAAGGCATTAATGCCTGAAGAAACTACTTTTCTCCCTCACCTCGGCCCTACTTTATTTTGCTTTTCTTTTTCTTGTTTTTTGTTTGTTTGTTTGTTTGTTTGTTTTTGAAGATAGAGCATAAATGTAACCTGTGCTGACCTTGGGCTCAATGTTTTTATTCATGGTTTGTTGAACTCTTGGTCAAGTTTCCATCACTGTTATTAATCATTCAGATTGCAATTGTCAAACAGACAATTGAAACCGTTCTGCACAAAAGCTGAGTAAACAGGGTGCAGTTGGGGGGAAAGAGAAAAAGAATGAAAACAGAGGATTAAAGCAAATCAAATGGATTAACCCTTGACATGATAATTTATACTAGGACTAGAAGTCCATCAGAAGAGCTGTTGTAGATTACATGTGTGATTAATCGCTGCTATAGTTTCACTGGTGACAAAATGATTAATAAACTTTAAGACAAAAACACATCCTTTTGCATCTGCACCTAAGTGTGCAAAATCTAGCAAGAGTTTCTCATCCAGACCTTGGTTCCAGTGCAGGACGGACAAACTTTTTTTTTTTTTTTGAGACAGGGTCTTGCTCTGTAGCCCAGGCTGGAGTGCAGTGGCGCGATCTCGACCTCGGCTCACTGCAAGCTCCGCCTCCCGGGTTCACGCCATTCTCCTGCCTCAGCCTCCCGAATAGCTGGGACAACAAGCGCCCATCACCACGCCCGGCTAATTTTTTGTATTTTTAGTAGAGACGGGGTTTCACCGTGGTCTCGATCTCCTGACCTCGTGATCCGCCCACCTCGGCCTCCCAAAGTGCTGGGATTACAAGCGTGAGCCACCGCGCCCGGCCAAGACGGACAAACTTTTAATTCAGATTTCTGTGGCCCTAGTTAAGATAAAAGTATCATCTTTACAATAGATCCACCCTGGCTCACTTGTGAAATAAATGGTCGGGAATAGGAACCCACTTCTGAAAAGGCTTCCTAGCACAAGGTTTATTTGTCTACAGCCACCAAGGCGCACAAATGCTGCCAGTCAGGAGTTCAAGCAGTATTCCCTGTACTCCTTCTTTGCCCAAGGAAGCAATTGTGCATTCCAATAAAAAATAGAATATCGGAGAAGGGATAGAAGAATGGATAAAGTAAGAAGGTTTTATGGAATGTAACATTTTATTTTTGGTTTTCTGATCATAGCCTGTTTCAGTAGGGTGTGTACCGGTTTGTAATGTGCTTTCACATACATCATCCGCTTCACATCCTTAGGACTCAGAATAACTCAGACTTTACCATTATGAAAATTACTTGGGGCACTTGGTAAATGGGCATATTCCTGAGTCCCTCCCCCACAGATTTAGTGTCAGTAGATGAGGAAGGAGGAGAGAGAGATGAGTGCTCCATGTCTTAACAAATATCTGCAGGTGAATGTGAAGCAGGCAAATCTCAAAGAAGCTTTAAGAAAATCTCAGAAATAATACCACACATCTACAGCCATCTGATCTTTGACAAACCTGAGAAAAACAAGAAATGGGGAAAGGATTCCCTATTTAATAAATGGTGCTGGGAAAATTGGCTAGCCATAAGTAGAAAGCTGAAACTGGATCCTTTCCTTACTCCTTATACGAAAATTAATTCAAGATGGATTAGACACTTAAATGTTAGACCTAATACCATAAAAATCCTAGAGGAAAACCTAGGTAGTACCATTCAGGACATAGGCATGGGCAAAGACTTCATGTCTAAAACACCAAAAGCAACGGCAGCAAAAGCTAAAATTGACAAATGGGATCTAATTAAACTAAAGAGCTTCTGCACAGCAAAAGAAACTACCATCAGAGTGAACAGGCAACCTACAGAATGGGAGAAAATTTTTGCAATCTACTCATCTGACAAAGGGCTAATATCCAGAACCTACAAAGAACTCAAACAAATTTACAAGAAAAAAACAAACAACCCCATCAAAAAGTGGGCAAAGGATATGAACAGACATTTCTCAAAAGAAGACATTCATACAGCCAACAGACATATGAAAAAATGCTCATCGTCACTGGCCATCAGAGAAATGCAAATCAAAACCACAATGAGATACCATCTCACACCAGTTAGAATGGCGATCATTAAAAAGTCAGGAAACAACAGGTGCTGGAGAGGATGTGGAGAAATAGGAACACTTTTACACTGTTGGTGGGATTGTCAACTAGTTCAACCATTATGGAAAACAGTATGGCGATTCCTCAAGGATCTAGAACTAGATGTACCATATGACCCAGCCATCCCATTACTGGGGATATACCCAAAGGATTATAAATTATGCTGCTATAAAGACACATGCACACGTATGTTTATTGCAGCACTATTCACAATAGCAAAGACTTGGAATCAACCCAAATGTCCATCAGTGACAGATTGGATTAAGAAAATGTGGCACATATACACCATGGAATACTATGCAGCCATAAAAAAGGATGAGTTTGTGTCCTTTGTAGGGACATGGATGCAGCTGGAAACCATCATTCTTAGCAAACTATCACAAGAACAGAAAACCAAACACCGCATGTTCTCACTCATAGGTGGGAACTGAACAATGAGATCACTTGGACTCAGGAAGGGGAACATCACACACCGGGGCCTATCATGGGGAGGGGGGAGGGGGGAGGGATTGCATTGGGAGTTATACCTGATGTAAATGACGAGTTGATGGGTGCAGCACACCAACATGGCACAAGTATACATATGTAACAAACCTGCACGTTATGCACATGTACCCTACAACTTAAAGTATAATAATAATAAATAAATTAAAAAAAAAAAAAAGAAAATCTGTTATAAGGCTCAGATAAGTTATGTTTGTTTTATTGGTAAAGAAACTGAGGATTGAAGAAATGAATTGAAGATTATAAAGCTAGAAAACTTTGAAGTTTTGAAACTGTCCAGGTGTCCTTGTACAACGATAGCTTTGGATGGGAAGAGTCCCAACATAGTCACCATAGACAGCACAGAGGGCTGTGACTTAAACAAAATGAACCAGTGCTTTTCAAACTTGGCTGCACATTGAAATTACCTGGGGGACTTTAGATATATGGATGCCCTTGTCTCACTCCCATTTATTGTAATTTTATCGATCTGGGGAGTGGCTTGGAGTTGGACATTTTTCAAAGATCTCTAGGTGATCAAAAGTGCAGATAAGTTTGGGAATCACTGGTATGAACCTTTGAATTAAGACAGTATTTCCCAAATTGATTCATGCATGTCATGTCGTATGTAAGATGGCTTCTGTGGTAGAAAAATATTTTAAAATAGTTATATATTTATTTTTATATGTAGTTTTTTAAGTGTTATAATAAACCAAACCCATTATCTCATACACATTCTTTCACACAAAGCTAAAGTAGACATTTGCATTATTTTAAAGAGTGAATTACTTTAAAAATTGTTAAGCAAGAAATAGTATAACTGTATGTGGAAAGAGAAAGTGATATAGAAATAAATGTAGAGAAAACTAGGTTAAGTGATTACATTTCTAGAAGACGTCTGTTTCATAGGTGTAAGTAAACTCTTGAGACAATGTCTGTTCCCTCATTCATTTGGTTGCTGTATTAGAACACTGGTAAATCAACTCTATGTTGTCAGCTACCTAAAGAGGTCAGATCCTAGTGAGGTGAGACCATGAAGCACCTGGGGTGACAGAAGGTGACAGAGGCATGAGTGGCAGGAAATGACTAGGAACAGTTTTATCTTCTTCACAAAGGTAGTTAGCTGTCCCTGGGTTTAGCATACAGAGGTGGGAGCAATGTGAAAGAGGCAAGATATTTCCCCAAATAATTTAAGGTTTTAAGAAAAAAAAGCTGAGATAGTATTGAAAATAATTCTGGAAGCTATATTTATACTCTAAATATAAGATGCTGGCAAAGAAAATCTTAAAGGAACTAGTGGATAAGAAATTGTTTAACCAGATATTATAGCATAAAAATCACAATCACCACCAGAAGAATAACAACAGCAATAACGTTAGGTTGGTCCAACAGTAACTGCGGTCTTTGCCATTACTTTTGCACTAACCTAATAATATGATGTAGTGCTGACAAAGCAATACCTGAGAAAGATCAGGACCACACTATATAATATTCAAAACTCAATCCCAATATATTAGTATTTAATATATGATCACGACAAAAAACAATAGATGCCTCAGTCAATGTCATTGGAATGATTCGCTTGTAATTGAAAAAGAAAATGCATGTGTATCCCCAAGATATACATGCTAAAAACTAAAAGTATTAGAAGAAGTTTAGACTAATACAAACATATATATAATATTCAAATGGAGAAACTTTGCTTTAATGAAATAAAAAACAGAAACCATAAAGGAATAAAGCATTGGCAGATATAACCATGTGGTAATTTAATTTTCGTATGACAAAATTAATGGCAAATAAAAAATGGATTAAAATATTTGCAATTTATGTTGCAAAATGTTAATATCCTTGAGATAGAAATAAATCTTATAAATCAGTAAGCGGAGACAAGTATACCAATAGAAATGGCCAATAGACAGAAAGATGTAATTCTCAAAGAAAAGCATATTAAATATTTATTGAACATGAAAAACACAAGTAATGAAACTTAAATTATAGTAATAAAATACATTTTTATCAATTTGGCAAACAAATTATAACATAAATAGATTATAAATAGGTACAACAATTTTGGAGGGTTATTTGGCAATAAACAGAAAAATGCAATTTTGCAAGGCCCTTGATCTAACAGTTCCACTTTTAAGAATTTATCAGAAGAAGACAAATATAGACAAGAACAAAACTTTAGCTGTAGTATTGTTTGTTTGCACATTATTTAGAGCATTGGAAATTTGTAATGCTCTACATGCTAAAAATAGTACAGTAGTTAAATAATTTTTGTCCATTGAAAAACAGAATAGAATACCATTATTGAAACTGATGTGCTAGGAAATATAAATATGAGGGACTTAACAAAAGAAAAATGGAAAAATATTTGTATTGTTAAACATGGTCATTGGATGCAATTGGGTTCATGATATTATTTTCTCTAATTTTGGAATGCTCAAAGTTTTTCATCGCAAATGTGTGTTTTGTTAATCATTGTGGTAAGCTAATATGCACTGACACAGAAAAAGTTTCTCAATATAGTTAGTATAAAAAGCAGGCTAATGAAATTTAAATGTGATATAATATGAGATTTTGGAGTGAAAAAACAGTGTGTGTCTTTGTGTCCTACACAAAGGGCAAAAATAGTTGAAAGAAATAACAGAAGGTTTAAAAATTATTTCAGAAAAATTGAGGTTGCCCATAATTTTTCTTTTTAATCCATATTTTCATCAATGAGCATCTGTGACTTTTTAAATAAGAAAATATGCTCTGAAATAATATTTGATATTAATATTTTACCTTGACATTTTAAAAATATAAATCCTCTTCAAGCAGTCAATTATTTATTTGACATGTATTGAGCACTAACTCGTGTCAGGTCTTGTGAACGGAAGTGTAAGGAAAAAGATGAACATGACATAGTTCTTCATCCTTACAGGGAAACTAGGTACACACGTGAATAATTACAGAACATCATGGTAAATGCTATCACAGCACAATACCTAAAGAGCTATAGGAACTCACAGAGAAAAAGAGTATTATTTTGGTTTCATTAATAGTTTGATAAAAAGTTAGCAAGAACTTGGTTTTCAACTATTACTAATGAACTAAAAGTTTTCTTGTCATGGACTTTTTCAGTTGCCATTATTTTAGCTACTCAACACACCTCCTGCAGGCTGGTAGGAGAGGCAAATCACCTGGATGCTGGGCCCAGGGATGTCACTGATACTCTTCCTGGAACCATTCTAGCTCTGGACAGCTCCATTTCCTCAGCACTATCTCCTAACTCTTGAGCTTGTCCCACCAAGCCTGGAGAGCAGCTTTGGGAGAGTCTTGTGCTGGTAGAGATACTGACAAGTGTACAGAGAATAATTTTGGCCCTGATTAAGCCCTCTCATTGCTAGAATATCTGTAGTGACTTTAGTTTCCCTTTTAGTTATTTTTTGAGAGAAATGAAATGAATTGTTTTAATATACCTTACCTGCATGCAGATCACTCAAAACAGATTTTTATTCTCCAGTACCGTAGGCATTAACTACATGTTGCCACTGGGCAATTGAAATATGATTAAGTTCAAATTGCAATGAGATAGAAGTGCAAAATAACATACCAGATTTCAAAAACTTCGTGAAAAAAAATATAATCTCTTATTTAGCTTTATTTCTTCCAAGAAAAAAAAAAAAAAAGGCCATGTAATCTAAACAATTGTTATATTGGTTATATGTTAAAATGATAACATTTTAAAATTTGGGCTAAATAACATATATTGCCAACATTAATTTCACCTTTTTCTAACTTATTTAATGAAGCCACTAGAAAATTGAAAATTACAGGTCTGGCTTACATTTGTAACTTCACCTGAGAGTTCTATTGGATACTGGATTAAAAGCTTCAACAGATGAGCCCTAAGGTACCTCCAAATGCTGAAATTTTATAAGTGCTTTATTCCATCTTCATAATAATTCTATTTGGTGAGGATAGCATTTTACAGATGAGGAAACCATAACAAATGGCCCATCAGCTCGCTTCCCGAATCCACTGAAGAGCATTGTATAAGTTATTTTGTTTGTTCTGTTTGGTTGGTGAAGTATTTGCTTTAATACTTCTTAAAGTACAGTGGGGAAATGGGCAATCCACAACATTCAATCACTTGGCAGTTACTTTGTCCTTCTTATTTCCCATGTGATAAGGAACAGGCATATAAACAAGTGAGCTCATCAGTTCAAATTCTCAATCTCTCTCCTCTCGCTCTCATGTGTGTGCGTGCACACCCGCACACACACCTCTGAAGATGTCTGCCATTTAAAATAGTCACTTAGAAATGTAGAATATGCTCTAATGGTCCCTGATTGGATCGTTATACAACATAGATATATATCAAGAAATCACACTGTACCCCATAAATATGTACAATTACAATGTACCAATTTTAAAAATTAGTAAATAAAAGAATGTAAAAATATACCGACTATTAATTATATAGCTAAGGGAAAATGTGAAGTCTTCTAGTAAAGGAGCCTCTTCTCCTAACTTCCCCCCATCCCTTATACCCCACCCCTGTATTCCCCCAGCTATGGAACCCTTTCTTCACATTAGCTGTTGAATAGAATGCTGGTACTGAATACAGATGAACAATGTGCTGCTCTGATGGATGCAATGGAGATCTGGAATCCTCCTCCCTCTACCTCTCCTTGCAATTCCTGAAGCACATCTGAGTTTCTTCAAAATTCAGTTTGAAAAGAAAAGTTAGGCCCAGAGAAGTGAATTTCAGGAACATTACTTATTTGTATATCATAGAAGGTCATATTTCCTCTATCACCAGGTACATTTCCAGAACTAACCCCAGTCTTGATTCAGAATAGCAAGGATGCACCTTCTTCATTCTAAAGAAAGAACTAAGTGGGAATCTCTCTTGGGTATGTAGACAAAGGAGATAGGATAGACAGAATGCCTTAGAAAGAAACCAACCAAAACAAATCAAACTATGGTGCATTTATTCACTTACTTTTCTGTTTCACAGTAATACAGCCTTGGTTTCCAGAATTAACTTGTACATTGTCAGTAAAAGCCCAACACTTTTTTTGTTGTTGTTGTTTCAAGCTAGAGTCACTTTGTTTTGGAGCTAAGTAGATACTGGGTCTCTTTCTTTCCTGACCTTTATGACGATTTTGAAGAAAAACACTCCACCAGCAGCCTGCCTTCACTCCGCTTTTAAGCTCTTCTTAGGATGCTCACATCTGGTAAGTGCAGATGGCTGTCACTAAAGGCATAATAAAAAAAGTAGAGACCTCCTTAGGTTTCTGGCTACTCTATGTCGACAAGCTGAGTCAGTGTTTGTGATTTTATCCTCGTAAGTTTTCTTTTTTGGGTACAAATCAGGCTCAGCCTCCTAACCGTCTCAGAGAACTTACTCTCATTCCTCAGAAATCAATGATCAGGAGGGCATTTGGTTCTGAATGAGTATATGTCAGTCTACTCTGAAGGAAACCCAATGTTTACATTTTTATCTGTTGATATTTTAATTAACAATTTAAGTGCAATGTTTGCCCTGTGAGTTCAATGGGAAAAACTCTGCAAATAAACAGCAGTTCCCTCTTGGACAATCACTCTGTAAATTAGCTTACTTTGTCAATAAAGTGCATGCCTATCAGACTCTTCAAAGCAGCAGGGGTGAGGATGTTCATTTACTTAAGCAGTAGGTTCTACCATTAGCGTTTGTGATTGGTGTTAATTAGAACTGTGTGTGCGTGTCTCCCTGCCAGAGAGCCCACGTTTTCAAAATCCTAGTAACAATCAAGCTATTAATAAATTAATTACCCATATTTGTTTCTGTTTCTTTTTTAATCTAATTGAACCTTTTTGAGCAATACCATCTTGATGAACATTCGAGGACTGGTTTCCCAGAACTAGAATGGTTTAAATCATGCTTGATGACTGTGTTTAAAAGAGCCTTCTAGGACTGTTTAACCTAGTCATCAAACTTTTCAGAAGCGTAAGTATTTTAGCAATTTGGAACAATTTTTTAAAGTTTTTTTTTAATTAAATGGGCTTTGATAAAGTAAATGTTTTATTTTTCCCAAAGTATTGAAAGTAAACAAATTGGATTTACTGGCATCCAAGAGAATTCAGAGTATTGGGAGATATCTAAGAAGATATTAAGGTTGTGTTGACAAAGTTGGGTAATTAGAGCAATTAAGTAGATAATTCAGATGCTCCTGGTAGAGATTTGGGGTCCCTGATATTAGAGAGCTCAGCTACCCCATGTGAAAAGTATTTTCCTTTGACCTAAAATATCCAGACTGAATAGATTATTTTTAGCTCTCTCTCTTTGCCTTGGGAGAATATAACCTATACGTTTCTCAATTACCTTGAAACTGGACAGACGAGCCAGTGTAACTCAAAGCTGTTTTCAGTACTGCTAGCATTTGAAGTGCAGAAAGGAGTGAAACATGATTTATATATTATGCTGTTGGAGTATTTAATATTAATATTTAAGTGCTACTTTTTATTAGCAAACACATGATTCTCTGGAAGAGTTGAGGAACACCTCAATCCAGCTTGGTGCTTTGCATTGGTCTGTACTTTCCAGAAGTGTTTAAAACTTACAATTCTTTATACCCCTTGAGAAATTCCTTGTAGATCAAGTAGGAAACTCACAGTTGTGTTTTCTCTATGGCTTATTTTCTGCTTAGATATCACCAGTCGCCCTGAGAACTATGTACCTCTTCATTTCCTGACTCAATCCTGTCAATTTGACTCATGGACACCTAAGCATCAGCTGCGACTGTGCTTGTGGGTTCTTACACCTTGATGGGTACCTAGACCCTAAGGATGTCTTTTTAATAATTAGAAAAACTGGAAGAAATCTTACAGAAACTCTTAGGAATGATTATATCTCAGTATCTTATTTTCTTAAAAATAGTTATGGCATTTGGCTTTAGACAATGGAATTAGTCATTTTAATGGATTTTAGCCTGGACAGATGCTCCTTATTCTCATGTACTCCTGAATTTGTGCTCCTATGAAGATAGCATCCCTGCATAGTAACCATGTAGCATGCCACAAAGGATTATTATGGTAGATGGAAGAATAATCACAAGATGAGAACACTTTCAATAAAGTGAAAATGAAACTAGACATTTCCAATAGCCATGAGTATCATGTTTGTTGCTAAACTGTGTGCTCTGGCTGAAAGGGAGAAGGATTTTTCTACAAATTAATAGACATTCTTGTATTTGTGTATTTCTTATACGTGACAATTCTATACTGAAGCATGTTTTGTTTTGTCTTCCTTCCCCCTTAATTATATTGAAGTCTGTGTTTGTAGACATGGGGAAAAAGCAGCATGTTGTCTATACCACAGTACATTTCTGCCTTTTAAAATAATATCTTACAGCAAGGAAGAAATTTATACAGACACAACATAAAATCTTCTTAAGTGGTAGAGAAATCAAGACATTCAGTGAATTAAATTCCTAATGAAAACATTCTGTGTTATGAGGAGACAACTAGATTATTTTTGTCTACGGCTAAATGCTTAGAAGTTACAGACTATATCTGTATTCTTCCTTTGTTTTAAGAAAAAGAATTAGTCTTTTAAAATTAGCTAGTTATTTTATATACATGTATATAACTTAATATGAGCAATTTTCATCAACCAAGAAAACTCTCCCAACCTATGTCTGTACCTACATATGCAGCATGATTATGGCCATCGGTAATGATTATATTTGCTCACATGATATATTTGTTTGTTGTTTTTTTAAAAAAAATACAATTCATAATGTGAAACTTTGAAATTTAACTTTATAGGAGCTATTTCTTGCATTTAACAACAGTTCTCCAAAAATTAAAAGAGAAATATTTGGACTACATATGAAGTGGAAAAAAAATGGACCAAGCAAATGGAGTATTATTGGTTATTCGTTTTGAGTGCCTTATTCTAAATAGGATTATAGGTCCTGCTTTCTCTACTGATAAGAATTAATTGCTGCTTCATGCATTTTGACATTTTTAGGACCATCAAGTCCAGACTCACAACATCATGATTTAGTTTTCTTATAAAGATCAATCCTTTAAAAACTATAAGCAATCTTGTGGGTGGTATACTTCTGATTAAATTAAAGGAAAAGCAATTAATTAATTTATTTTTTCTTTAAAGACTCCATGGAAAGAGAGGGGTAGAGAAATGAAGAGAGGAGAGTGAGAGAAAGAGAGAGAGGGAAAGAGTAAAGGATGCTTATGTCCATTGAGAATAGGTGTATTTCTATATAATATCAGAGATTTGTGGGTTTTTCCTGGCCTGAGGCATGGAAAAGATAAAGCATTGATTTGGTTTTAAAGGATTTTGTAAGCAAATGTATACAAAGTGTTTATAAAGGTCCTTGGAGTATGTTGGGAAATAATACTGAAAAAATACTGTTGAATTTATAAATGCAGCCATTAACAGTAGCCAAGATTGCAAGTGTTCATATTTATTGTGCAGTGACTAATTCTATTTTTATACTGTATGAAACATGTTAGGGTTAGCCCCAATGGCACTGCAGGGCTAAGGGCTGCTAATATTTAGAAATATTATTGCATGTTCCTTCACCATAGTAAAGCTACATCTGACTTGCATGAACTTTGGAATGTGCAAGAATGTAACTTCATTTTTTAACTTGGCACTATGCAAATATTTATTTTCTTAATTAAAAAATAAAGAAATATTTAAAAAATCGAAACACATATTGCCAGTGCCCTGTTCATAGTCCCCCCAAAACAAACCATTTTGGAGCATGCCTACTGGATTTGCAGCTGCCGGCACTGGAGATTCTTGGACTGAGAGATCTCTCTATAGTCTGCAGTCCACCTCTGCCTGTGCGTACAGCAGACTGGAATTCTCCAAGGGATTATTTTTCAGTTGCCCACAATGGCTGTTTGCTAATGTACATTTTATTGGATTCCTTCTTTCTTGTCTTACTTCCTTATTTCTTTATCAAGATTTCTTGAGATTACATCACTTTAAACTACATAAAAATTCTTATTTTAGGGTATGCTTCTAGAAAAACACAAGTCGTATGTATTTTTTGAATCGGTTATCTATTCATGCGGTTAAAAAAATCAATAGGGAAGAGCATAAACTGAAAAGTAATTCTTTACTACCCTTGTCCCAAGCAGTAAAACACTTAGGTAAGAACAAAGCGAGAGGAGTTCTTGCCTTGTTCCACATGTTTTAGATTTAGAGGGTCTTGCACGTCTCAAACACACAGAGATGTGAGTTTATTAAAAAGACAAAATGCTTCTACTCTCAGAAGAGCATCAGCTCACAGGGCTGCTCATCATCCTTGATATCACAATCCAAGCCCCAGGGAGGTGCTTCTTCATGTCTCTTGTCTGTTGTCTTGAAATAAAAGGCAACTGTGTTCACAGGCTCTGAAGGTTCGTGAGTTGTGTCACAGCTGACATCGAAGACAGACGCTGCTTCAGAGTATAGAAAGGTTTTGATCAGGGAAGCACTTAAATAACAGAAAAAGACAAATTAATTAACTTGTCAAGTACTTTGTCTGAGGTGGCATAGAGGTAATAGTTTCCTGAATGATCCATGTCTTGTTCTCGTCCTGCTCCAATTTGTGTTCCTGGGTGTTTAGGAGTCAGCATGGGGCTCACCATAGTTGCACATGAAAACTGAAGAACTTTCGCAATCACTAACAATTTAGATTCTTCTTAAATTTGGATATATTGCACAAATCTTTACAAATGTATTTGAAGTATGATGAAGTATGATGTCAATTTTTTACATTAACCACTAGAAAGATGATAAATGTTAGAAATACGTGTTTTTATAAAATTACTTTAAAATAGTGAATTAAATTTCAAAAAAGTAAATAAAGCATTTTCGTTTATTTGACTAGTTTGGTTTCAGATTGAAGTATTTTAAATTCAAATTTATATTTGGTGTTTTTAATGTTAATAAATATTTTAGAATAAAATAATTTTGAAAATATACAGAATGCTTTCATTTTTGTTCACTTTTAAATTTATAGTTTTAATAAAAATTATTTTCAAATTTGGTGAATGTTGAATTCATTTACTTTTTATGTAACTGAGACTGTGTACAAGTCAAGATTGTAATGAAAATAAAAGACGCAAGCTCAGCAAAGGAAAAAAGCAGACAATAAAAAAGAAATAGCAAATCTTCAAAGAGGTGGTTTACTCAAATTTTTAAAAGTATAAAAGAGTGAAAGCAAGTGGACTTCTATCATATGTGACCCAAGAATTCATGTAAAAGATATTACACATTCTTTGTTTAATGAATATTAAATATTGCTCGAAACAAGGAAGACGAGCAAGGAAATGATTCTTATCAATTCCACAATGAACAGGTCAGATAAATATCTGCATCTTTATATGCTCTACTAAGTAAAGACATAAATGCTTATAAATACAATGAGAATGGAAAAGAAATATTCACATCAGGTTTACCATTCAAAAGCAACAATAGCATCTTCATTCTGTTGATTAGAAGCTAAAGAAGATTGGATCATTTGTATTAAAAATCATTTGTGATGGTTAATACTGAGTGTCAACTTTATTGGACGGAAGGATGCAAAGTGTTGTTCCTGGGTGTGTCCATGAGGGTGTTGCTAAAGGAGATGAACATTTGAGCCAGTGGACTGGGAAAGGCAGACCCACCCTCAGTCTGGATGGGCACCATCTAATCAGCTGCCAGTGTGGCCAGAATAAAAGCAGGCAGAAGAACACAGAAAGATTAGACTAGTTTAGGCTTCTGGCCTACATCTCTCTCCTGTACTGGATGCTTCCTGACCTCGAACATCAGATTCCAAGTTCTCCAGCTTTGGGACTCAGACTGGCTTCCCTGATCCTTAGCTTGCAGACAGCCTGTTGTGGGACCTCTTCTTGTGATGGTGTGAGTCAATACTCCTTAATAAACACTCCTTTATATTCACATCTATCCTATGAGTTCTGTCCTTCCAGAGAACCCTGACTAATACAATTATCAAACTGAACAAGAAGTATGAGACAAACTGGAGTTAAATTACACTTCTTCAATGATGGTTCTAGAACACAGCCACCAGTAGTGCTGAAAGTGCAGGAATGTTTCCTGATACAAAGTCTGTTTTCAGATTTCAAATTCAAATTTCTAAGTACAACTTCCTTTGGTTAAACATGGCATAACAGTTAAGTAATTTTAAAACAAAATTATTTCTAGTTGGATAAAAAAACTTTTAGAAATTAGCTTTCATGTTCTAATTTGAAAGACAAAACACATAGGTATTACTGTTGTATGTACCAATCTTCAAGATCCACTTAGGCCAAAAATCATATTTGTGACTAGAAACATTTAGTTTCTCAGGTAACGTAATACAGAAATATCACCTGCACATACATACACATACGTCATATACAATTATTGGAACTGAAGAAAAAATGCTCAATAAGTAGCAAATGATTAATAGTATTTAGCAAAGACAAGTAAAACTTTGATACAAAATATTTGTGTGGTTCTTAAAAGACTAGTACATGTCTAATATTTAGCTAAGCAGAAGGATGCTTCCCACAAAATAGACAACAATGGAAATAATGTAAAATTGTTGGCTTAAAAGAAATATTTTAGAAATGTGATGCAAGAATGACCAACATATGACAGATAAAAAATATAAAATAATTATCTAGAATAGTAAAATCATAATTAGAATCAAAATTTAATGGATATTAAAGTGAGATAAGTCATACAAAAATTTTAAAAATGAAAAGTAAATATTATTTATGGAGATTTTATTACCACGAAGAAAAGTCATGTTGAACACCTAGTATTCGTTGTAGATGTATATTATCTACTGAAAGAATGAAACAGAATAGTACAAATTAATGATTATTTCCCTGGGTTTATGCCTATTCATTTAAAGAAGTATAGGTTTTGACTTAAATGAAAATCTAAAAAGACGCCTTTTAATTTTTGGGATTGATTTAAATATTGACAAATGCATGCCTTTGATAAGGGGAAAAACATGGTTAGTAAAGAAAAAGACATGTAAGCTAGACTTTTGACTGAAAATGTAAAACCATTCTTTGTGTTTATGTGTGGCACATAGATTGCATTTGTTACTAGGAAACATGGCATTAACCGTGAATAGTTTCTGAAGCAATTCAAAGAGTAAATATGGCATTTGCTAGATCTTCTGTAAAGTGGAATATGGTGATGAGACACATATCAAAATTTAGCCTTACTAAAACTCCTGAACAATTGATGGAAAGAGAACTAAAGTCTGTCAAAGCAATAAGAATTAGTTAAGACAGGATATGAAATGCAGTAAAAGTATTACGTGAAACAACAGAAATCTTCTTAAAGAGTAGATCAGGACCTTTGGTGAAAAAGTGAAATTATTTTGGAATTAGAACTTCCACACTTTTTGATGATTATGAATAATGCTAACAAAAGCTTTAAAAAGAATGCTAAATAGATCTAAGTTTGGTGATATCACTTTTTAAGACAGTGTTTTTTTAAATAAAAACTTTTTACAAGTCAAAAGAAACTGTGAAATAGGCAACATAAGTGATATCTCAATAAAACATAAGAACATTTTAACAAGAAAGTAAAAATACTTGCATGACTTTGAAGGAGAAGATCCAAAAAAAGCAATACAAATTTCTATAGAAATTATTTTCTTGTCGTAGATCAATGTGAAATCTCCATTGAAGAAAGATTTGAAAAACATTAAATAATGTATGCAGTTTTCCATTTTCTTTATAAAATACCAGCACTGATGAATTCTAAAGAATATGCTAGAAATACTGTATAGATCTAGATCAAAGGTCAGTAAACTATGGCTCTAGGGCTAAAGACAACTTGTTGCCTCATTTTGTAAACAAAATTATAGTACAATACAACTATGGCCAAACGTATAGGTATTGCCCATGATTGCTTTTATACTTCAATGGCAGAATTGTGTAGTTGCCACAGAAACCAAATGTCCTGCAAAGCTATTTACCCTTTGGGCTTTTACAGAAAAAGTGCCCTTAAGTGCTTAGATAATGCTTTAAGATACAGTAAAATATGCTACATAAACAATGATTAACATAATAAAAGAAAGTTTGTGTCAATAGAACTCAGAGTCTGAATAAAATCTTGACCATAAAAATATAATTAGGGAATTTGGTATATGAAAATATAAAAAATGGCTAGAATAAATATGTAATAATCTATGTCATTATGTTTCAATCATTATGTCATGGGATTCTTGTGGTGTCGCTTTTCCAGCTGGAAGCCTCTGTGGCCAGTGGCACTTTTGCCTGAATTTTGTTCATGCCTGCTGGGCTCATTCCGTCCACTAGGCCTGGCAGGCTGCACTTGGCTGGTGCTACCAGCCTGGATTCCACTCTGAAGTGGCTACGTTGTCTGGGTTATATACCCTCGGGTTCATCATCATGCACCAGGAAAATTTAGGACACAGAGACACGTGAGGATTTTAGGAGCAGAGGCTTCATAGACAGAAGAGAAGAGAGAGAAACAGCTCTCTACATAGAGAAGGCTGTCTCTGGGTGGAAAGGACCGGATGGTGGCAAATGCCCTGGATTTTATAGCCCAGTTTGAGGAGGTGGTATCTGATTTACATAGGGCTCACAGATTGATTCAATCAGGTTATACAGTATGCGAGGAAGGCTGGTGGCCCCACCCTAATCTTATTATGCAATTTTCCAAGTTGATTGGTGCCATCCTGTCTGTTCCTTACTGCAAAAAGTGGCTGACAACGACAAGGGAGGATGGAGCCGCCATCTTGAACGTTATTGGCACAACTGCCATTATCTATGTCTGCAGCTCAATTTTATAGGCTGCTCTTTGTTAGAAAGGAAAATAATCTGGGGCTGCTTTTCATTACAAAGAAAAGCCATACTGAAAACTCCCATACCCTTGCTATCTGCCTAAGTGATTTCTTTTTAACTCTATATCAATGCCTGCCAAAGGCAAGCCAGGCACAGAGCAGTGAGGAGTGCATGAATGAGAGAGCACACGGTCTGGCCTCTGTGCACAGTCAGGCATGCCAACTGCTGTGGCAGGGCAGGCAACTCCAGGTGCCAGCACAGGTGCTGGCTCCATGCAAACCTGCGGCTGGATCAGATGCACTGTAAGTGGCTTCCACGGTGGGGACCTGCCTCTGGACAAGGGAAATGCAGTGACATTCAGAAGCTTGGAGACACAGAGCCTCAAGGAGAGTGTCACAGCCATGGCTCAGAGAGCCCCTAAGTCTGGGCTTAAGCCCCTAAGTCTGGGCCCTGGAAGGACCACAGCTCTTCTCTCCTTGTTACCTGAAACATGGCAAGTGGGGGATGCATGTTTCAACCCTGTTTGTGTTATAGCTCTTTCAGTCCCACCATTCAGTGAGTCCTGAGTTCTTGTCCCACATCCAGGAAGAATGAGGTATGCAGACAAGTGGAAGGTGAGCAAGGCAAGGAGGTGCTTTATTGAGTGACAGTACAGCTCTCAGGAGACTGGGAGTGGGTAGCTCCTAACTGCAGGCAGGTTATCCCATTGAGTTTGCAGCCCTCAGCAGAGAGGGTACCTGGAGTGGGTAGCTCCAATCCACAGGCAAGTTTTCCCAACATCTTCGTGAGTCTGGCTAAGTCTGGGGTTTTTATGGGCTTCAGAAGGGAGGAAGTGCATGCTGATTAGTCCATGGTCAGCCATAGGTGGGTCCAGAAAAAGCACCATAAGTTCTCACTCTAGGCCATGGACTCCACCAGGAACTGACAGCCCAGCCCCCGTGTTTCAGGCCATACCTGGCTTGAAGGTGCAGCTTCACTGGGGACCAGCCCCTTTCTGCCCAGGAGCCTATCTGCCTCCTGCTACCATCTATGTGTCATCCATGGTGCCCAGACTGTGCCAAGGGGTGCCTTCAGGCCCACAATGAGCCAACCAGCCACCCTTAGCACCCCCTTGGCTTCCCTCCTATGCTTGTTAGCACCCAAAGTCCTGAGGGGCCGAGGTGGCAGGGAGCTGGCATGTCAGCACCTCTCTGAGTGTGCGTACACTTGGCTAGGTCATGACAGCACCGGGGTTCCGCCACAATTTTGCTCTGAAATTGGAGCAGGTGCTGGGAGCAGGGAGAGGCCAGGCAGCAGGAGCAAGCACTTCCAAATCTGTGGGGGTCAAGGCGGCTTCCTTGGACCCCAAGGGCACAAGGATGCCCAGGTCCACAGTCACAGCTGGGTAGCTGCAGCTGTGCCCAGGAGGACGGGGCTCCCGCCCTGCCAACTAGGAAGGGGGGTGGGGCTCCCATTGTTCTTGGCTCCTGCCAGCTCTGTGGAGTGCGCAGCCCCTGCAATGCCTTCCCTGCTGCAGCCAGCCTCTTCACAGCTCTGGATGGGCTGCTGCTGCTATCAATTATTATTTTTGTTGTTTATTAAAATTAAATTATGAATAAATATATGGTATCTATTTTGTTACTACTTTTTATTTGCTTTATTTTAATTATTTTATTTTTTAATAATTTTATGTAATACCTATATAATATGAATAATTTTATGTAATCAATATATGATAATTTTATGTATTAAATATATAATGATTATGTCTTTGTTACTCCTCTCAACATTGTTGACTCTTCAACAAAACTACAAGAACTGTATCATTAATAAAATTCAGTCATCTTTGTTATTTTGTCCACTTTTAGAAATATAAGCATATTTTTCTTTTATTTTAATTTTATTTTTTATTACACTTTAAATTTTATGGTACATGTGCACAATGTGCAGGTTTGTTACATATGTATACATGTGCCATATTGGTGTGCTGCACCCGTTAACTCATCCCCAAATGCTATCCCTCCCCCCTCCTCCCACCCTACAACAGGCCCCAGTGTGTGATGTTCCCCACCCTGTGTCCAGGTGTTTTCATTAGTCAGTTCCCACCTATGAGTGAGAACATGCAGTGTTTGGTTGTCTGTCCTTGCGATAGTTTGCTCAGAATGATGGTTTCCAGCTGCATCCATGTCCCTACAAAGGACATGAACTCATCCTTTTTTATGGCTGCATAGTATTCCATGGTGTATATGTGCCATATTTTCTTAATCCAGTCTATCATTGATGGATATTTGGGTTGTTTCCAAGTCTTTGCTATTGTGAATAGTGCTGCAATAAACACATGTGTGCGTGTGTCTTTATAGCAGCATGATTTATAATCCTTTGGTTATATACCCTGTAATGGAATGGCTGGGTCAAATGTTATCTCTAGTTCTAGATCCTTGAGGAATCGCCACACTGTCTTCCACAATGGTTGAACTAGTTTACAGTCCCACCAACAGCGTAAAAGTGTTCCTATTTCTCTACATCCTCTCCAGCACCTGTTGTTTCCTGACTTTTTAATGATTGCCATTCTAACTGGTGTGAGATGGTATCTCATTGTGGTTTTGATTTGCATTTCTCTGATGGCCAGTGATGATGAGCATTTTTTCACGTGTCTCCTGGCTGCATAAATGTCTTCTTTAGAGAAATGTCTGTTCATATCCTTTGCCCACTTTTTGATGGGGTTGTTTGATTTTTTTCTTGTAAATTTGTTTGAGTTATTTGTAGATTCTGGATATTAGCCCTTTGTCAGATGGGTAGATTGTAAAAATTTTCTCCATTCTGTAGGTTGCCTGTTCGCTCTGACGGTAGTTTCTTTTGCTGTGCAGAAGCTCTTTAGTTTAATTAGATCCCATTTGTCAATTTTGGCTTTTGTTGCCATTGCTTTTGGTGTTTTAGTCATGAAGTCCTTGCCCATGCCTATGTCCTGAATGGTATTGCCTAGGTTTTCTTCTAGGGTTTTTATATTTTGCTATTATAACAATATGGTTTTCATGGCAGAGAATAGACTATTTAACAGTTTTATTAGCTTGGTTTATGACGTTTAAACAGATAATATGCAGCCTCCATTTGTACTCTTAACCCAGATCCTTCAAATATTAGGGCTGGGCTTGTTACCCCTGTCTCCCAGGATCTCCTCCCCAAAGTTCAATTCTGCCACCAGTTTCTGGGTCATCCTTGCAAACACAGGTATACGTAGGTATACGTAAACAAGCATGTGAAGTTGCGTTTACTCTTCTAGGCTTCCATAAATATCATCTAGAGAGAATCATAGTACCTGTCTCACCTTCTTCCCTGCTGAGGATGTCAGAACCTCAGATAATAATGCCAAAGGAAGCTGCAAATGCTACTGATATGGGTTCCTAATTTGCATTCAAATGTACCCTGCCAAGTAAATTAAATTCTCTTCTGGCCTCCATAGTATTTATCTGTATCTTCATTTTTGTCAGAATTGTATCTGTGTCTTTTCTTTTTATAAATCATATAGTTTTAAGGGGTGATGGGTATTTCTTTTGAGCATGATAATGTGTGTGTGTGTGTGGGTGTGTGTGTGTGTGCTTGAATCTACATGTAGAAGCTGTGAGAGGAATGAGTTGGTTTGCACAACTATTGAAGAATTGTGAGAGTTGAGAAGCAGTGGGAGTAAGCGGATCAGAGAAAACAACAGCCAGAGGGACTTATGCCTGGAGAAATGGCCGAGAAAACCTTACTGGTCTTACCTTCACTGTGCCCCCACCCCCAGGGGAAAGAGGAGGTTAGGATTACATCATACCTGGTGGAAGTCTTTATGTCTTTAAGAGTAAGTTATGAGGTGTAAATCCCTCTCCATTGCTACCACCTCATCTTAAGTGAAAACTAGAGACTTCACTTACACTTTTGGTATCAGAGGCTCTTTTGGGCAAATAGCAAGGGAATTATATCAGTGTACAGAATTTGAAATGGGTTAAAATTGTACATGGCATGAGGGGACAGCTGACATCTGGATTACATATTTTATATGCCTTTTTAAATTCCCAAATCTGTGAGTTTCAGACCACGAGGGAATATGTCTGATTCATCCCTGTATCTTCAGTTCTAGAAATGTACTTGGGATGTAATTATACCACCATTAATTATCTGGAAATCTTGTTGGATGAACCAGCTTCACACCAGAAGATGTGACTAGTGAAGCCGACTTTAAATACATACTAAAGATACAATGAATAAATCTGTAGATTAGGTTGGATGGTACTCAAGCTCTATCTCTCCTTTGTTAAAATAGAGACCAAAGTATTAGCTATTCTCTAGTGTAGTGCAATGCTGATGTTAAAATCTCCATCGTGATAAGCAGGTGTCCCTAAGCATCTAATTCCCAGGAAGTGACTTATATACTGAAAAGATGCTTACTCATTTTAAAACTCCTGCTTGTTTTCTTTTTTTACAATATACTAATAAGTGTCACTTTGGAAGAATCACACACAATTTATTTTAGTCTTTGCAATGAATTGAAACTGAGGCATTATGGAGTGCTTGCAAGGATTCCTCATTTTTGAATTTGATACTCTCAGTGTTTAAATGATACCTCTTGAAAAGATTCATACCTTTTTTTTAAAAAAAAAGGCCAATTTCAGATCTGTAAAGAGAATATGGAAAAATTAATGCCTCTAAAAGAAATCTTGAGACACAAGATGGGTCTATAGAAACAGATCATGTAGTACAATCTTATTTCTATTCCACTAACCTCTTTTCTGTATCTTGGATTGTTTTCGATAGAACACTATACTGATATAAATGCAAACATCCAGGAGAAAATAGATTTTGTTTTTAAGATCAGAAGGAACAGATTTTCCATAAAAATGGGGTTCACTGAATTTCTAGGCACACAGAATTTTTTATTATACATGAATTTTTAATGAATCAACATTCAGAAAAGGGGTTCCATGGGGCTAAAGGAAATATGTGTCAGATTATACGGAATGAGTGAAGGATAATAATGATAATAATCATAGCTGAAATTTAACCTGGGTTTTTCTTCTAAGGAGCTCAAGACATTTCACATATATGGAGATTTATTTTTCACCCTGTAGGAAGAATATTTTCAGGAGGATGCTGACCCATCAGGAGGCCATAGAGAAATAGCTTAATTATCCCTTGGTGCCAGGCTGTGTAAGAATAGTTTTCCTTCCAGGACCTGAGATGAAGTGAAACATACATAGTCACTTTGATCATATAGCCGTAGAGTCCCTGGGGCCCCATTTCAGGGTCTGCAAGGGATTTAAGTAAAAACACCGAGAGTATATAAATATGAAAAGTCTGCTAAGACATTTTCTCCTTCTTATAGAATTCTCAAGGTTCACTTCTCTTAGCCTTAACAATCTGTCCTCCTAATGGGCTGTTTTGAGGTGATACTGAACTAAGAACATACATGCTAGCCATTTTCCAAGACTAGCCTCAATCTGGGCTATAGAAAGAGGGCAGGCTTAGAGCCAAAGAATCATAGTATTTAAAATGGACAGTAGAATATCTTTCAAACAATCAATTCCTGAGGTGAGAAAACAGATTAGTCAAAGATAAAGTATTTGTTTAAAATCATTCAGATCTTCAGTATATGGATGAGAATGAATGCAGGTGTCCTTTCTCTTTCCTTGAACAGTTAGAGAGGGCAGGACTTTGAAGGAAAATCACTAACTCTATTAGCTTATATGACATTTGAGCCGAACAACCCATAAGACATGTATTAAAGTCCTTTCTATTTTACAGAGTAAAGTGTGAAAGGATTATGAGATTTGTCCTCACTTCTCCAGCTCCTTTCATGTTATACCTGTCATGTGCTTATGGACACACTATTCCAGAAGGGCTGCCCCTCTTCTTCCCTAAAGGGAGAAGTCATTCATTATATCAATTTATTTGCTATTGTCAGTTTGAACTCCAAATGAGTAAACAAAGTACTTTTCTTTAATAAAGAGGTAATTTGTACAAATTTAGTATGAGGATCTTCTCTAGAATATTCCTAACATCTCTTTCCCTTACCTTTAACTGGACATCTCCAAAGATGAGCATTCTTTTCATTAAAAGGATGTGATAGTGATTACCAGAACATTCTTAAAGTTAATGTTTAAACATTCCTCATTATAATGAACTGCTACTGCTTGACTTCCTCTCACATGTAACCACTGGCCCCAGTTTTGACCTCTAAGGTAACACAGATTAAAAACATTATTCCTTGAATAGTCATTTTCATATCTGAGGACAGCAACCTCATCATTCTTCTAATTTGTTTATTGTCCAAGATCATGTATTTCAAAAGAAAGAAAAAGTAAGGTGCTCCCACCCCATGTTTAATTTCGAATTAAACTTAGGAAAAAATAACCAAGTCTCCCATGTATACAATATACTTATACTCATACTTATTACAATATACTAATAAGTGTCACTTTGGAAGAATCACACACAATTTATTTATGGACACACTATTCCAGAAGGAATAGTTCATGATTAATTGGATTTGTACTAGTGAAAGTTTTGAATAGAAGGGTAAGGCAATAAGAGCCATGTATTTTGGAAGATTATGGCAGCAGTCATGGGTAGGAGGAATTGAGGAAAACAAAAACAATAGACTTAAGAGAAGTGGCAGGTAGCCTCAGTGTCTTTTAGTATGAGGCATGGAGAACCCATCAGACATCCAGTCACTGCCGTCTATCGCCACGAACACATTTGCTTTATGAATTATTTCTTGTGTAGTATTTGTAAACTCAGAAGACTGGATCAGATAATTATTATGTCTCCCAATTCTACATGTCATGTCTTTGCCCTTTATTTAGGAAAAGAAGTGCCAGGTTTACTGCCTCCTTGGAATTCTATTTTGTTCGTATTAACAGGTAGTAGCTTTAATCCATGCATACGAAGTAAATTTTAAAACATCTTGAAGATAAATACCTTGGACAAGCTACAATAGGATCTTAAAGTACCCACAAATCCAAAAATGAGCAACGAGAAATACTCTGCCTATAGACATTTCCTGAAATTTTAAACAAATCTGAATTAAATAGAATGAACAGATTTTTGGACCTGTGAGGGCTCTAAGATCCTACCTTGGTTAGTCCAAGACAGCATACTTCATTATGTTAACAAAAGCAGTCTATATGGTTTGTTTGCTTTGGGGGATATACAAACTAATTTTCTAATATTGTTATTATTTTGAGATGGAGTCTTGCTCTGTAACCCAGGCTGGAGTGCAGTGGCACAATCTCCACTCACTGCAACCTCCACCTCCCGGGCTTAAGCAATTCTCCTGCCTCAGCCTCCCAAGTAGCTGGGATTACAGGTGCCCACCACCATGCCCAGCTAATTTTTGTATTTTTGTACAGACGGGGTTTAACCATGTTGGCCAGGTTGGTTTCAAACTCCTGACCTCAAGTGATCCGCCCACCTCAACCTCCCAAAGTGCTGGGATTACAAACTCAAGTGACTGTGCCTGACCTCTAATATTATCTTATATAAGGCTAATGGTTTGATGTTGTCTGTAGGAGTATCATAGTTAAAGTGAGACCAGGTCTGAATTGCAGCTCTCCTTAGGGGAAATGTTGATTAAATACAAGGGGCATGGACTTATTTAAATTTAGTAAAATTTAATGAAATAAATAAAAATTAAAATACTTTAAAGTAGCCAATTTTAGTTGTAAATCTAGGTACAGAAATCAAGTCTTCTAATGCTAATTAAACTTTTTCTGTTACAGTAACAGGCAGCTGCCTGGAATCTACATATAATTATGAGATTAATTGTATCATTTGAGATAAAATGTTGACATTTTGAAACTTACCTCTCCTCTGGACTAATCAGATGAAGTTACAGCTATGAATATTTTCTATTCAGGAATACAATCTGAAGGACAAAACAGCTCTTTTGTTCCTTCTGAAGAAACACTAAATAACAAGTTTAAGGGAGAATAAAGTCATACTCGGGTCTCCAAATGTATGCTCCACTGTCTCTTGCTAAAACTCATTTCTTGATTTTGGTGTTTATGTGTGTGCGTGTGTGTGTGGATCTGTTTCTCTCTCTCTCACTCTCTGCTACTTTTCTACAGCACAACTAATAATCTCTTGAACACTGCGCAGATGTTTTCCCCATTCTGTGTCATACTTATTTTTCAAGTGGCTTCTGAGAGCAGATGTTCCCATGTGTCTTTGTAACTTCTTTGCAGTTGATGCTTTTGCAACATCAAAAAAAAAAGTGTGGAGGTAAAGAGGAAGAATACTAAGAAGAACAATTACATAGCTGATGTTCTATTAGAACAGAAGGAAAATAAAGACCAGTACATGTTTAACTTTTAACTATGAGTTTGTGAAAGAACTTCCACTCAATTCAGTTGAATTGAACAAATATTTATTGAAAAACTATGTATAAGGCTCTTGGCTAGGTTCTGGGGGAGTACAAAGTAGACAGATGTCACATAAGTTGGAGAAAGGATATTTGCAAAACAAGAACACTTTCACAAGGCATATATGCGAGTTTGTATCTCAAGCAGAAGGCAAGAATAAAGTACGAAAGTTTAGAACATATGCAAAGAAAAGCAAAATTATCAGCAGAGTCTGGAGATTGCCTTGTGGTGCAATAATTGGGAATTTAGATTCAAAAGATGGCTTAGGGCTAGAGTATAAAGAACCATGAATGACAGACTGAGGAGTTCATGATTAATCGGATTTGTACTAGTGAAAGTTTTGAATAGAAGAGTGAGACAATCAGAGCCATGTAGTTTGGAAGATTATTGCAGCAGTCATGGGTAGGAGGAATTGAGGAAAACAAAGACAGTAGACCTAGGGAACCACAGCTACCCATTCTACTAGTGACAAAATAATAAGGTAGGATGTAATCTGTAAAAATAATAGGGTTGTAGAATCAAAGAGATTGAGGTTAGAGAAATCATTGTAGAGTGCTCCTTTCATTTCTTTTCCTTCCTAAAGATGTGAGTTAGAAAAGCAGGAGGAACAGTGCTTCCAGTAATAAAAATTGGGATGTCTAAAGAAATTATTAATGTAAGGGTAGAGATTATGAGCTTGGTTTTCAGGTAACATATCCAGTTGTTGATTTTCAATAGGCAAAGCATATTTAGAGTCAAGAAGATGGTTTTGTGCTGAAGATAAATATATTATAAAGTTCACTGTATAGAATTGAAAGGTTATCAAGAAAAAGGCTGAAAAAGACTGTGGAAGAAAACTAACAACAAGACCTTGGCAATTAGTGTGGTCCTGATAAAAAGCCAGAGGGAGAATATGAGCCTGCTAAGATGGCTAATACTGACAGTGCAAAGGGTAGTAAGGAAAGCTTTCAACAAAGTTGAGGCTGGGCACAGTGGCTCACGCCTGTAATCCCAGCGCTTCGGGAGGCTGAGGCAGGGAGATCACCTGAGGTCAGGAGTTCAAGACCAGCCTGGCCAACATGGTGAAACCCCGTCTCTAATAAAAATACAAAAAATTAGCCAGGCGTGGTGGCATGTGCTTGTAATCCCAGCTACTCGGGAGACTGAGGCAGGAGAATCTCTTGAACCCAAAAAGCATTGCAGTGAGCCAAGATTGCACCACTGCACTGTAGCCTGGGTGACAGAGCAAGACTCTGTCAAAAACCAAAAAACAAAAAACAAACACACACACACACACACACACACACAAAGTTTAAAAAGAGTTCCATCTGCTACCTAAATCCGTCCAGCTGAAAGTTTAAAGAATAAGGAAAGACTAAGGGATTTGGCTATTATAAGGTTTTGCTAAGGATAATTCACATTCATCTGTTAACGTAATAATTAATTTGTTAAAATGAGAATTAAGTTAAAGTAAGTTGAGGAGAATTCCCATTCTTCTATTGGATTCATTTCTGATTTCTCATCAGTCATGGCAGCGGGAGACTGAGGGCCTGCCATCTTGATGGAGAGAATCTGACTCCTAACTTAGGCACCAGAAATTGCATAATTTCCCATTTTCCACCCTTCAAGATGCCCTCATTGCAAATATCAACCACACTTTCTTCTCTATGGATCTATTTTCCATTCATCTATGGCAGGAAATGACCAATCTATTTCCTACTGTCCTAATTTTGCCTGATTTTAACAATAACAACATGGCAGGGATACCATCTCTCAGAATCTGTAGATTGGCTTTCTTGGGTTATAGTCATGCCAGTGTGAGACTGGGAGTCTGCCATCTTGATAAGAGAGAACTTGACTCCTAAGCTTGGTTGGAATGGGACTTGCAATTCTCTCCCGGGCTTGTTGCTTCAGAACTTTGGAAAGCATAACTTTGACTCTCCGCAGGTGAGTTTCTCTATAATTTCAGATTTAGTTGAGTATGTAATTGTTGAAGATCATCGTAGTATATTCCAGTAGTATAATAGAGAGGAATATGATAAACTTCATTGTTGTACATTTTCTAATTCTTAGAAATTCATTCTTTATTTCAACCTGAGTTTCCTTCCAAATAACTTCAAGTTTGGTCCTTCTCCTCTGAAGGGAGAACATAAAGCCTCAAGCAAGTTATTGAATGCAGACTGTTGCTTGTCTTTCTTCTAAGATTGATATAAATATATGTGAAGATGAATGTGGAAGTATTTCATGAAACTATTTAGTTGTTTAATTGTTGGTGTTATTAATTAAAAGTAGGAAAACAGGCAATTAGAATAAACAAACATGGGTGTAATAGCTGACGGCAAAAAAGACAAAAGATGTATTAATTATAAAAACATAAAAGCAAATGTTTGTGGCGCACAGTGGTCCACATTAACATTAATCACTACCTGGGTACTTCAATCGGGCATGAATTGATTAATTAGTATTTATAATACCAATGTAATACTGTACTAATTGTAATACAAGTGTAACATTTGTAATATTGACCCAAATTCATCAGTAAAATGTTCCATTATATTCAGTCTATTCTCCACAAAAGCATGGAAGAATGGACTGCATTCAGAAACCTTTTCAGCCAAAGAAATTGAAAATCATTTAAAAGAGTCTTGTGCTACACACTTCAGCCTCTGTTATTTGTAACATGTTTTTTGCAGAGCATTGATGTTTCAAGCAATGCTGGGTCAACCCAACCATTCAGCACATTCACTGGACCTGGTCGTGCCAAGCTCCTCCACGGCATGATTCCGAGTTGAGATAGGCACAGCCCTTTTCAACACAGAGCCTTTCTTCCAACACTCTTCATTTTTCTTTATATGGCCTTTTCATCTTTGCACTTTATGGCCACGATCCCTGAAAACTCCCACCTCTCAAATATTTGAGGAATAAAGAAAGATTGAGCAATTTGGCTATTGTAAGATTTTGCTAACTCATACTGGGTTAACTTTTGGTTGGCATTAGAAGTGGAACCACAATGTAGGTTTCAATTGTCTAATATTTTATACAGAAGTTTTGTATCTGTTTTACATAAAAAGACTGTAATTTAACTTAGTTTAGAGTTCAAAGTACTGAAAACATAAAAGATGGGGAGAATTCCCACTCTTCTATTGGATGAATTTCTGATTTCTCACCAGTTATGCCAGTGGGAGGCTGAGAACCTGCCATTCCATTTCTGGAAGAACGGAATACATTCAGAAAACTTTTCAGGTTACAGCACCTTACAGAACAGAGAGCTTCAAAAAATAAAATAAAATAAAATGAAAATCACACTTTACCCTTCTTATGAACGGATGGATAGTATTGCAGCAAAAAGCTACATAATTCTAGCTTAATTCTATATACTTTAAATGGTTGAAAATCAGCAGAACATGCCTGGAGTTCTCCTTCATTGACCAAATGAGTATATGAAAGTGATGACTTCAGGAAAGAAGGAAATCTTTTCAGTGGAAGAAGAAATATGTGATATAACAAAATGCTTATTTGTTCCTATAAGAGTGCCTACTACAAAGCTATATGCCAGTGGGTGCTTGAGGAATAATATGCAGTTATCTTTTAACATGTTGCCGCTCAACATTGTTCTCAAATGAGAAATTTGAATGTCTTCCTTGTCTACCTTGGAAAAGTTTAGCCAAGAGTTGTTTCTAAGCAAGAAGTTGTATCAGGACAATTATGTCTTTTTTTTTTTGTCTTTTTTTTCTTTTCTTTGAGATGGAGTATTGTTCTGTTGCCCAGGCTGGTGTGCAATGACACGATCTTGGCTCACTGCAACCTCCACCTCCCAGGTTCAAGCGATTCTCCTGCCTCAACCTCTGGAGTAGCTGGGATTACAGGCACCCACCACCACGCCCAGCTAATTTTTGTATTTTTAGTAGAGATGGGGTTTCGCCATATTGGTAAGGATGGTCTCGATGGTCTCGAACTCCTGACCTCAGGTGATCCACCCACCTCTGCCCCCCAAAGTGCTAGGATTATAGGCATGAGCCACCATGCCTGGCCAATTATGTCTTGTTTTTAACTATTGTCTTCCTTAACAGGGAGACATGGTACACTGAAAGACATAATATTAAGCTTGTAAATCATCCAGAAGGCCACTTCATTCTTTCCAAGGAAATTGGCAAAAACTGTTTTATACCCAAGATGAGAGATTTCTGTGTGAAGGGTTTTATGCCCAAGACGAGAGATTTCTGTGCGAAGGGCAGTCTTTCTATGGTTACAGAAGAATTGAACCAAAGGCTACAATGGAGTAAAATCATAAAGTGGGGCCAGCACATTCAGCTAATTATTTTATTACTTCTAGCTACAAAGAGCAATACATACCCTATACAAAGAGTATAGAGTACGTCAGTCATAATAAATTCCCTCTGTAATTAAAGGAGGACATATCCTTCAAAATTGAGGAAAATTGAGATCCAAGTGTTCAACTTTTCTCTTTTGGTTTAGATCACACATTTATAGTATTCCTTTTTCCACTACTGTTTCTTCATTGAGCAAGGTTCTGATATTTGGACACCTGAATAGATTTCTCAGTAAGGTGTTATTGTCATTGAAGTGTTAAAAATTTCCTTCTGCTCTTCATTAATTTTAAAAACACACTCATAAAAGCATCCTGGCACCAAACCAGTAAAACACATAAACAGAAAGGAAGCCTATCACCCTTAGAAGACACAGAATGTGTTCCAAAGATGTATAGAAAGTAGTTGTTTATAATTTGTTTGTTGGATTCATACATGATTCTGTGGTCTACCCATTTATGCATACACCAGACATCTAGTGACATTATTCCTCCTTATTCTGTCTCTAGAGCTCTGAAAAGGCCACTTACCTAAAAGACTGTGGATGAGATGATTTACTTTCCCCTAGCAAGGCAGTGATATCTACCCATCTACGCATCATTCATTCAAAGTTTCCTGTGTACAAGACATGGTGTTCTCCAGTTCCCACAAAATAAAATATTTTCATGAATATTCCTACATGTGTTGAAATTAGCATATATAATTTTCATAATTAATGAGCAACAGTCAAAAATTAAAAAGGAAAGTTTTTATAGTAGATTACCCATTCTTTCCTCAACCCTGCTGAATTGTTCCATAGAACCAGTTGGAAGGTGAGAAATTTGACATTTGGGCTGGCTGTTTATTTTTATCATTATTATTATTTTTACAATATACACTGCTATTACCCCTCCCTGGACTCTTACAATCTGTCTTGCCCTGATCTATGCCATACAATTTAGGGTTTTTAAAAAAGTTTATGTTTATTATCAATCTTACCTATGTTAGAAGGTAAGTTCTGCAAGGAAGAAAATGTTTCCTGTTTTATTCTCTTATGTGTCTCTAGGCCCTGGAAGTTGGCAAAACAGGGGCATGTAATAATATACATTTAATGAACCAATCATGTCCTATTATGAACCACAAGAATCCCTACTATGTGCTTGCTTTAACTATTGGCAGTGCTTCTTTTGAACAAGTGCAAGCCTGTACATCTTCAGTCTGTAGAGAGATCCTGGATGATTTCAGTTTGCCAAGTGGAATAAGGACAGTCATTGCTAACAGAATCTGCATATAGGGAATAGAATGTCCCTGCTGTGTTCCAGGTATTGTGCTAATACATGCTTTGCAAATATTATCTCATTTAGCTCACAAAAATCTCTAGGGGCACTGTCATGTTTTATAATATTTTATCATCTTACATTTTTACTGAGGAAGTCCCTTGCCCAAACCACACAGTTGGTAACGTTTTAGTTCAACTATTGTTGAAACTGAACAATACGTCTTATAGCCCGTACTCTGAACCCACTCTGATATATCAGTCTCATGTAATATGTTAACAACAGCTTCTCAACTCTCTGAAACAAAAGGACTGTGAAATTTTAAGTCCTCACACATTTCTAAGAGCCAAGTATCCTATTTTCTTTTTCAGGAAAAGGAGAGAGAGAGAAAGAGAGAGAGAGACAGAGCGCAAGTCATGTTCAGCCATCCCTGCTAAAGCCTTTGTAATACCCACATAAGTCCATAATTCCTTCACTTACTGTAGCAGTTAACAACCACAAAAAATAAAACCAGCCAATGCCCTCAACGACCCTTTCGCTTTATTCGCATGAAGTTTTTGCCACAAACTGCCTGTCTTTTAAAAATAATCTCTAAGGTTCAGGCAACACTGTATCCCTTGGATTGTGTGTATCCTGGGCTGTGGGAAGGCCATCACTGATTACAACCACAGCATCATCTGCCGACAATGGATTTCCAGATAAGAGTGAACTTTCAAAATGAGCAAGAAAGTGGCTTCTTTACAGTCTACCTGTTTTCACTAATAGATAATTTGAGTATCAAAGAGAAACTTCTCCACTCCTTCCCCTCTCAACAAAATAAAGGCCATTTTATCTGAGAAGTAGTGCAGCATCAAGCAAAGTAATGGAACTTAACACCAGCAATAATATAGGAATTACTTGTTTACACGACTCACAGCTAAAAATGATTGGAATCACCTGAACGAAGACAAACGCAGTATCAAAGAAGGACAACGTGAGGTTTATTATAGACAAGTACTAAAAATTATATGCACATGGCAAAAAGCCATCAGCACATAGAGAAAAGCTGATTAATTTGTATTTGCAAGGGAACTAGGATCTGGTTTAAGGAGACATTGAGCCGCAGAGAGTGCTGACTCGGACTTGGATTAGTTAAGAAGTGTGGTCTGTGACAGAAAGATGTGGGCATGGCATGATCAGAGGCAGGTTCTAGTCACAATTTTGCTTCCAACTTCCTGCACGGTTTTAGGCAAGCTGCTTCATCTCTCTTCACTGTGGTTCTTATAGTTCTAAAATGAGTGAGGAATGAAGCATCCTCGCTGATTATCTTACAGAATTATCATTTCTATAAGATCACGTATCTATTGACTTGGAAAGAAGTCCATTGTTAAAGTTGTTTTAAAGTAGGATGCAGCCAAAAAAAAACCATAAAACACCATCGTAATCTCACATGTTACACACACAGGCCATAATCATATATACAATGCATCATCTTTATATCTCCTTTATACTTTTGCTTATTCTCTGATTTCCTTTTGCAATAAACTTCTTTTTCAATTATCTACATTTTTGTAAGAAAGAGAAATATAGAGAGAAACATAAATATGTAAGTGTCTTAGTCCTTTTAGGCTGCTATAACAAAATACCATAGATTGAGTAGCTTAGAAAAAAAACTGAATTATTTGTCATTGTTGTGGAAGCTGAGAAGTCCAAAACCAAGGCACTGGCAGATTCTGTGTTTAGTGAGTGCTCGCTTCCTGGTTCATAGACGATGTCTTTTCAGTGTGTGCTTACGTGGTAAACACGGATGAAATAGCTCTCTGGGGCCCCTTAAACTAATCCCATTCTTGAGGACTGTGCCCTCATAACTTTATTACCTCCCCAAGGCACCCCCTCTTCACTCTATCACATTGGAGATAAGGTTTCAACATAGGAACTTTGGAGGGATATAAACATTCAGACAGTGGTAAGTAGTAAAAAATTTAAATGCCATAAAAGAATAAGATATGAAAAGATTCCAAGATTCACTTTTTTTTTGATCTCCTTAATTTGAAGTTGATGTTTCACATTAGAATCTTGAGAAAGAATAGAAGGAAGAATTTCCCACATGGTAAAGAGAGCACAGATACTAAATATAGGGCAAATATTGACTAAATGAGTACGTCATATAGCTGTAGGCCCTATTGACTTGAGTATTAATAGAATAAGGAAAAAAACCATTTGAGACTCTGTAGCTCATGGAGTTGCCTTGAGTGAACCCATGCAAGGTCACTTTGAAAAGTTTCTAGGCTCACTTTCAAAGTTAAAAAGAAGAGCTGGCAATGTTGAGCATTCACTTTACATCCCTGCTCTGACATTTGTCATTTTCAAAGATGCAAAGTAGTTGTCAGAGTTGCAAATATCAGCAAAGAGTAGGCCATTGTTGCCTTTGGAAATAATGTAACACAACTCTCCCTGGACTCAGGTGCACTCTCTCCCAACACTCCCCTCACTGTTGAAAACGCACAGCACCCATCCCCCTATGCTAGTCAGAGCTTAGTCTCTCCATACAATCCTTGCTCTTTTTGGGAATACTGAGGGAGAGTCTTCGGAAGACAAGAGAATTTCCCTTCGCAATGTTTTCCTAAACCTCTCTATAAATAGTGGAATCCTGCTGTTAATACAACTTGGAGGTATATGTTTCTCACTTCCTCACAAAAAGCAAAGTAAAAGCTTGAGTTCAATATCCATCTTTATGATTTCCTAAGTTTTGCAGAAAATTTAAATAGTGGGAATCATTCCAGTTGTTAAAACTCATGTGAAAATACAAGTATACCGCCTCTCATTTTTTTTTTTTTAAAGTAGCTAGTTCCCCTGGTGCCTTTAAAATGTTATGACAGATCCTTAACTGCTTTCCAGGAAGGCAGGAAGGGAGGGGACACGGGATCCGGAGAAAAAAGACAGGAGGTCTTGCCAGTCGTTGTTCAAGCATAATTGAAGATAAATCATCTCAGAGACAATAATGTGAGTCAACAGTCAGAAGGTGTTTTATTTACCAAAACAGTAATTTAAAACAGCCACATCAAAATGGTTCTACAACTGGAAAAAATAGTGTGGTGAGATACAATGGTGCCTATGTCTCCTTTGATTCAAATTATCTGATCTAAAAAGACTAGCCGTCGACCCTGCGAAAAAGAAGATGATGTGGAAAACAAAGTGATTACTGGTTATTTCAGATTCCACTGGAACTGGCAGATATGTATCTAGCATTATGGAAAAGATATTTAACATGCTTATGGCAGAATTCCTCTTTCAGAGAAAATTTTGTTCAAAATGATATCTTGAGACGCCATCTGTGGTAGTAGGCAAGACTATTCCAGGTACTAGTTAATGGGAGATAAATTAATAAAGTGATGGCTAAACTGTTCTGCCTTATAAATGACCTAAGAGAGGCAAAGAGGGAAAGGGGGATGGCTAAGAAATATATCCAAAGACACGTTTAAAAAGTGATGTTCCACCTATGATTTCCAGTTCTTTTTGTTGGTTGTTACAATGTAACCTCTTTACCCACCTTATTCCCCCCATAAAGCTGCCATATAAATAATTTTGTGTAAAGGGAGTAATGTTTTAATGGCAGGTCAGAAGATGACTGAGTTTCATGCCTGGGTCAGCATCATGAATACGGGCAACATGGGTATGGCATTGGGGTGACTCATAAACTAACTTAGAGGCAGCAGGAACTGATGCCAAAGAAATTGAAGAAAATGTTGGCCCAGTGGGAATATGCAAGAATCTTGGGAAATTGGGTCTTATCTATATGTGTGGTTGTGGGGAGGTAAGACCAACCAACATCTGGTTTACTCAAAAAACATATATATATAGGTTTTTGCAAAAACAACTTTTGTCACGGAAGATATTTATTTATTTATTTATTTATTTATTTATTTATTTATTTATTTGACAGCATCTTGCTTTGTCGCCCAGGTGCAATCTGGGTTCACTGCAACCTCCACCTCCTGGGTTCAAGCAATTTTCCTGCCTCAACCTCCCGAGTAGCTGGGATTACAGGTGCGCATCACCACACTTGGCTATGAAGTTATTTAGTTTTGATGTTTATGTGAAAATATGGCTATGAGTGCAAAACAGAGGGTTGCATATCTCAGGATCATGGCATCCCAGCACTTGATCTTTAAACATATCTCACCCACATGACTCATTTTACAGGTGAGGATATAGGCCACACACTAGTTAATGGCAGTAACCAAAGTGGAACTCTCCCGACTCAGTCTAACACAGAGCATTGTCCAGTCTACTGGATTGCCTCAATTTCAAATGTTAATGGCTGTTTTCTGCCTTAAGAACTTATTAATCACTGTTACTACCTTTTACGTGTTTCAAGACTTAAATATAAATTAATTTATATTACTTGGACCCTGAGAATGTATTAAATAAATATGATAAATAAGAGTGTCAGGGAAAGAAAAATATATAGAGACAAAATGGATCTTGAATCAAAGAGCTTGAAGAGTGGGAAAAGACTAATTCCAAAATTAAAGAAACAAGTTATGTGTCAGATGCTACTTTCTCAAGGGTGACAAGTTGCTCCCCAAACAGAGAGCTTCATTTGAATATCTGAAGACAGTGACAGATTTTCAAGCTCTGGAGATTTTCAAGCATTTGAGATGAAAATATGAGAAATGGAAACACATAGAGACTTTGACTCAGAACTGAAGTTAGCGGCTTGGGTTCAGTAATGTTTCTCACTACTTGACATCTCATTTCTCTAGATCAGGAGTGGTGAAGGCGTTTTTCTCAAACGCCTTCCTTTTTTTATCCTTGAGGAAAATCATGCCAGGACCTCCAGATGCAGGAAAAGTCAAATAGCATAGAATACCCGTGAGTTGTGATGAAAAGCAAGTGTATTCTGTAAAGTCAATAATTACTAGATATTAGCATTCTACATGTGATCTCTCATTTAATAATTACATTTCCTGAAGGATATTGCTTACTTATTAAGAACACAAAGTTCACCCAAAGCCAAGAAGATGACATAATGGTATAATAGGCTGTATGTCAGAATTGAACTCACTAGCCAGTTTCTCCATTTTTCCACACATCTCTTTCTTCAAAGATTTTGAACAGTACCAAGAGAAAATGGGCATTTGTGGAGCAAGTGTTTTTGGCCTTGATTCCCTCTCATGTCCTCTGAATTGGGACATTAGAAGATTATAGGTCACTATGACAAGGCAAAATACACTGGAACTGGATTTGGGTGGTCTCCCGTGGTATTGTTATGACTTTAGCAACTCAGTGGTAGAAATGGTCAGAAATTGGGGGAAACTTAAGTTGTAAAATCAAATTGGTACTAAGCCACTAGGAACACTCAGAACAGTGTAAAGCTGGGAGTGGAAACACTGTTCTTGGGCTCTCATCCTGTGTATCCTCCAAGTCAAGAGTTTATAATATATTTTAGTACATTCCTCGAAGGCTCCCAGCTTTGATCTTTGGCTTCCTCTTCTCTCTGTAGCTTGTGTACAAAGCAAGCACAGAAAGTGGAATTTGGCACCATGTGTTGCTAGTCTTAGAGAAACCAAGTCTAAAGCCAGAGACAAACATTTTTTCTACTATAAAATGTTGAAAGCAATAGTGCTTATCTCACTGTTTGAAAAGCAATGCAAATTCAAGTGGCTCTCATTTTATCCACGTTTTCTTCAATTTAGACAATTCTCAATATTGTATATGTGAGAGCTCTACTGTATATTTAAGGGAACATGATATTTAAATTGACTTCAGTACATTTTAAAAGTCCATTATCATCACTATGCTTTTTACTTTGGAATATTAAAAATCACTCTCATTTCCTTTTCTTTCACATTTTTTCCTAGTTTTAGCCCATTTTTTTTACAATGATAATCTAGCTCTATTGAATAGAACCAGGGCTACATATGACAAATAAATGTCTACAGAACTCTTCTGGACTGGGCAATGGAACTACATACTGACTTAAGCTAGCAGCACTTTATCTTTAGCAACGTCTGTGTAAAACCTAACCACTGCACGTATAATTTGGCAGTCAGAGATGAATTTTTGATGGGAAGGTAGATCAGAACAGAGCAAATCCTTACATACTGTACGGTGACCCTCCTCCCTCCCCCAGCTGAGTTCTTTATTACCTCCTCATGCATTAAAATACTCTTTGGATATCAAGAGGATTCTCCCTCAGCCCCAATCCATCCTAAAGGAGAGAAGCATGTAAGCATGTGCCACATGTTTTTATCAAATCAACCCAATCACCAAGTGCTATGATCCCATTTGATTTACTCTATTTGTCTGAATTTCTCAAGTACTTAAGCTAAATAATTGAGGTGGGTTCTGTCCCGAGCTCCTTGTTGGAATATGCCTCTTCCACCTGTGGATTTGGCCTTTTCACCCAACTTTAAGGAAAGGGTAAGCGTCTACCAGGATGGCCCTTTGGAGGGCATTTCTCCTTGGGGTACTTTTTATATTATATCTACACATATAATTCTTTTCCGGCTTTCTTCACTAGGAAAAAAGATGGTGTTAGCATTTTTAAAGGCTGTCTCTCTGCATTTTATTGTATAAATCAGTTTTCTTGCTGAAGTCAAAGGTCATTCCTTCTGCTGCATAACAATACTGTTCGGCCTAATATGAAAAGCTGGCCTCATTTTACTTTGTAATAGAACGCTTCGCCTTGGCATTAATATTATTCAAAAGGCAGCTGCCCACATAATAAGTTCCTTTTAAGCAAAATGAGAAAACACACATTTATCAAATAATTTTCAGTTACGGAGGCTACAGTTTTGATGGCATCAAAAAACCTCAGCCAATCATTCCTGCGAGATGCCAGATCCATGTGTCTGGCAGGACATTGAATAGCCAATGAGTGTGTTCTTGCATAACATATTCATAGAATCTTTTACAACGTGGAGAGAGGGGAAGAAATGTGGCTTTTAAAAACATTCTAAGCCCATGTTAAAGAGGCCATGCCAAAGCTGAGAAATACTTCTGTAAAGAAAATAGCACACATCCCTGAGTATTCTAACGTGATGAATGGCAAAGGCAAAATTGAATTGATGCCTTCCTGGTTGTGCCACTCACTTGTGTAGATTTGTGTCTATGATGACACTAGAAAGGACAGTTTCCTGTTTTACTTTTTGTGAATTAGTCCAGTAAAATCCGTTTTACTTGTACCCAGCCAAGCTTAGGTCCAGCCTGGACATGAAATATCGTAGCAGGGCTGATACGAGTTTTAGTCAGTGAGAGATAGCTCTTTCCTGTGATTGCATGTCACCTTGTACAAAAAAATGTTAGGATATAATTTGGTTTACAAAGTTATATAAAGCTTCATTTAGGTATCTGCACACACACACACACACACAGACATAATGTTTCCTTTTCCTGATGTATTTCCAAAGCATACACTACACTCTTAGTTTATGATCTTAAGATCATTTGCAAATAATTTACTAATGTAGAAAAATGGGGCCGGGCGCGGTGGCTCACTCCTGTAATCCTAGCACTTTCAGAGGCTGAGGCGGGTGGATCACATGAGGTCAGGAGTTCGAGAACAGCCTGACTGATATAGTGAAACCCCATCTCTACCAAAATTACAAAAATTAGCCGGTTATAGTGGTGGGCGCCTATAGTCTCAGCTACTCGGGAGGATGAGACAGGAGAACTGCTTACACCCAGGAGGCAAAGGTTGCAATGAGCGGAGATTGTGCCACTGCACTTTAGCCTGGGTGACAGAGTGAAACTCTGTCTCAAAAAAAAAAGGGAAAGGAAAAATGACATGATGGTCAATTCATCTACATACCAACTTGCAATTTCGTTATCCTATTGTATTCGAGGTTTAATTGCAACTACTAAGATGAAATTGATCCAGAAAAATCTTGCCAAACAAACCAACAAAAGCCATAGTCAATTCTATATGTCACTATGATTGATAAGGAAACTGGTGCTTTAATTTCTCAGGTAACTCTTCTTCTCATCCTGACGAACCTGCCAGTCAAACTCAGGAGACAGGCAAGAGAAGAATACAGTTGGAAAGAAGGAGCAGCATCAGATGGAGGCCTTTGCTAGGCCTGCTGCTGCTGCTGCTTCTAGGTGTATTTTTTCTTACCTGTTTTCTCTTTCTCGTCCCCCTCTTCATTTCATTCTCTTTCCTTCTATCTTTTCTAACTTGTCTGTTTCTTGGAAATCAACTTATAGCAAAACACCCATGTCTTGCTTAAATGCCCCAAGTGGCTATGCTAGGTTGGGAATTGTAGAGCTTTAGATTTAGATTTCAATCTAGTTCTTATAACTTTCTAACATCAGCCCCTCTGATGTACAAGCCCTATTGTGATCCTCTAGAATAAAGCTGTGACTCTCTGGAATTTCACGTCACAAAATGGTGTTCAGAAACATCTGTTTTGTTAGGTGGCTATGTGCAGTGCCAGCTAAAAACATGATACATTTCTAGAGAGCCCCATCACCCACCTCTGGCATTTTTCCCTTAAAGGAAAAAGACACACGTGTGCACACGCATGCGTGTACACACACACACACTTCTACATAGAATTCAGAAGACACAGCCCTGGAAACAGCTCATTTCTCAGAAATTCCTGAAAGCTAGAACTGCATCCTCCCCCACAATCAGAGACTCAATCAGTCTCCAATGGAAAAAAAAAAAAAAAAAAAAAAAAGAAGTGGCTGCAGTTGTAAGAGACAAGCTGATCTAATTGATCCCAGCGCCTCAGGGAGGATGTTCTTCACTTAATTAAGAGCACAGCCACCTGCTTGGTGTATTGGCGTCTAGCAATTCACTTGAGCAGGTCCATCGGCAGATTAGGGCACCAGCTTTTACTGCTGCGTGGTACTGAAACACCAGCGTATTAAGCTCTAAAGCTGGTTCTTAAACTGTCATAATGCTGGCTGAATTATAGCTGATTGGAATACCGAACAGGAGAATGCTGATTGGCTGAAAGCAAATCAAATCTGAGCAAAACTACACTACACTAATAGAATAATAAGGCAGAATACTTGAAAGAAATTATTTATACATTGCTTCATAAAGGTTCTGATCGTTCATTTAGTTTATGTTCTCTAAGCAACTATCCCCTCTAAAACGTTTAATCAAAACCAACTTTAGCTGTTCTATTTACTGTGAAGTGGTATTGTGATACTTGTGCCTAATAAAAACCTCACATTTTATGAAAGAATCATAGCTTTTTTGGTATTGTATCTCATGCCTGTTAAGACACACGGATAAAGCGATTTATGGGGACAGGTGAAACCTGGCAGCTGCGGATTTTTAAAGACCTCAATAATGGTCAACTTCTAAACACATTTCAAGGATTTCTTGAATGTTTGGTTACTAAATCAAAGCCCAGGTGAATACAGTTTATTATTTTAAGATTATTTTAAAATTAAGATTTCTCACTATTGACATTCTGATGAAATTATGAATTTACTAAAGTGTTGATCAGAAGTGCTTATCGTCTGAAGTTAAAGAGCACCAACAGACAGCCTTAAACTAGGCTTGTATTTGCTTTACATGATTTAACTGCTTTACATTTTTCTTTCTGTTTTTGCTTTATGTAGCAATACCAACAGTAATGTCAATGGTTAATAGTATAGTAGAAGATAAAAATGTATAACTTTTTAGATATTAAAAAAGAATGTTTTTGATCAAGTATGTAAACTTCCTACTCGTTTATTCTGAAGTATATTATTCCCTTTACGTGAAATTTTCATTTCCTTTAAAAGTCTCAAACTCTTTCACATTAAAGATATTGTAACCTGCAGATGACGTTTTTCTTTTTTTCTTTCTTTCTCTCTTTTTTTTTTTTTTTTTTTTTTTTTTTTGAGACGGAGTCTCGCTCTGTCGCCCAGGCTGGAGTGCAGTGGCGCGATCTCGGCTCACTGCAAGCTCCGCCTCCCGGGTTCACGCCATTCTCCTGCCTCAGCCTCCCGAGTAGCTGGGACTACAGGCGCCTGCCACCACGCCTGGCTAATTTTTTTGTATTTTTAATAGAGACGGAGTTTCACCATGTTAGCCAGGATGGTCTCGATCTCCTGACCTCGTGATCCATCCGCTTCGGCCTCCCAAAGTGCTGGGATTACAGGCGTGAGCCACTGCACCCGGCCCCAGATGACGTTTTTATTGTTATTTAATCACCCATAAGTGGTAACAATATATATGTGGTAAACACTTAAAAAAAAACAAACAAACAAAAAACAAAACAAAACCTGTCTCTGAATTGAGCTGTCCAACACAAGGAATGATACTGGTTACGGATTTCTAGAGAGGGTCATAGGGCCATTGTATTTTTTTTTTTTTTTTTTTTTTTTTTTAAGAGATAGGGTCTTACTGTGTCACCCAGGCTGGAGTGCATTGGTGCAAACATAGCTCACTGCAGTCCCAAACTGCTGGGCTCAACAACCCTCCTGCTTCAGCCTTCTGAGTAGCTGGGACTATAGGCATGTACCACCTGCCCTGGCTAATTTCCTATTTTTTGTAAAGGCAGGGTCTTACTTTGTTGCCTGTGCTGGTCTTGAACTCTTAGCTTCAAGTGATCCTCCTGCCTCGGCTTCCCAAAATGCTGGGATTATAGACATGAGCCCCGCTGCCTAGCCTATTTTTATGATTCTTTATGAAAATTAATACAAAAATATTTGTAGTAAATTTTAAATAAAAAAAAAAACACACGAAAAGCAAAATCCTCCTTGTTCTCTATCTTAGTCCATTTAGTCTTGTTGTTAAAGAATAGCTAAGGCTGGATAATCTGTAAAGAAAAGAAGTTTATTTAGCTGACAGTTCTGCTGGCTGGAAGGTTCAGGATTGGGCATCTGGTGAGAGCTTCAGGCTATTTCCTCTCATGGCATAAGGCAAAGGGGAGCTGGTGTGTGCAGACATCACATGGTGAGAGAAGAAGCCAGGGAGAGAGAAGGGGGAAGATGCCAGGCTGTTTGTTGTTGTTGTTGTTTTTGAGACGGAGTCTTGCTCTGTCACCCAGGCTGGAGTGCAGTGGCACGATCTCAGCTCACTGCAGCCTCTGCCTCGTGGGTTCCAGCGATTCTCCTGCCTCAGCCTCCTGGGTAGCTGGGATTACAGGCATGTACCACCAAGCCCAGCTAATTTTTGAACTTTTAGTAGAGACGGGGTTTCAGCATGTTGGCCAGGCTGGTCTCAAACTCCTGACTTCAGGTGATCCACCTGCCCTGGCCTTCCAAAGTGCTGGGATTACAGGCATGAGCCACCTCGCCCAGCTGCCAGGTTGTTCCTAAACAACTAGTTCTAGCAAGAACTAATAGAGTGTAAAATCACTCAGGGACGAAGGAGGGCATTAATCTATTCATGAGGGATCAATTCCTCTGACCCAACACCTCCCATTTAGCCCCACCTCCAATATTAGGGATCAAATTTTAACAGGTTGGGAGGGGACAAATACCCATACTACAGTGATCTCTACCGTAGTCCTCTCCATAGAGATGATAACTTTTATCATCTTTCTTTTCTTTTCTCTTTTCTTTTCTTTCTTTTTTCTTTCTCCTTTCCTTTCCTTTCCTTTCTCTCCTTCCTTCCTTCCTCCCTCCCTCCCTCCCCTTCTTCTTTTCTCTCTCCCTCCCCTCCCCTCTCCTCCCCTCCCCTTCCCTTCCTTTTCTTTCCCTTCCCTTCCCTTCTGTTCTTTTCATTGCTGTTGAGTTTTTCATAGGGTGGATGAATTATAATTTATTTTGCCCTATGTTGATGAATATTTATGTCGTTTTCAACATTCACTGTTTCAGCGCTGTAGTGAAAATACATGCAAGTATTTCCCCCAGATCAGAGACCTAAAAGTAAAACAACTGTGTCCAAGGGTAATGCATTCCATATCTCATAGCTATGTGGGTCTTTTAAGGTAGCTGAAAATGCACATCACTTCTTCATTGTTCCCTCTGATTGGTGAACTTCGACTCTCAGATAGTCCTGTGGTATCGTTCTCATTGAATTAAAATTTTTGAATCTTTCTCCAAATTTTTATAATGAGACGACTACTCTTTCTCTATCACCTAATGTTTATTTAGTTTTCTTTATTTTACTTATAACCACCTGATATATACGGTATTTATTTGTTTATTGATTGTCTGGGTGTATCTGTTTCACCTTCTACTATATTTCCGGTACTCAGATCACTGCCTAGTGCTTAACAATATTTGTAGAATAAGTGAACATTTGATGAGTGAACAAATGAACTATAATTTTACCTCCTGTATATCTTTGTATTTGTCTATTTTGAAAGCATAAAAACATGGAAATTCAAAGTGTAAATGTTAGCTCGTTTCTTTTAAATCATGATTAAAGCTTTCAGTAAGGTTTAAAAAAAAATTATCGGCTGGGTGCGATGACTCACATCTGTAACCCCAGCATAATGCGAGGCCGAGGCGGATGGATTCCTGAGCCCAGGAATTCAGACCACCCTGATCAACACGGCAAAATCCTGTCTCTACCCAAAATACAAAAATTAGCCAGGCATGGTGGCAGTTGCCTGTAATCCCAGCTACTCGGGTGGCTAAGGCAGGAGGATCACTTGAACCTGGGAGGCAGAGGCTGCCGTGAGCTGAGATAGTGCCACTGGACTCCAGCCTGGGTGACAGAGCGAGACCCTGTCTCAAAAAAACAAAACAAAAAATTATCCCTGTTTCTGTGCTAGGGAAACTAGGGAAAACATATCCCTTGTCTCTGTAAGAAGCAGCAAGTAATCATTTATGTAAGTAATGCAAATGAAAAAGGAATAGGGACAGGGGCTTTGTGATCATCTGAAATATTATCTACTTAAGGCATTGACTAGTTTAACACAAGCTAATTCCTCCTCTTTTTAATATTGGTACATAATGGAGTAATCTACCAGGGTCTCTTACAGCATGGATGAACACCAGGAATTGCATTGACTCTAATACATATTGTGGCGTCAAGTTCTATAGCCTGTTTTTTCCCAGGAGCTCTGCCCTGAAAAACCTCTTTCTCTTCACCACCACACTTGTACTTTTGTCTTTACTTTTCTGCTGCTGAGTCTTTAAGTGGGAGGTTATACAGACTGTGATATTACCTATCATTTATAACCAAGTAGAAAATAAGAATTAGGACACTGTTGTCAAGCTATCTTCACTCTCTAATTGAATTTTATCCGTTTAGCACTTTAAAATGGAAGATTTGGAGGATTTAATTTTTAAAAGGTAATATTCTTTTTTTGGATCATTTTTAATACCTTAACTCTCTGACCAGAATTTCTTGGATTGAACAACTAATCATCCCAAAGATGCTTCAAATAAAGGTAATTCAGAAATGTTAAGGTATTCCTCAAAGAGCATGAAATTATAGAGTAAAACTAGCTTAACAGAAGAAAAAGTAAATCCGGGGTTGATTCCTGAGGTAGGATTTATTATCTTATGTCGTAAATCTGTAGAATAATTTAAACTCTCAAAAAATAACTTTAAAAATTAGTGATCTAATGAAATATGCACTCACGCATATACTCCTGATCTAAAAGAAGTCAGATCAAAACTATTGGAAGCTATGACTAAAGCAGCTGATGAGAAATTAAATGTCTTGGTCTCTCTCCTTTAGTCTAATAGAATGTGGTTTTCATTGGCATCATTGTAGCAAATTATAGATCAAAACTTCAGGCAATGATTGGTGTGGCTGGAGGCAGTAAGGTTACGTAAAACTTCAACTTCTATAGTTAGAAAACATTCTAAAAAATTAAATGGGTAATAAATTGTCATACCTTGGAATAGAGAAAAATACTGGGCATTCCAAATGCCTAGGTTGTCAGTAGCTGGTAAGGAAAAAATATTTTGCCAACTTCATGCATATTAAACAGATGCATGCCAGGTGGCCAAAAAGAAAAAGAAAAAAAAGGTGGTGGAATGTAAAACTCACCTTGTAAAAGTCTTCTTGTGTGCATCTGCATTTCCTTTTCATCTCTGGCATTTTAGAGTTGACACTTTTCGTTGGGCTTTTAAAAAATTAAGTGCTTTCCTCTGAATAAGAATAAATCACCAACTTATTTTCATGTTTACCAAGACTAGCTCCAAAGTTAGTGCTGTTTTTCTTGATGGCATTAGCTTCCAAAGCTTGTCTCTGAAGAGAGTCATTATGTTATAATACGTGAATTAGTTCAGTTAGGTTTACAACCAAACAAGTTAATTGTTTGCTCAGTCCACTCCACAAAAAACTCTTATCTGTTTTATAAGACCTTATTTCTGTGTTTTTGAGTTAGGGGGAAAACGGTACTTTGTGTATGAGTTGGGGAGAAAAAGGGAAATGACTCAAGTCAAAGAAATATCTTCCTAAACTCTGGATTTGAGCCATTTTTCCAGACTCAAATGTCCAGTCGGTTTTGAGGATTATTTTAAACTTGACCTTGAGACCAATTTGCCTGTCATTGCTTCAAAATCATGCTAATGTGAGAACTTGCAAATCTTAAATCAAACTTTTTTGATATTAAAAAATAATGGTTGTGAGGACAATATGTTTTATTTATGCATTCATATTGATTTATTTACATATCTAACAGATATTACTGAGTACCATCGTGTACTCAGCCTGGGGCCAAATTTCTAGGAATGTGATGGTTAGAAATAACAGACAAAATCTCTTCCTCCACGCTTTGAGAATCACATCAAATAGTCTTCAGGCAAAGAGGGACACATTCCACAAGAAGGATGTTTTCTCATGTATCAGCCCTATAGAAGGTTAGGAAGCAGTCCATAGAGATACTGAAAACTTTATTTCAGTAACGATTTCTTTACTCTATCGACCCTAAAAAGTAGAGAGGATGCAGTTGTACCCATGGTTATAGGATATTGCCAATCACAGATGGAAACAGAAATTCAGGGTAAATCCTATGAGAATTTTTGTTTAAGATTGACCAGTTTGCAGCAGATGAGGGGAAGCTTACAGTGAAATTTCTACCCAGTGGAACCTAGTTTGGCTGCTAGAGGACTCTGATCTCAAGGACTATCAGTTCATTCAAGATGTGAAATAATTATAAAAATAAGAAAATCTGAAGGTGTACTGACAATCAAGTGACCCTCAGGTAAAAGAAGCTAATTCCTTCAACCTTGAGAGAATGAGAAGTTGGTATGATGGTTAGGAGGAGGAGATTCCAGATGAAAATAAAATTCCAGCTTAAATGATGTTAAAAGAGAAATATTCTCAGTGAAGAGTTTGGATATGTTGGATGGTAAATATGAAATACAGTTATTTTGTGACATGCAAGATAATCTGAGACGAAATGGAGATCCACATCTTTCTGTTTCTTCGTGCTCATCCCCATGTTTAAAGTTTAAATCAATCCAAGGGTCAAAGTGCCCAAATTCATCTCTAAATATGCCATCTTCATTCACAGTTGCAATTTTCTCTTTTGAGGAAGACAGAGTGGCCTAACCAAACAGGAGAGACAAATCAGGGTTTATAAAAAGGTTGGATAGGAACCATGTAATTTTCACCGTCCTTGGCTTTCCCAGGAATGATTATGCTCTCCTTATGAATGTGACATTGAAAATCTGTACTTTTTATAGGACGCAGTGGGAAAAAAATGTAAGCTGTAAAATGTTGCTTTAAAAACGTGTTTAAAAACAGTGTTCTGACACTTTATTGCACAATGAGCTCTTACATTAAGCATTTATGGCAGCTACAAATTCACAGCATGGTTTTGATGCAGTAATAAAAAGCACCAAAATGGGTCCAACTGACATTTTACAGCCAGAACAAAGCTTTGAAAGTTTAAAGCTTTGTCTATAGCTACTACATGTTACATATTAGTTACATTATCTATGACAAGATTACACGTTACCCACCCAAAACATATTTCTAATAGTAAATTATTAGTAAATTCAGTATCTCAATCACTTTCCAGGTCAAAGAACATCAAATCATAGGGTCAAACAAACTTAAGGTAATGAGGAAAGACTCTAATATTTTTTTATGACCACCGAGTGCATTCACAGTTCATCCAAAATCCATGCTTGCCCAAAGGAGTGGTTCAATCTCATTTTTCCTCTTCTCTGGAGTTCGAAACAGTCCCTAGTCTTTTTGTACTTATTAATGGGATTGAGTCAAAAATTCTCTCAGATATTTTGTATATTTTTTTCCTTTGATTCTGGCAAAATATTGGGAATGTCAGCGATGCTCTCAATTAGCCAACAGTATCACAAACATGTAGTTGGGTCCGATCTTATTCCTGCTCAGATTCCTCCACTACCACCACCACAACTGTGGCTCTTTATCAATATCAGATTAGTATGTTGGCAGAGTGATATTTTGCCTAGAGTTTATCCAAAATGCATGACAGTCTCTGAGCTGCTGGTCTGAAATCTTAAAAGAGTGGGTATTTAAAAACAAGCGTTCTCTATAATTTTGTCAGTTCACGTGAGAGTTTTCCTAGGTGTGTCTCTATCTTAATGCTTATATTAACTAGATAGCTAGATATATTGATAACATTTTTGATGGGTATGAAAACATTTTTGATGGGCATGAACACTCTGAGGCTTTACTTGGTTCATGAATTTGTCTATGGAAAAGAATTAGCATTATTTTCGCAAGCCAATTTTTTTGTGAAATTGCCACTGCTGAAAGCCTCATGACTTGGACATAGCATAGTCCAGTTTCTCAGTGTTGCAGCAGAAGCCAAGATGTGGTTCTTCCCAAGGGCTGGTTGCATTTGTCTGAATGCCATGTTCATCATTTTTAATGTTGGACAGACATTTTGGGATTGAGTTATATAAAAATATTTACCAGCAAATCTATTCTCTGTATTCTCAGTAAAGCAAGTGTATGCCATTAGTGATCAAACTATTTAAAATATATTTTAAGTGATCAAAAATAATAATATAAATATAATAATACAGATCCATAATAATTTTATCAAGTTTTATTCTTTTTCAGAATATTCTAACATCCAGTGTTTTATTTGATTTATGAATATTCTCTTTGATAGATGAAAACATGTATCTCGACTCAGAAATCTTTAATTCCTTGAAAAAAATCTTACAATGACATAATAATATCAGTGCAATTTAAATTCCTGCACTTAAAGTCCTAATACAATTCTAAAATTCCTTTTGTTTCTTTTTGAGACACTTTAGATTTCTTTAATCATACAGTCCATAATTATGTCTTGCATATATGAAGTTATTACCACCCATGAAAATACTGTCAACAAGTGTGTATATTTGACAGCCCAGAACATGTAACTGTCCTTCCAGCATAATGATATGTGACCAGGTTTAATTTTATACATATATATAAAATAAATGAATTATAAATGTACATGTAATATAGAAATAATTCATTTCATAATCTTATAATGATAAGGCACGCTGTTCATTCTCACGTACAAACATGGGAAACAGGCTGGGCATGGTGGCTCACACCTGTAATCCCAGCACTTTGGGAGGGCTGAGGTGGGAGGATCACCTGAGGTCAGGAGTTTGAGACCAGCCTGGCTAACATGGTGAAGCCCTGTCTCTACCAAAAATACACAAATTAGCTGGGCGTGGTGGCAGGTGCCTATAATCCCAGCTACTCAGGAGGCTAAGGCAGAATCGCTTGAACACAGGATGTGGAGGTTTCAGTGAGTGAGCCGAGATTGCACCTCTGCACTCTAGCCTGGGCAACAAGAGCGAAACTCTGTCTCTAAACAAAAAACAAACAAACAAACAAAAACCATGGGGAACATTGTATTGAAAGTTAAAAATATATTTGGAAACCTTTTATTACTGTATAAAATTGAACAAAAGTAATCAAGATACAGAAGGAATAACCTCTACCCCTTTGTTATTGTTATCAACTTTTTCTAATTACAGGTGTCATCAATACTATTGTAACAAATTCAAGCAATATGGGAATAACATACATTATAAATGTCTGCCCCAAGCCATGCAAGATCCATCTCACCCTTAGGAGTTTGACATTCTTTCCATACCTCTTGTCTTATAACTCTTTAAACACATGTATATTATTTTAATGAGATTATATAACTTGCTTTTCAAAATTATCAATATAATGTACACCTCAGGTTTGGAAAGGCCATCCTCTCTCTCCCCATCTCAGAAATCATTTTCAATATGCTTATATTTTATGGTTTTCTTTTCATTTAGATTTTTCAATCCATTTGCAACTTGGGGAAGCTTTATTGTGATGGTGTCACAATTTTATTTTTATTTCAAAGTGCTTTGCCAATAGTCACAATGACATGTAATATTAATAAATTTTTATAACTTTTTAACCTTGAATATAACTTTGAAGTAGAATCAAAATATCATAGTAGCAAGAGTGGCAGAAGCTTATGAAAGGAATCTTAAACTTAATCTTGGCCAGCAACCAAGCTACATAGGTTGTTTGTTTTAGACTGGAATCTAGTGGAAGTGTGGAAATGTTTACTGAGAATTCTTAATAAAGTTCTTAAATTACATTTTAAAACTCTACCAAACCATATATTCCTTCAACACAAGAAGTGTCTGATTCCATTAATGCTTTCAAAGTCAGTGCCTCGAAAGACGGGGCAGGGTATTAGGGTGAGTATATGTCAGCCATATACTCAGAAACAAAGACAAGGTGAGAACAAAGATGTGATCTGTTTAATTCAGACTCAAACTCCCAGTTTATTTTCCAGTATTGATAAAAAATATTTCCGGAAGTATAACAATAGATAAGAATGGGAAATAAAGCTTGAAGTATTACATTGTTAAATTGTCCAATTCAAGCCCCTAAGTCTGGATGTTTATATAAAAATGCATGTAGATGATTTAGTAATGCTGGTGATGATAACAGAAATAAACAAAAGATCAGTGTTACCCACTTGAGGATGTTAATATATCAATTTAAAAATTCTGTTGCTAAATATTGATAATTGAACATTTAATTCAGTAATTTAACTGCAGTAGTTTATTTTTAAAATCATAACATTTTAATTGAAGTAATAACAAAAAGGTAAAAGAGAATTGGCATACAATCAGCTCCTGAGAAAGAAGAAAGTTGAGAGTTGCTGCCTCCTGTTTGCTTTTCAGAAGATTTCTCTATGTAATTCAAAATAATAATCCCTAATATTGCTATAGACCCGGAGCTCTTAACCTAGGGTCTATGGAAGCCTCAGCTAATTTTGGGAGCTCCACAACTGCCCTGAAATTATATGCAAAATGTTGTGGCTTCTTGTGGTGGTAATGTGTGCATGTGGGCATTCTTCTGATAAAAATAATCCGTGGCTTTCATCACAATCCTGATGGAATTCACGGCTCCCTAAAAGTTAAAAATAAGTGATATAGACCTCAGAATGTACAAGGTGCTTTAGAGTTGTTAACTAGTTCTTCAGAGCAGCAGTCCCCAACCTTTTTGGCACCAGGCACCAGTTTGGTGGAAGACAATTTTTCCACAGACTGGGTGGAGGAGGGATGGTTTCAGGATGATTCAAGCACATTACATTTATTGTGTACTTTATTTCCATTATTATGACATTGTAATATATGACAAAATAATTATACAACTCACCATAATGTCGAATCAGTGGGAGCCCTGAGCTTGTTTTCCTGCAACTAGATGGTCCCATATGGGGATGATGGGAGACAGTGGCCTATCATCAGGCATTAGAGTCTCATAAGGAGCGTGCAATCCAGATCCCTCACATGCACAGTTCGCCATAGAGTTTGCACTCCCATGAGAACCTAATCCTGCCACTGATCTGACAGGAGGCAGTAATGCCAGGGTTGGGGAGCGGCTGTAAATACAGGTGAATCTTTGCTTGCTTACACACCATTCACCTCCAGTTGTGCAGCCCTGTTCCTACAGGCCACTGCCCAGTATTGGCCCATGGCCTGGGATGTGGGGACCCCTGCTTTACAGTACAGGAACAGACCTGACACCAAGCCCAAGACACTTACATTTCCCCACTTCTGTGGTCCAGAGAAAAGTGGCCTGGAGAAACTGTTCTGATCAAAGTACAGTTACTGAACATGGAGACCTCTCCTGTCGTATTTGCATTTGACACTGAAGGAAAGATGTGAAGATGTTACAGATCTTTAGGAAAGGACAGATATTTTCTGTGAAGAGGGAAGGTGGGAGTCTTCAAACTTACCTTGTAGCAGCTAGCCAACCACACCACTGATAAGTGAAGAATGTGTATTCCAGAAGTAGTAAAAGTTCATTTTAACAGAGTCACAGTCTAACATCTTAGTGTTTGAGTTCTCTTTGTTCTAAATGCTTTTAATCCCTCTATTCCTCTTTTTTTTCCTTATTTTATTGAATAAAATAGATTATCTCCTTTTTTCCCCTCTATCAATCTTTTAATCATGCATCTCTATGAATTTTTACTGGTTGAAAGATTGAGGGAAAACAAAAGCTTCCTTTATACAGTGGAATCTGCATGCATTTCTTTAAGCCCTAATATTTAAAAATTTAAAATTTAAATATTTAAAAGTTAAAAATTTAAAATTTAAACATTCAAAATTAAAAATTTAAAAAAAAAACCCTCAGAATATTGCACCTCTATTACCATTCATTCTTTCTTAGAAGTGTGTGTTTATTCACTTTCCCATCCTGAAACATATGACATTCTATTATTTAAACATTGGTCAAGCTATAGCAAAATGAATAGAAACTAAAATATTTTTTAAATGTTTAAAGTTCAGCTACTCAAAATCTTGATGCTCTGCTCTATCCAAGTCCTACTGACTGCTAGTGGCAATTTCTTCAGGGTTTTCTTTCTATGGTTTATTTTTGCCAACTTTATCAAAGATCAGTTGGTTGCAGGTTATGTGGTTTTATTTCTGGATTCTCTATTCTGTTTCCATTAATTTATGTGTCTGTTTTTACCGTAGTAGCTTGCTGTTTGGGTTACCATATCCTTGTAATGTAATTTGAAGCTGACTAACGTGATGCCTTCAGCTTTGGTTTTTTGTTATTGTTTGTTTTTGCTTAGGAATGCTTTGGCTATTCAGGCTCTTTTTTGGTTCCATATGAATTTTAGGATTCTTTTTTCTAATTCTGTCAAATATGACATTGGTAATTTGACAGGAATAACATTGAGTCTGTACATTGCTTTGGGAAGCATGGTTGTTTTAATAATATTGACTCTTCCAATTCATGAGTGTGGGATATTTTTCCACTTGTTTCAATTATCTACAATTTCTTGAATCAGTGTTTTGGTTCTCCTTGTAGATATCTTTTACCTCCTTGATTAAATCTATCCCTCGGTATTCTATTTTATTTTATCTTATTTTATTTGTAGTTATTTTTAGTAATATTCAGTTCTTGGCTTGATTCCTAGCTTGATTATTGTTGCTGTATAGAAATGCTGCTAATTTTCGTGAATTGATTTTGCATCCTGAAACTTTACTGAATCATTTACCAAATCTAGGAGTCTTTCAGAGAAGTCTTTAAGGGTTTCTGGTGTAAGATTATATTAATACTATTCATGAACAGAGATAATTTTACTTCATCTTTTTTTTCCAAATTGGGTGCCTTTCATTCTTTCCCTTGACTGGTAGCTCTAGCTAGGACTTCCAATCCTGTGTTGAATAGGAATGGTGAAAGTGGGCGTCCTTGTCTTGTTCAAGTTCTTACAGGAAATGCTTTCAACATTTCCCCATTCGGTATGATGTTGATTGTGGGTTTGTCATATATGGCTTTTATTATTTTGAGGTATGTTCCTTCTATGCCTAGTGTTTTGAGGGTTTTATTGAATGTTTTCTCTACATCTACCTAATTACAAGCAGTGAAATTGAATCAGGAATAAAATAGTCTCCCAATTAAAACAAAAAGCCCAGTACCAGAGGAGTTCACAACTGAATTCTACCAGACCATACAAGGAAGAACTAATGCCAGTCCTACTGAAACTGTCCCAAAAGGTAGAGGAGGAGGAAATCCTCCCTAACTCATTCTACAAAGCCAGCATCACCATTCTACCAAAGCCAGGCAGCCACAGAACAACAACAACAATATCCCTGATGAACATTTGATGCAAATATCCTTGATGAACATTTGGGGCAAAATCCTCAACAAAATACTAGCAAACAAAATCCATAGACATCAAAAAGATACTATACACCACAACCAATTGGGTTTTATTCCAGGGATGCAAGGATGGTTCAACATATGCAAATCAATGAATATGATTCACCATATACACAGAATTTTAAAAATCATATTTTATATGATCTTGATGATTTGACTTTTATAATTTGCAATGCTTCTCTTTAGATCTGGTAATACTCTTCATCCTGAAGCTGACTTTTTAATTTAGCCACACCAGTTTTTTAAAGATAATTTTTGCATAACTTTTCCCTTCCTTTTAGTTTCAACATGTCTGTATTTTAATGTTTAAATGTGTTTCCTCTAAATATAATGTGTGTTTGGGACTTGTTCTTCATTGAGTCTGACAAAATCTGTCTTTTAATTTGGGCTTTTAGTCTATTTACATTAATGTAATTGCTGATACGCTTGAGTTTAAGTCTAACATCTTCGTGTTTGAGTTCTCCTTGTTCTAAATGCTTTTAATTCCTCTATTCCTCATTTTATTCCTTATTTTATTGAATATAATAGACTATCTCCATTTTTCCCCTCTATCGATCTTTTAATCATGCATCTCTGTTAGTTTTTACTGGTTGAAAGATTAGAATGTAGATCTTGAGGTTGTCTCAAGACTCACTTCAAAAAAATGTGTACTACTTTGCCAATAAGTACTTTGCAAATAACAACCTTATGATAGTGTACTTTTACTTATCACTCCCTGTCTTTTGCATTCTTGTTTTCATATGTTGACTTTAACATATCCTGTAAATACCATATCACATTGTCATATTTATATTTAAATAGCCACATACTTTTAAAGAGATTTAAAATATTTATTTAGCCTCTTATCTGTGCAGATAAATTTATTAACATGCTTGTTCCTGATGTTCTTCATTCCTTTCTGCAAAATTGGATTTCTACTTGACAGTATATTCTTTTAGGCCGAAAAATTTTTTTAAGAAATTTCTTGTGGGATTTGTCTATTGAAGGCAAATTTTCCCTGATCTGTCTGTCTGAAATGCCTTTATTTTGCTTCAGTTTTGAAGTATATTTTTGCTGGATATTGAATACCAGATTTACTTCTTCTTTGTGGCTTTTTTTTTTTTTTTTTTTTTGAAACAGTGTCTGGCTCTGTCACCTAGGATGAGTGCGGTCGTACCATTACAGCTCACTGCAGTCAAACTCCCGGGCTCAAGTGCTCCCACCACCTCGATCTCCTGAATAGCTGGGACCCCAGGCACTGCCACCATGCTCAGCTAGTTTACTATTTTTTGTAGAGATGGGGTCTCCCTATGTTGCCCAGGCTGGTCTTGAACTCCTAGACTCAAACAATTCCCCTGCCTTGGCCTCCCAAAGTGCTGGGATTACAGGTGTGAGCCACAGCACCCAGCCTTTTTTTCCACTCTTATATGTGTCATGTTGTTTTTGCTGAGAAGTCAGCTGCCATTCTCATCATTTTGCCTTTATGTGTCTTCTTTTGGCCACTTTCAAGATTTTCTACTCATTTTCAGCAGTTTGACATGACATGCCTTGATTTGTTTTTCTTTGTATTTATCCTATTTGTAGTTTACTGAATTTCTTCAATCTGTTAGATAATTTCTTTCAAAAATGTTAGATAAATTCACAATAATTACCTCTCCAAATATTTCTTCTGTCCTAATTTCTTTCTCTTTTCCTTCTATCACACTGATTACACATAGGTAAGACCAATTCATGTTGTCCTTCAGATCATGGGCACACTATTTTATTTTCCATCTTTTTGTTTCTATTGATCTGTCTTCACATTTACTGATTCTATCCAATGCTATTCTCTGTCTGCCAGTACACCCATCAAAGGAATTTTGTTTGATCTCTATCAGTTTTTCTTCCTTTTGAATTTTCAGTACTTTTGAATTTTGTCATCTAGGTGCTTTCTTCATAGTTTCCATATCTCCATTGAAATTTCCCATCTGTTCGTGAATGTTGTGAACCTTTTCCACTATACTATTTAACATATGTATCATAGTTATTTTAAAGATGCCCTATAAAAATTCAACATCTGAGTTATATATTGTCTAATTCTGACCATTTTCTCCCTTGATAATGAATCACAGTGTTTTATTCTTTGTATGTCTTCTGATTTTTTATTGAATGTCTAATATAAATAAAGACTAAAGTAAATAATATTTTTACCTACAAAACGTCATGCTTCCTCTTTCTGGCTGTTAATGTGTGGGTTATGTCAGTCTATTTCCAGGCTAGTCTGTATTTGAAATGAGTCTGGGTTTTTTTATTGTTGTTGTTGCTTAAGTTAGATTCATTTCACCACGAGCTTAAAATTATTTGACATGGAATTTGTAAGCCTACGGCATGTGCCTCTTCTTGCTATCTCTCCTCTTTGTAGATGGATCCTACCTGGTATGCTGTAAAACACCTTAACAGCCTGTAGAACTTCTCTCATACTTTTTGCTTGTGATTTTGCCTTCAAACTTCAACAGGCCCCAGGTGCTTCTGCCTCAGGAGTGTTTCTTTCAGCTTTCCTGCCCTACCTCCAGCTATATAGCCATAGATAGTCACTGTTTCATAATTAGCAGACATGGTTTAGCATGTCCACAAGGTTCTCTAATTTCTAAGTCTATACCCTCAGACTTCAGCAGGCTCTGTGAACCTGTTTCATAGGTGGCTAGGGAGATGTAGGGGTACTCTCAGCTCTCTTCTTTCTTCCCCAGTGACAGCCAATAGCTTCCAGGTATTTGTGGCAAATACTGGATTACCTGTAGGGTTTTTCTAAATTTCAAGCCCTACCCTCAGGTATTAGGAAGCCACATACTTTATCTTTGTCTCAGTAAGAGCCAGCTATCTTGCACTGCCTCTAGTCTGTCTCAAAAACATGTGGTGAAGGCTTCTGGACAAAAATGTTGGTGCAGATATCCTTTGCTCCTGTCATAAGCTGGAATTCTAGACTGCCACACCAATATGCATTCAGACTTTCACTTTTGAAATGTATTTGGTTGCTTTTTATCAGCATTTATAGAATTTTCTACCCCCTTCAGGTGCTCTGTCAAGGAGAAAAGCAGAGACGGCTTCCTTCTTTCTCAGTAAGAGTTTGGCATTTTTTTGAATTTTTATTTTATTCAGCTTTCCAATGGGCTTCAATAAACTGTGATTTTGTAGTTTAGAATATTTTTATGATTTGGGTGGCAGTGACATTCTCTTGTGACTTTCTGTATCCTAGAGGGAAAAATGAAGCTGGCAGATTGCAATTTTTATACAACTTTGCTTTACCATTAATTGCTTTCTTACCTAGTATGTCTCACCAAGTAGAAATAGTCATAGCAAACATATGTTTAGTAACAAAAATATTAACTAGCTCTTCATCTATGCAAAGCACTATCTTAAGCATTTTAAATCTATTAACTCATGTATTCTTCATTGCGGCACAATCATTCAAATTCCAATATTATCCTCATTGTAATGCAAGGAATATGAGTTTCTAGAAGTTTGAGTAAATGACTCAATATGTAAATAACTCAAATGATTCAATAAGACAAAAAAAAAGCAACCAAATATAAAAGTGGGGAAAAGAAATGAGTAGCAATGAACATTAAAAAGTAAGCATAAATTGGTCATGAATATATGAAAAGATGTTCAACCATGTTATTCACATTATATTAAAACCATAGGCCAGGCACAATGGCTCACATTTGCTATCCCAGCACTTTGGGAGACCAAGGTGGGTGGATCACTTGAGACCGGGAGTTCGAGACCAGCCTGGCCAACATGGTGAAACCCTGTCTCTGCTAAAAATACAAAAAAATTAGCCAGGCATGGTGGCAGGCGCCTGTAATCCCAGCTACTCAGGAGGCTGAGGCAGGAGAATCGCTTGAACCTAGGAGGTGGAGGTTGCAGTGAGCCAAGATTGCACCATTGTACTCCAGCCTGGATAACTAGAGCAAAACTCCATTTCAAAAAAAGAAAAGTATATATATGTGTGTGTATGTATGTGTGTGTGTGTGTGTATATATATATAGATAGATACATAAAAATATGATTTCTTCTAGGTGAGCATATATCAAAAAGCCAGGAAATGACAAGTGTTGACAAAGATATGGGACAGGCCGGGTGTGGTGGCTCATGCCTGTAATTCCACCACTTTGAGAGGCCAAGGTGGGAGGATTACTTGGGTCCAGGAGTTTGAGGCCAGCCTGGGCAACATAGTGAGACTCTATCACTACTAAAAATGAACAAATTAGCCAGGCATGGTGGTGTATGCCTGTATTCCCTGCTACTCGGGAGACTGTGGTAGAAGCCTTGTTTGTGCCCAAGAATTCAAAACTGTAGTGAGCCACGATCATGCGACTGCACTCCAAACTCCAGCCTGAATGAAAGAGTGAGATCTTGTCTCAAAAAAAAAAAAAAAAAAAAAAGGAATAAAATAGATATGGGACAATGAATACTTGCATCTGATAATGGTGGGCATATCTATTGATGCACCACCTGGGAAATTAGTATGATAGCTTCAATTAATCAAGTTGAATATTTACATATCCTTAGCCAAACAGTGCTACTACTTGGTATATACTTTTGAGAAACTGTTGCATAAATACAGCAAAGACTTACACATAAAGACTTTTTCAGAACCAGGATTCAAATATAGACATTCCGACCTAAATTTTTGCTCACAGCTATTGTATTATGCTAAAAGTAGTCATAAGTTCAGTTGTAAAATTTCTTACACAAGTGAGATTCCTACCACACAGAGACCCAATCAATTCGCTGGTAGACCTTAGAAAAAACAGAAATATAGAGTGCACATAGCTGAGACAGTATGACATCTAACTAAAAACCAGTCTCCAGGAAAATGAGGCACTCTCCAATTGAGTAAAGATGTGTGAATTCCTTCAACAGCAGAGCACTCCTATTAGGAAATAAACACCCATAATGAACTCTAATAGAACTGTTTAAGGTTCTGATTGGAGCAAAGTAGCCACCTCTTTGGTTTTAAGTGTTGCTTTTGGATGCTAACAAAGTCCTTCTCCCTTGGAGACAGATGTTGCATCTAGGAATTAGAGAAAACCTATCAGTTTTACCTAGCTGAAATACCAATGCAGTTCTAAGTACTTAAACATGGAAATCATTCTTGTTTGCCTGTATTTATACAGAGCAGGCTTAGCATGTGTAATTAATAGATCATCCAGTTAGAAACACTCTGGCAACCAATTAAACTCACTATATTTGAATACACAAACCATTCCAGTCAATGAACCATTCAAAATATTACTTTAAACCAATTTGGTTATAATTATTAAGCCTATTAATGGGTTCCAGAAACCATGTCTCGGGAAAGTATTGGCAAGCTTTCTGTCAAAGGAATGTCTAGCAAAGTATTTTCCAATAATGTCCCAAGATACTAATATTTCCTTTAAGTATTGTGTTTCACTATAGAATTATATTCCCCACTGTCAAAGAATATTGCTTTATTTACCTAAAATTTCTATGAACTGCACCTAAATTAAGTGGCAATAAATTGAATTTGGTAACACCTGAGTTTCATATCTGATAAGTAATTTGTTTTCCATGGAATACATTCAGTCATAACCCCTTATTATGGTGTAAGCATTTGTGGAGGAAAATCAGTGCTTTAATCAAGATCAACTCAAAAATAATGTTTATTGTTATTGCATGTAAGTGTGTGAAAAATGAACTGGGTGATAGTGTCATGTCAGAACTATTTTCCTCAACGTTACCGCTAATCATCTAACCTTCATTAGGAACCAACTCCAGTACAGGTGGGAAAACATTTAGTTGTGTTCTGCTCTGCTGAGCCCATTCAAAATGGCTTTTCTGCCTCACTCCAGTGGTTTCATGAAGATGGGGATTGATCTGTGAATCCCTTGCATGATATGTTTGAAATTTTTATATGAGTGTAAAGTGTCAGGTGGTGTCAAATGCTGTCATTACCAGGCAGCAGAGGGAGAGTCAGTTGACAAGGAGTTATTTTTATAAGATATGGCTCTGCTTTGATTTTTATGGACAGCGGGTCCTGTTCTTTATTGCATGGTGAAGTCAAAGAGGCTAGTGTGGAGTCCTTGATTTAAATATTATGAATGGTAAATGAAAGTAAACTCTAGCACATGCTGATTTTGCTAAAAGCACTCATTTCATTGAACCTTCCTTGATTTCTTTCCTTTTTCATATTTTTCACTCAACCTTCAGGATTCCACTTTCCTTAATAAAATGTAAAGGGAGCATCTAGCCAATTGTCTGTTCAATGGGCTATATCCTCTCCTAGCCACTAACAAAGTCAATCTGTTCTCCTCCAGCACCCAAGTACACATTCCAAACAGTATTGGTCCATGAGCCAAGAGTGAAAGAAATGCCTCATGGGACCATCATGCATGAGGATACATTTTTAAGTCTCTTTTTCTTTTAAACTCAGTAATGCCACAAATTATTTAGCAAGAAATGAAGCAACAAGTTAAATGAGACATGTTCACATTTCCTAGATCTTTTCCTGTTTACACTTTCTATTGTCACAGTCCATTTGATGAGAGTCTACACTAACACTGCTAAGCCCATGGATTTCCGTATTTTGTTAAGCTGCAACTTGGCAGAGATAGTTTTATATTGTGGAATCTACTCTACGTTGTACTGCTGAAATGTTTTCATTGTCTGAAACTCACATCTTGTAGCTGTAGCAGTAGGAAAGTTATCTTCAGGTTAAATTGCTGTAGGATGGAAGCATGGACCCATTTTTGGTTTAATGCAAATTCTATTTTGGGGTTCTGCATTAAGAACCCATTGCCTCTGAGGTGATTATTTCCATTTTATTTTTAAAAATGCTGATTGTGAGTTATATCTTATTAAATTAGCTTTATTTAAAAGCATTCTCACTTGTATAATAATATACTATATTTGGAGTTCCAACTGTGGGCTTGACAGAGGTAACACTGTTAAAGAAAACTTGTTCAATGACACTGGCTAAAGTACAATAAGGCAGACTGTATTCAAGACCATCTCAACAGGTGTAGGGACTACTGCAATGGGGCTTTGCCCTCTGGGAAAGATTGGACTCAACTCCCAATACAGCATGGGCAAGTGGGAATTTATAGCCAAAGAATAGTGTGGTAGTCAGTGGATGGAAAATTACTAAGAGGAAATGTCAGGGGTGAGGACGATTCTGACTAAACCCACCTAAGAGGATTTTTGCTGAAGACAGGCCAATGTGATCAGACATCGCCTAGCAGATAGTAGAGGATGGAGAACCTGGTCAGATATTGAAGATGAGTAGATATTGAGGATGGGATGGTCTTGCTAAACTGACTTAACAGAGTTCTTTTCTAAAGCTGGATTTTACAAGCAAGTGCACAGATGCGCCTAGCAGAAGATTCAGAACACTGACTAAAGTTGGGCCAAGTAAATAATCTTTATCAATTTCAAGCATGTATTTCATATTGCTGCTATCTTCCTTTGTGTAACATTAAAAAAAAAAAACTGTTGACACTTTATTTTGTAATTATCTTTAATTTTCCATGATACTATAAAATAACCAACTATTTCATTAGGAAACATTACTCCTAAATTATCAAAATAGGCTTAAGTAACTGCCAGTTAATTTTTGTCCCCATTATGATGCTAAAAATAATCTTCTGAAGATATGGATATGAAAGTTTGGAAGCTCTCTTTCCACCAACTCATGAGTTTAGTTTGTCCGATTAATCAAACAATAGGTGATGTGTGTTTCCTCTGTCACCTCCAAGTTCATTTCCCATTATTATTCCATGAGTTACTTTGTCAATTTTTCTAAAGTTATTATGGATAAAATCAGACAGAGAGTAATTAGAAATCTGATCCAGAGATTTGTGGAAACTTGCCTAAATCTATTGAGTAATTTTTCTATTCAGCATGGCAAAGGCCATTTTGACATTGGGAAGGCCATCTCATATTTTATTACTTCTCTTCATTTTATTGAAAAGATATTCTTTTTTTTTTGTTTTGCTTTGTTTTTCTTTGTTTGTTTCTTGAGGAAAGATGTAGAGTGTCTCTTTGGACATTTTCCCAAAGCACAAGGATCTTTCCTTCAGTTTTGCTCTCTATAAAATTATAAATATATCATTGAATGATATTTTAGTACTATAGCCCAAACCTAAATTATTTAGATGCCCCCCCCCAAAAAAAAAAACAGAAAAAATTTTTTAAAGGGTTCGAAGGAAAAATTGTCTTTAAGCAGTAAACTTTTTCAATATTAGTATGAATTAAAAGTATAAACCAGAAAGCAATAGAGTGTTTGAAGTATTTAACAGAATATTCATTTTTAAGCTCCTTAAAGCACTTGAGGAACATCTACTTACTTATTGTACTTACATACAAATAATTGATGTGCTAATTACAAATCTTTCTTGTCTGGTTTCTTTCCTCCCTTTTCAACCCTAAAGCCTCATTAGTGAAGTTCTACTACAGGTTTTGATTTTATTACAGCTTCAGAAAACCCAACCAAATGTCATGTGCCTTTTTCAAAAGAAACACAGCATGCATCATAGTGAACAGGACTCCTTCTGATTTTCTGTGATTTCTGTGATGGAATTTTTATTTATGTCAAGATCAAGGTCAGCAACACATGATTTTGCTGCATAATCACAGTTGTGTGCAAAGAAAAGTTTACCAGCCTATTTATTCTTTGATCTGTCCCACCAAAAGGGAACTTAAAACTATAAAATTGCAACATTTTAGAATTGGAAGGTCCTTAGAGATAATCAAGCCCATCCCTTTTGTTTTAACTAGACTTGATGTAGAGGAAATTGAACCCTGGAGAAATTAAGTGACCTGTTAAAGGCCACCCATGCAAAAATACAGTTTATCATTATTCTTTAGACTGTAAAATTGATCCCTATCTTTGAGATTGGAAAATATCTCACAGTTACTCATTGCCTACTGTGTGTCAGGCATAGCTTAAGTGCTTTCCCAAAATAGTCTAACTTAAAAGACCCTCGAACTCAAACGGTTTGGCTATAACCATTTGTCCAAAGAGAAACCTGAAATTTAGGGACATTGAGACAGGTTTACAAAGCTAGTAAAAGTTAAAGTAGAGATTCAAACCTATGCAGACTAACAATAGAACTCTTTTGATCTCATGAAGAAAATACGATCGTCTATAAGACCTCCAAAGTAGATTTCTTTCTCTAGGAAATTTATGTTAGTAAAAGATGCTCATTTATTTGTTTTTCCATATTTTTGCCTTGTAAAACTTAGCACTAATTAGCAGGTAACTGGAGGTGTTCAAACAGAGCTGAAAGTCATCTATTAAAGAGTTTTGCGGGCCGGGCGCGGTGGCTCAAGCCTGTAATCCCAGCACTTTGGGAGGCCAAGACGGGCGGATCACGAAGTCAGGAGATCCAGACCATCCTGGCTAACGTGGTGAAACCCCGTCTCCACTAAAAAATACAAAAAACCAGCCCGGGCGACAGAGCAAGACTCCGTCTAAAAAAAAAAAAAAAGAGTTTTGCAAAAATTTTAGGTTCTTTTTGAAATGACTTTCACTAGGATACAGTATTGAGAATAATTCTTATAGAGTTTCTAGTTTGAACCACATGTGCATTACCAATACAATTTTAAAATTAAAGTGGTTTCATTGTGGTTGTTCTTCAAATTGTGTTTTAAAGGCACACATATCTCTTCCAGTTTCCTCTTTTTGTTTAGGTTTTTTTGGTTATAGCATCAGAATAGTAATAAGAATGTTGTCATTTGAAAACCAGGTATCAAAATATCCGAACATTTTTTCTTTTGTTTTCTAAAGAAAAAAAAATATTAATAGTGCTATTTAGCCTGGGTTCTCCCTGCCTCCCAAAGCAGAAAATGAGGCAAAGGTTTATGTGCAGGTCTTTTATTTGAAAGAACACAGTAATGGATGGGGTGGTAAAACATAGAAAGAAAAAAAAGTGCTAGGATGATTGTCAAGTGGGACACTGAGCTTAGTGGTTATGGAGACAGAATTTAATCTCCCTCCTTTATCTTCTGAATAGCCATATGATATGCTTCTCAGAGCCATCCATCTGGGGTGAGAAGAGGGGAGCATTTATCCACATACATTTGTATCCTATGCATTTTCTGGTTGCACAAGTACGAGCACTGAGTGGATTCCCACAATTTCCCCACTCTTGAATGTGTTCAGAGAAGTCCTAAGACAAGAAGCAGGAGGAACACCAATGTGACCCCAGGGCAAGTCTCTTTACATTGCATCTGCCCAAAGTTGGTGAAAGCCTGCTCAGAACTGGTCACTGTGAAGCAAGAGGAGGTCAAGAGGATTTACAGTGAAATACAAGACAGGTCCATTTCGAACGCTGATTATACCTTTCCATTTTATTCCTCATCCTATATTCCTGAAAGACAGAAAAGCAGATACAACACAACAGGAAGACAATCTGCAGCTTTAAACTAACAGGTACCCTCCAATTTGAAGCATGACTTGCTTACTTAAATTCGGCACTAACTGGTTGTGTTGTGTGGAAAGATTTGTCAGAAATGTCATGGGGAAAGGAAGACAGCCTAATAGACTCATGGGATCATAGAAATAGAAGGGATATGAAATGTCGTTTAGTCCATATGCTGCCCTGAAGCATTAACTCACAACATATTGTATTATCTTGACATTTAAATATAGTCAATTGGCACAATTACTTTTCAGAGCAAAGTTTTACTTACTTTCTTGGATAGGCTATCAGTGCTGATTGCTGGAGCCACAGAATAAATTCAGAAAGTTGTTTGAAGAGCCCAAGGCTACCAAATTACCTTTTGCAGGAATATAAACTCTTACTTATAGATAAGATTATTCCGTGACTAAGAACTCAACAAATAAGTTGCAGGTGAAAGAACAGGAACATTGCATATATGTTTTCCAACAAAAACCTTCTATGATCTTTTGTTTAAATACGAATTCATGGGAAAATTCACCCTGATTTTTTTTTTAACTCCAGTCCTGAGGCATAAATGAAATCAGCATCCCTACTCGTGCTTTTGGTTAGTTATGCACATCTCATTTAGAATCTCTCCCAGAAATATTTTACTGCCTCCTCCTTGGGCCCATATTCTTGGAATTTTTTGTTTGCAATCTATGTGTACCACTTCAGACTACATTCAACAAAACACATGCATACAGGACTGAGTGGATTCCCACAGGTTCCCCACTCTGTGTTCAGAGAAGTCCTTAGACAAGAAGCAGGAGGAACACCATGTGTACATGCATGTATACATACAAACATGCATGCATTTGCTCCCCTAACTTAAAAAGTTCATAGAATTTCTAGTTTTAGTTATGGCTAGGACCAAATGTTCAGGCGATATCATTAGGATTCTCTCCATCTCTTAACTCTGCTTTCTCCACGGTGGCTTAATTTCCAAATGTGGGTGAGCACAAGAATTTCAGATATATGTTGCATCAGTCTAGCAAACTCAGTGGCTCTAGAAAAAGTCCCAGAAAATACTTTGATTGGTTATTGTGACATTTGTCTATTCTTGAGGCCAGGAAAATGGAATGATTCAATTTTCCAGGACACATGCTGACCCTTGGAACAAGGAGGTAGAGTCACCTCCTTCCTGGCTACATAGACTGACATTAGAGGGGCCAGTGAATCTTTAAAAGTAAATGTGAGTGTTGTTACCAAAAGAGGAATGTTGAGACTGCAAAAACAACAGGTGTATCCTCATATTTTTCTCATGACATGTGTGGTTGCAGAAAGTCTGTTCTTCATGGGTCCAGAAGTTTCTTGAAGGCAGAGACTGTTTCTTGCTTGTGTTATAGAAGCTACTACCTATCAGAGTGCCTGGCATTCAGTATTGATTACAAATTGAAAGAATCTTATGTATTCTAATTAAATATATTACACCAGTGTCACTCAGTTTAGTTTATTTATAAGATAAACCAAACACTTTAAAACTATATATGACAAAGAGCTTCATCTAATTCAGATTACACCATCCAAGATCAAATAATAATTAAGATATCTGCCCACTAGAGGAAAACAAACAAATGCCTTAAGATAAATAGTAGCAGTACTTTTGAAATCTGCTTCCATTTTCATACTCAAAACATATGGTTATCTATAGTAATTCTGCTGCAGACTTTTGTGCTTATAAATAAAGTAAATGTGCAAATTAATAAAATTCTATTGTGCTTCATCATGAATAATGAATAGTTACAAACGCTTCAATGAAAAAAATAGATTTGCTGCATTTTAAGCATTTCAACAGAAACAGAAGTGGGAATCCATTAATATTTAGTCTATATTTTTTTCTTTGTGTTTGATCTGTTATAGAAAACAAACTGTAACGTTGTTAAATAAAATGAATGCAATTGAGTGTATGCAGGTATGGACATTCTCCTACCGTTACATCTCATCTGTCATTCACATGAGGATAAAATAATGTCTCCTGCTTTAAAAGAAAATTTCCAAAGTGCTGAAACAATTTTACACAATTCATGGTGAATGTAAAAATAACCTACAATAGGGTCTTATGCCAAATTAGGCAGCACTTTAGAGAGGCAGGGAATAAAGGCTCAAAGTGAGAGGGAGCTGGGAAGGGAGCATTCTCCTCCTTGTCAGAATAATTGGTTCATTAAATGGAAGGAGAGAAGGGGAAGAGATAAAATGGGAGGAGAGTTCCCACTATTAAATATGTATTGCACAAGGTCTCTCTCAACTTGCTTTGCAGCATCACAGTTAATGTACACAGACCCTAATAAGCAACAAAGTGAATAGGGAGCTGGACTCCCAATTGTTCAGTTCTGTTTTTTCCAATGATAAAGAGGAGGGTGCACTGGTTTCCCTAATCCCAGGGATCAGGTCCCGAAGCTAAGCAAAAGGAAGAAAGGACTGATTAAAGCCACAGCAGTCAAGACCTTTGTGCAGTTGTGATATGTGGGTGTATATAGACACATGCCCAAATAAAGAGCATACATGTGGTCAGTGGAGTGCTGCGAGCAAGCCTCTGGGTTGAATAGTGCCATTATAAACATAAGTCATTATTAGTAACCAGCATAAATAGGTTGGCCTGTCATGGGGTTAAGATCTGTGATCTGCTGGGACTTGCTACTCTTCAGAGCAAGGGGATGCAGCAGCTGTGTGACAGCAAAATCTGTCTTGAGAATACATCCAAGGGCCCATGGAAAAGTGGTTTCTCGTAGACATGGTCTTTAATTAAAGTGGTTGTTGTAGAAAGAAGGTCATCAATCAGAGGTGACCCTTGGATCGAGTTTTGATCTCCAACTAACTGTTCAGTTTTATTCAAGGGACAAAGAGTCAGGAGGGGACCAGAGGGAATAATATCAAGGCAGGAGACACATTTACTTCTGATGTGCAAAACCATAAAAGGTTCAAAGTTTGGGTTTTGGTTCAAATAAAATCCTAAGGGTTCAGATGGTTTTCTAAACCCTCTGAACCTCATGAATGTAGAGAACCAGCTGAAAGAAATCTCTCAAGAGCACAACGGTCCTTGGCATGTTTTGCCACTTCACTCAAAAATCTGGCCAGAAAAATACAATCAGCAATTTAGGCAAGTCCAGCCAGTGACAAAGAAAAGTGTGCCTTTAGGGCCCGATGAGGCTGCTTTCCCAGATCGTAGCTACTATTTGCCTAAGGAAAATGAGAGGAGAAATGAAGGCATGAATGTGGCACATAGCATTTAAAATAGATTTGACTGGGCAGTGAGAGACTAGAAGGACTCACAGAGTCACAGTTGATTGAGATTAAAAACAAAGCAAAAAACCTCAGAGAGGCCAGGTGTGGTGGCTCACCTGTAATCCCAGCACTTTGGGAGGCTGAGGCAGGCGGATCATGAGGTCAAGAGATCGAGACCATTCTGGCCAACATGGTGAAATCCCATCTCTACTAAAAGTACAAAAATTAACTGGGCGTGGTGGCACGCGCCTGTAGTCCCAGCTACTAGGGAGGCTGAGACAGGAGAATCGCTTGAACCTGGGAGGCAGAGGTTGAAGTGATCCCAGATCACGCCATTGCACTCCAGCCTGGGGGACAGAATGAGACTCTATCTCAAAACAAACAAACAAACAAACAAAAAACCTCAAAGCATCCAAGATTTCACGTAGCAATTCATCCCCCAAAACATGCTTTGTCTCCCTTGTTTTCTGGCTTTTCCACTTTTAGGATAAAAGCTTAGAAAGAGTAATGCTGACAAAAAATTAGCCAGAGAGGAGTCAGTCCAAATCTTCCTAGCAGCCTACTTCTTTTTCATCCCTTCATTTCCACATTTCTGTTCCTTCTCCTGTAAAGTATAGAGCTGACCATGGACAAATCTAAATAGCCAGAGTTTCTTCTTATCTTAGCATCCCCTCATTGTGAGGCCTCATAGGTTGCTCTTCTGGCCACCTGGCTCCCTGTTTCTCTGATGAGATTACCCAGGGGTCCTCAACCAGAGATTTCTCTTACCCTCTATATTCTGGGTCTTTTCCTTATTTACGTGTAATAAGCTTGTAGTTGTAGTTGAAATAGCATTAGAGTTGAAATGGATATGATCAGGCAATTCATAGGTGAAATTTTAGAGTATAGCCTCACGTGTTTTCTCAGGTAAAGGCCCTTTCGTGAGAATAATTTATTAACTGAAAAAATAATATGTCAAACTGATGAGGAGGAATCCTTGAGGGAGAGGGTACTGAAATTCCATTATGTGTATGACTGGAGTGGACACTGTCTCTCATCCTCCACCTGGACCCTCCTACCCATCCCCCCGTAGTCATCCAACTATGACTCTGTGAGTCCTGCTGGGACTAAGCACTTGCAGAGGTCTCACAGCTACATCTCTCACTGGATCAAACCCTTAACCTCAGAGATCCACCTCACTGGAGTCCTCTCCCCGAGGGCAGCTGTGGCCAAAGATTGACAGACCCAGGAATGCAAATCCCTGCACACCTCCCCTTCCCACATGCCTCAATTTGTGACAACTCTGGGGAGCCACTCTAGTTTCTGACATCTACCTTCTCCCCCCTCCCCCTCCCCCATTCCACTGCCTGGCACACACACACACCCTTTGCTTTTGGATTCACTCATAACTACATTTTCAGGCTCTTCTCTCTCTACCTTCTCCTGACCTCCTTACTTGCTTGTAGAGTGTCTCCTAAAGTCACTCTCCAAGGAAACCTTCTGCTCTGTTTCCAAAAAAGCTCAATGCAAAACAGTGCTTCTCCTTGCATTCTTAAGGAGCTCAGTCAGCTTCTCATAAATACTACTGTTTAGCAGAATATTGCTGCAGACAGCAGAGGAGCTAACACCTTTCAGTGGGAAAAGGCGAGGTGCTGTGGGGAGAGCCGAAACCAAGATTGCTTGGGGAAGAGTGAATAGAGGTCAGCGGGGGGCCTTGGCAATTATGGGTGCATAATAATGGGTCTTAGCATACCAGAGGAAAATCCTCACCTCTGTCAGACAAGCTATCATTCCATTTTCACCTCCAACCTGCAAATTTCAAAATCGATCCTTACTTTTTGTATGTGCCCTGGATGTTGCAGGTATAAAAACATTTCAGAACAAATGTGATCTGATCATTTGCCTATATATAGAGATCTTAATTATCACATTTATCCATTTTATTTCTTTTGAAAGGTTTTTGAGGTTGTATATCAATGACATCCCTTCCGAAGGATTTGCATTTGAAAGGCTGTTGTTCAAATTTAATTCACATTTGACACAATGTTTTCTCTTGCAGAGCGTTACAGAATATCTGAAAATCAGTTTTTAGCAGTCTCTATTCTACATCCCTCTGATCATCTCTCTTTTTGTTAACAGTATATTCTAAGTGAATTTCATGTGTGTTGTGGAAGTGAAAAAAATCAGAAAATGTTCATATGCTTTATTCAGTCCCATTTTGATTTTTAAACTCCATTTCTGTATTGTCTCTCCCATGGGGAGTACTGCCAAAAGGAGCCTGCGGGACAGTGTCTCTGGGCTTCCTGGGGCTTCCAGAGTCTAGACTAAGAATCGACCCGAACGGAGCACAGTGTGTTGTTGATAGAGAGTCACGATTAATATCTACCTCTGACTCTTCACTCTTCTGTGAGAGCAAGGCTGTATGAAATCACTCCACTTGCCCGGATGGTCTGTTTTGCACGTCAAGCTCCAACAGCTCTTAGTGAAAAACCAAGGTTACACCCTCAAACCTAGGCTGAAGAAAGGGCTCTCTTTACGGGTAGCAGAATGTTCAGAATTGCTCCTGGCTAATCCTGTTATCTTAGGGGGGAAAAAATGAGGGTATTGATGAAGAGTCCCCTTTCTTTAAGAGGACTGTCCAGTAAGAGATGAGAGACAGCTGGAATTAGCAGCTATTTGTTTTGTATGTTTTTGTATGTTGTTTTCATATTGGAGCACATTTTGTTCCCATAGTTAGATGTTTTTTATTTATTTATTTATTTTACCCTTGGAAGAGAAATACCGAAATCCAGATGCAAATGCAGGGTACAAAGTAAACTGCAGAATGGTATGCTATCTCCGTATCATTGCTCATTTTATAGGTTTTGTCAGTTTCTGAAAACCGGTGGAAGATAATTGGCCTGAGATGTAAAGCCACACTCGGCTGTTCCAAGGAACAAAGAAAGACAGCTTTAGCCCACAAGGCCATATTTTGTGAAACATACTCTTCCTTTTTAATAATGAGCCGATACACAGTGCTTCTTCTCAGCACTGAAAAATCTGTAGTTTTCCCCCTGCAATGTTGTACAAGGCATTTAAACTGGTGCCATTTGTAATGCTGTGGTCGGTCTCATTGAACAAGGAGAGCCTACACTTGTTATCTTAACGAAAGGCGGAATGACTGTAGCACTCCGGCGTGGCTGTGTGAGAGCTGCAATATCCTTCCAACATATTTAACCTTAGGACGATAGCATCAGAAACAGCGATAGCAAATAATCAGGACCCAGAAGCTGTCATCCCAGCAACTATCATGATCTTCTGGGTGTATTCAATGTTTCCTGTTTAGAAGTGGGCAAATATTTGTCAAGAAATATAAATATGAAAATCTAACTGGGGAATTCAGGTCATGCCCAGAAGACAGAACAAGTAGCCAATACTTCCCATGGGAATCATAAATATATTGTCATAAAGAAAATACATCCCCCATTCAAACGTAACCACCCTGCTACACTATAGGCACCACGGCATTGGCAGAGGTGACCATGGTAACACCTCTGTCTTTCATTCTTACTTCCTTATTTGAATTCAGTCACCATTTTAATTTTTCTTTGAAATCCCACTCCAACTACATGTTATTTTTTCCCATAATTTACTTGGCTGGCTTCTTTCCAGTCTACTCTGGATACAGCAGTCAAAGCTATCTTCTTAAAAGTAAATTTGATTACATTACCCTGTTAGGAATCTTCAATAGTGGCCAGCCGCAGTGGCTCTCGCCTGTAATCCCAGCACTTTGGGAGGCTGAGGTGGGTGGATCACAAGGTCAGGAGTTCAAGACCAGCCTGGCCAAGATGGTGAAATCTCGTCTCTACTAAAAATACAAAAATTAGCCAGGCGTGGTGGCACGCACCTGTAGTCCCAGCTGTTCAGGGGGCTGAGGCAGGAGAATCACTTGAACCCAGGAGGCAGAGGTTGCAAAGAGCCCAGATCGTGCCACTGCACTCCAGCCTGGGTGACACAGTGAGACTTTGTCTCAAAAAAAAAAACAAAAACAAAAACAAAAACAAAATAAAAACCTCCAATGGCCGAATAAAATCAAAACTCTTCACCATAGCCCAAGACTTGGCATGCTGTGTGCTCGCCTCTCCATTACTGATCTCTCACACTTCATTTCCTTTGCTCATTCATCCAAGAACACAGGCTTTCTTTCTTCTCCTAGGACACACCAAGATCCTCCTGCTCCTGGGTCTTAATGCAAGTAAACTTCTCCCTATTCTTACCTCAAACGAATTATTTACTGGGTTTCTTCTCACCCCTCTGGTCTTAGCTTAAATGTTACCACCCATGTGAAGTCCTGCTTAACAAACTTGCCCACAGTAAATGTCTCTCACTCCCTGTTTTAAATGTAAGCTTTGAGATTGTCTCTTCCACGGCAGATACAATCATTCAAATTATTTTATACATTTGTTTTTCTACCTCCTGTAAGCTATGAACTTCCTGAAGTCAAAGAGGAGGACTTTCCTCCCTTAGTCCCTTTCTCCCCCTTATTTCCAGAGTCTACAACAGTACCTGGCACATATCAACTGTTTAGTAAACACTTACGGAAGGAATGAGTTTTCCCATGGCCTACTGTATTTAAATCGTACTTTGTTTTTTTTTTCCTTGTTTGGCCCCCTACCGGGTGGAACTTGCTGAGCATCACATCCTATCCTCATGCTCAACGTTTTTGTGGGCTTATGAAACCCCTACACTTTTTGCTACCTTGTGTATTTCAATAGGGAAGAGCAAAGCCAAAGTAATGTCACTGAGCACACGAGAAGGCACCACAGATGGGAGGAGAGATAACATATGATAGAGAGCACCCGCAGGATTCCGTGTCTTCTCAAAAGGCTCCTGGCCACGTAGAGCAGACACAGCTAAGCAGATGGTGGGAGTCATTTGCTTTTGCAATTCACTTGTTTATGTTTTGCCTGCCTTCCTGTCAATTTCAGCTCTTGAGTCCTTATAGGCAGGGTCTTGTCCATGGTTATTATTGAGGTGTCACCTAATGAAGGTTTGGTCTTTTAGAAACATTGACTGTTTTGTGGTAAATTTTATTTGGCAGTACAGGGACCGTCAAGAATCAGATGATAAACTTGACTTGAATCAATGATGTTTTAATTAGATGACCTTGAGTACAACTGGCCAGTTTCCTATGTACATTTTCTCAAACAGCTTTTACAGTAATAAATACTCTAGCGATATCAGGTGGACTCACCATCTGAATGTGAAAAGCCAGGCCATATTTTAGTAGTTGAATAGACCTAAAGCATGGCACAGAAGTTTTTATTGTTGTTGTTTTGTTTTGTTTTGTTTTTACATATAAAGTCCATTTATTCAATTAACATTTATTATAGTGGACACTATTTGTTGGTAGTTCAGAGCACAGGGAGAAATAGTCCTTGCCTTTTTCCTTTATCCTATTTAAACTAGAAAGATAGACAAAAGAAAAAAATGCATATACACAGCTACTTAGTACTATACAGCACAATCAAATTTACTTATTAAAAGGTTTGTCTGATACCACCCTGGCATAATGAGTGGTTTTATTAAGATTGCAATGTTTATTGGATTAGGGCTTAAGCTGATGACAAAAGTATGTTGTACTTGGTTTTTAGCCAACAGAGAAGCTTTGAATTGTAAAATCTTAGGAGGCCAACGAATCTGACAAGAAACCATTGGTAAAGCATTTATGACCTTGACGTTGTTTTTGAATTGTTTTTTGCTTAGTTTTTCTGTGATAAATCTGGGAGAGTATATTTAAATTGTAATTTTTAATATAATGAAACTAAACATTTTTTAAATAAATAGGAAGTGTGTAAGAAAATGTCATGATTTGGCTGAGTGCGGTGGCTCACACTTGTCATCCTAGCACTTTGGGAGGCCGAGGCGGGCGGATCACGAGGTCAGGAGATGGAGACCATCCTGGCTAACACAGTGAAACCCCGTCTCTACTAAAAATACAAAAAATTAGCCGGGCGTGCTGATGGGTGCCTGTAGTCCCAGCTACTTGGGAGGCTGAGGCAGGAGAATGACGTGAACCCGGGACGCGGAGCTTTCAGTGAACAGAGATGGCGCCACTGCACTCCAGCCTGGGCGACAGAGCGAGACTCCGTCTCATAAAAAAAAGAAAATGTCTTGATTTATAAATGAATTTGTAACATGGTGACCATTGCCAGAATGCATATTAGATTACATTGGTCTATTATGATCATTATCATAGGAGTAAGGTATGTGGATTTGGCAATGTATTTTTATCAATATTTGCATATTATGTTAAGTATCCACATTGTGTGAGTCTATGTTTAGAAGCCTATATTTGTCAAGAACTGAGAAGGTTCTGAGATTTTACCCTACTTTCAAACTAACAAGGTAACTTGCAACAGTTTCATAGATGCTGGTAGAGACATAAGACTTCTGGGTCAAGACACATGATTTTATTCCTCACCACATTGCAGGCAGCATAACTTCATGTCTGTATTACTTCTTAACCCCCAAGTCCCACAGGGGTGATAAAGTGATGGGCCCAGGATCCAGTGGGTCTGTGTCGTTCTGAGAAACATTGACCTTAGGAAACCCCCCATCTGTTAAAGTTATTGCTAGCAAAGTCACCCAGTCTTTGTCCCAGAGGCAGATATTATCTTTCTTATATTGTTCAGGAAAAAAAAAAAATATCTGCCCTTTGTCCCAGAGGGAGAAATTATTATCCAAAGTCTGGCCCAGCGCATTGGCTCATGCCTGTAATCATAGCACTTTGGGAGGCTGAGGCAGGCAGATCACTTGAGGTCAGGAGCTTGAAACCAGTCTGGCTAATGTGGTGAAACCCAGTCTCTACTAAAAATAAAAAAAAAAATAAAAAAAAAAAACAGGCGTGGTGGCAGGTGCCTGTAATCCCAGCTACTTGGGAGGCTAAGGCAGGAGAATTGCTTGAACCTGAGAAGTGGAGGTTGCAGTGACCTGAGATCATGTCACTTCACTCCAGCCTGGGCCACAGAGCAAGACTTGGTCTCAAAAAAATGAAAATTTAAATTTAAAAAAAGTTATTCTGCTGTATAAACATTCTTGAAAAGATAATCTGGGTCAAAACCTGTCACAAGGCATATACAAATGCAACAAAGAATTGCCTTGCACCAATATCAACCACTACTAAGTTGTGTTTTAACAGATTCTCAGTTTTGACCTAAGGTATTTAAACAATGACTAAAAGGCATAAAGAGGACAGTTTATATTTACAATTTGAATCAATTTTTACATGAAAAAATAATAGTATTTAAACTTCAAGTTTGAGAAATCACATTCTGACATTTTTTAAAAGAATGTAAACTCAGCTTTTGTATACAATAAGTGATCATCTTTCTCACACAGAGACTAAAACTGTGATCAGAATGTTTATTCTAGAAATTCTGAAATGAATATTTAATTTCTGAGAAAAATAAAAATTGCTTGTTTTAGAAAATGTTAAAATTTCAGAATCTTAAAACTCAAATCTCTTCGAGAAATTCTGTTATGTCAGAGATTTTGTCATGTTTATTAGAGTGATTTAACTCAAACATTCTCCATGAACAGCAGAGTTATTATTAACTCCAGCATATAGATTCTGCCCTGAAGAAGATTCAGAAACACAAGCCCCCATGTTGCAACGGCCTATGGTTTGTTGGAATGTTCTGCTTAACGCGATGATTATAGAGAAAATAGAGATTTCCAACAAACACTAGTAACAGAAAATTACCCATCTTGGTATTTTCAGGTTTAATTCATTCCTCAGACTTCTGTCAAATACCTACTCTTACAATGCCACTTCCAGGGAGTCGAGAAGTGAGTCATATATGATAGTAGCCATGCACTCCAAAAATTAACAGTATGGGAAAAGATGTAAAAGAAAACTGATTCAGCCATGATGCATTGTCCATTTCCTAAATTGTCAGAAATCCTTATGAAACCAAAGCATATTTGGTATTAATTAAGAGGAAGAAAAAGAAGATGCCTTCTACACATAGCTAGAATTTCTTCACCCTCAGAAACACTAGTTAAATTCCTTAATGGAAAAAATGGCTTCATGCAAATGTATAGTAAACCAAATTTAACTTTTTCAAGCTTTTCTTTGTGACCTTGGGCAAGTTACTTAACCTCTGTTTGCCTCATTTTATTCATCTTAAGAATGGAGATAATGATATTATCTACCCAAGAGTGTTGTTGCAAAATATTAAGAAAGATAAAAGGAACTTGCAATAGCACCAAGCACAAAGTTAGCATTCAGGAAATACTAGATTTCATGATTGTGGTTGTTGATTTAAAAGTTTAGTTTTCGAAAGTGTTGTACCTGATGACATTAGTGCAATTTGACCATTGAAGATAATTTACGTTATGTATATAGCAAACAAATAACTCCAGTGAAGTAGTTTCAACTTTATTTTTTAAATCAACTTTATTAAAATGTAGTTCATATACCATAAATTCACCCATATGTTGAATGAATTTTGATGTAAAGATTATATAAAAACAATTTGATGGTTTTTATAGTATTCATCAAGTTGTATAACCATAACTATAATACAATCAATTTTAGAATATTACATCACCTTCAAAAGAAACTCTGTATCTACTGTCAGTTACTCCCCATTTTCCCCAGTCCCCCTCCACCTTGCTCTAGGCAACCACCAATCTACTTTCTCTCTCTATAGGTTTGACTAGTATGAACATTTTATGTAAATGAAATAATATAATATGTAGTCTTTTGTGACTGGCTATTTTCACTTAGCTAATATTTTCAAGATTCATCCCTGTTGTAGCATTGATACTATAATCCTTTTTTTTTGCAAAATAATCTTTTGTGAAAATATACCTGATATGGTTTGTCTCCCACTCGAATCTCATCACAAACTATAATTCCCACATGTTGAGGAAGGGACCAGGTGGGGGGTGACTGGATCATAGGGGCAGTTTCCCCCATACTCTTCTCATGAAAGTGACAGAGTTCTCATGAGATCTGATGGTATAAAAGTGGCAGTTTCCCCTGCTCACTCTCTCTCTCCTGCTGCCAGGTGAGATGTGCCTTGCTTCCCCTTCACTTTCCGCCATGATTCCTGAGGCCTCCCCAGCCATGTGGAACTGTGTGGAAAGATGTGGAAACATCTTTCCTTTATAAATTACCCAGACTCAGACTCAGATATTTTTTTTTTTTTTCCTGAGACAGAGTCTCCCTGGTTGCCCGGGATGTAGTGCAGTGACACAAACTCGGCTCACTGCAACCTTCGCTTCCTGGGTTCAAGCAATTCTTCTGCCTCAGTTTCCCAAGTAGCTGGGATTACAGGCATGTACCATGACGCCTGGCTAATTTTTGTATTTTTAGTGGAGACAGGATTTCACCATGTTGGCCAGGCTGCTCTCGAACTCCTGACCTCAAGTGATCCACCTGCCTCAGCCACCCAAAATGCTGGGATTACAGGTGTGAGCCACTGCGCCCAGCCTCAGGTATTCTTTATAGCGGTGTGAAAATGGACTAATACAGAGAATTGGTACCAGCTGAATTGGGTACTGCTATAAACATACCTGAAAATGTGGAAGCAACTTTGGAACTAGGTAACAGGCAGAGGTTGAAACAGTCTGAATGGCTCAGAAGAAGACAGGAAGATGTGGGAAAGTTGGAAACTTCCTAGATACGTGTTGAGTGATTTTGACCAAAATGCTGAGAATGATAGAGATGGTGAAATCCAGGCTGAGATGGTCTCAGATGGAGATGAGGAACTTATTGGGAACTGGAGTAAAGGTCATTCTTGCTATGCTTTAGCTGAGAGATTGGCAGCATTTTGCCCCTGCCCTGGAGATCTCTGGAACTTTAAACTTGAGGAAGATGGTTTAGGGTATCTGGCAGAAGAAATTTCTAAGCAAGCAGCAAAGCATTCTAGATGTGACCTGGGTTTTCCTGAAAATGCAGTTACGAGCATTCACAAAGGGATGACTTGAAATGGGAACTTACATTTAAAAGAGAAGCAGAGCATAACAATTTAGAAAATTGGCTGTAATCCTAGCACTTTATTTGGGAGGCCCAGGCAGGCAGATCACTGGAAGTCAGGAATTGGAGACCAGCCTGGCTAGCATGGGGGAACCCATCTCTACTAAAAATACAAAAACTTTTAGTTGGACTTGGTGGTGCTCACCTGTATTCCCAGCTACTCAGGAGACTGAGGCACAAGAATCGCTTGAACTCGGAAGGCAGAGGTTGCAGTGAGCTGAGATCATGCCACTGCACTCCAGCCTGGGTCATAGAGTGAGACTCTGTCTCAAAAAGAAATTTGGAAAATTTGCAGCCTGACCATGAAGTAGAAGAGAACAACCCGATTTCTGGGGAGAAATTCAAGCTGGCTGCAGAAATTTGCATAAGTAATGAGAAGCCAAATGTTAGTAGCCCAACACAATGGGAAAACTTCTCCAGGGCGTGTCAGAGATCTTTAAGGTAGCCCCTCCCATCACAGGTCTAGAGGCCTAGAAGGTGCCTGCTTCACAGTCTGCCATGATTGTAAGTTTCCTGAGGCCTCCCCGGCCATGCTGAACTATGAGTCAATTAAACCTCTTTTCTTTATAAATTACCCAGTCTCGGGTATTTCTTTATAGCAGTGTGAAAATGGACTAACACAACACCACATTCTGTTTATTCATTCATCAGTTCACAGATATTGGCCTGTTTTCACCTTTTATCTACGATACATAAGGCTACTATGCACATTTGTGTACAAGTTTTTATGTGGACATATATTTTCAGTCCTCTTGGGTATACAATCCTAGGAGTAGAATTACTGGGTCATATTGTTTATTACCATATGTTTAACTTTTTGAAGAACTAATAGACTGTTTTCAAAAGTATACTTTCTGACCAGCAATCTATGAAGATATCAATTTCTCCACATCTTCACCAACACTTCATTCTATCTTTTTGATTATGGCTATCCTAGTTAGTTGAACAACTTTGTATGAGATTATTGGTCATTTTTATTTGTTCTTTTGGATAAATGTCTATTCAAACTCCTTGTACATTTTAAAATTGAGTTGTCTGTCTTTGTACTATTAAGGTATAAGAGTTCTTTATATATTCTATAATGAAGTCTCTTATCAGACATATGATTTTAAAATATTTTCTCCCATTCTGTAGGTGGTTTTCAATTTTTTTTAATCATATCCTTTGAAGCACAGATTTTAATTTTAATGACATGCAATTTCTCTCCTTTTTCTTTTGTTACTTTTGTTTTGGTGTCATATTTAAGAAAGCTTTTCCTAGCCCAATTTATTCCTATATTTTCTTCTAACAGAGTTTTAGGACTTACATTCAGATCTTTGGTCTATTTTGAATTAACTAGTTGCTTATGGCATGAGGAATTAGTTTTTTGTTTTTTTTTTTTTTTTGAGATGGAGTCTCGCTCTGTCACCAGGCTGGAGTGCAGTGGCCCAGTCTCGGCTCACTGCAATCTCCACCTCCCAGGTGCAAGTGATTCCCCTGCCTCAGCCTCCCAAGTAGCTGGGATTACAGGCACGTGCCATCACGCCCAGCTAGTTTTTGTATTTTCAGTAGAGACGGGTTTCACCATGTTGGCCAGGATGGTCTCGATCTCTTGACTTCGTGATATGCCCGCTACGGCCTCCCAAAGTGCTGGAATTACAGGCATGAGCCACTGTGCCCGGCCCTGGAAAGAGTCTATATTAATGAATTTTTGCATGGGGATATCCAGTTGTCACAAGACCATTTGTTGAAAACACTATCCCTATTGGATTTTCTTGGTGAAATGCAATTGTCTGCAAATGTAACAGTTTGTTTCTGAACTCTCAATTCTATTCCATTGATCTGTATGTCTGTCCTTATTCCATCATCACTTTGTCCTGATTTCTGTAGCTTTGTAATAACTTTCAAAGTTGGGAAATGTGAATCTTCCAATTTTCTTATTTTTCAATATTGTTTTGTCTCTTCTGGATTCCTTATGTGTCCATAAGAATGTTAAGATCATCCTTACAATTTCTGGAAAAGATGCCAGCCAGCTGGGATTTTGACACATGGATTGTGTTGAATCTGTAGATCAGTTTGGGGAATATAACCATCTTAACAATATTATGTTTTCCCATCCACAAACATGGAATTTCTTTGAATTTATTTATATATCTTTTTAATTTCTTCCCATATTGTTTTGTACTTTTTTTTGTTACATTTAGTTGTAGTTATTTTATTATTTTTGATGCTATTATAAATTGAATTATTGTGTTAAAGTGGTGGTGAAAATTTTCATTGCTAGTGTATAAAAATAAAATAGATTTTTATATTTTCATTCTGTATACTGTCAAACTTATTTATTACTTCTAATAATTTTTAAAGGATTTCCTAGAATTTTCTATATTCAAGATCATAGCATTTGTAAACATAGATAATTTTAAGTCTTCAATTCCAGTCTAGATATCATTTATTTCTTTCTTTTTGCCTAATTGCCCTGTCTAGAACTAACAGTGCATACAAGTGGTACAAGTGAATGTCCTTGTCTTTTTCTTAACCTTAGGGCAAAGCATTAAGTCTTTCAGTATTAAGTAGGATGTTAGCTAAGGGTTTTTAAATAAATGCTTTTTATGAGATGGAGGAATTTCTATTCTATTTTTAGTTGTTGTTTTTATCATGAAAGCGTGTTGGATTTCGCCAAATGCTTTTTCTGCACCTATTGAGACTATCACGTAAGTTTTGTGAGTTACTCTATTGATATGACATATGACAATAACTGGTTTTTAAAAGTCAGACCACACTTGAGTTTGTGGAATGAATTCTACTTGGTCATCTTGTGTAATTATTTTTATATGTTAGATTTTGTTTGGTTGTTAGTGGAGGAGTTTCCAAACTATATTCATAAGCAACATTTATCTGTAGTTTTATTTTTCTTGTGATTTTCTTTTTCAGGTTTTGACATGAAAATTAACACTGACTTCATAGAACAAGCCAGGGAGTGTTATTTTTCTATTTTTTGGAAGAGTTTGTAAGAATTGGTTTTAATTCTTCTTAAATGTTTGGTACAACTTACCGGTAAAGCTGTCTGGATTTTGGCCCTTTTGTTTTTTGTGGGGATTTTTTAGTTACTAATTTGATCTCTTTGTTTTTATAGATTTATTCAGATTTTCTATTCCTGTTTCAGTTCAGTTTCAGTAGTTTTTCTCTTTCTAAGAAAGTGTCAGTTTTTCTAAGTTATCTAATTAGTTGGTATAGAGCTATTCCCTGATGATCCTTTTTATTTCTGGAAGCCCAGCAGTGATGACCAACCCCTTACCCCTATTCCATTCTTGATTTTATTAATTTGAGTCTTTTCTCTCTATTATTTTTCTTCTTGTTGTTCAGTGTAGTTAAAAGTTTTTTCAATTTTATTGACCTTTTCAAAGAACCTACTTTCAGTTTTGTTGATTTTTGTTTGTTTTTCTATTTCCTAGTTCATTAATCTCACTCTAATTTTCATTATTTCCTTTGTCTATTTGCTTTAGATTAACAATGTTCTTCTTTTTCCAGTGTCATAAAGGTAGAAAGTACATTGTATCCTTGAGGTTGTTCTTTTTTTAAAAAAAAATAGATGTTTATGGCCATATATTCCTCTGTAAACACTGCTTTACCTGCATCCCATGAGTTTCTGTATGTTGTGTCTTCATTTGCATTCATATTGAAGTATTTTCTAATTTTCTTCATTATTTCTTCTTTCACCCATTGCTTATGTTGGGGTATGTTATTTTTTTTTTTTTTTTTTTGAGACGGAGTCTCACGCTGTCACCCAGGCTGGAGTGCAGTGGCCGGATCTCAGCTCACTGCAAGCTCCGCCTCCCGGGTTCAGGCCATTCTCCTGCCTCCGCCTCCCGAGTAGCTGGGACTACAGGCGTCCGCCACCCCGGCCGGCTAGTTTTTTGTATTTTTTTAGTAGAGACGGGGTTTCACCGTGTTAACCAGGATGGTCTCGATCTCCTGACCTTGTGATCCGCCCGTCTCGGCCTCCCAAAGTGCTGGGATTACAGGCTTGAGCCACCGCGCCCGGCCGATGTTGGGGTATGTTATTTACTTTCAACACACATGTAACTTGACTCCTGTTATTGACTTCAAATTTTGTTCCATGTGGTTGAAAACATATTGTGCATAATTTAACTCATTTTAAATGTATGGAGGACTTGTTTTATTATGTAGCAGATGGTCTATCCCAGAGTTTTCCACGTGGACTTGAGAGAATACTCTGTTGCAGTTGTGTAGAATGTTCCATAGGTGTCTTTTAGGTCCAGTTGGCTTATCGTGTTCCTCAAGTTTTATATTATCTTGTTGATTTCCTGCCAAGCAGTTCTCACTACAATTGAAACTGAAGTATTAAAGTACCCAACTATCATTACTGAATTCCCTATTTTGGGAATTCCCTTTAATTCTTTCACTTTTTGCTTCATGTAATCTGAGGCTCTGTTTGCATCTGTATTTAGGCCAGTATAAGTTTATAATTATATCATGCAATAAATTGAGACATTTATCATTATAAAATTTCTCAAGCTCTTGTAATTTTAAATTTTAAAGTTTATTTTGACTGATAGTACACTAGCCACTGCAGCATTCATGTTATAGCTATTTGCATAATATATTTTTTTCCTTATTTTACTTTCAACCAATTTTTTTCAATCTATTTTTATCTGTGATGTAAAGTATTTTTCTTGAGGACAGGACAGCATCTACTTAGCTACATCTTAACTTATGAGAATGCAGGTTAGATTTATACAAAGCTAATTCTAGTGAGATATAGAAACGTTACTCCTATATAACTCTATTTCTTCTTCATTTTTTGCTATTATTATATACATATTGCATCTATATATTGTTACCACAGCAATAGTACATTGTTATAACTATATATGTCTCATAGATTCTGAGAGAATAAAAGAGAATAATTATATATTTACACAATTTGTTATGTTCACTTGGTCATTTACAATATCTACTTTCCGCAATTTATTTTGGTGGATTAAAGTTCTCATCTGGTGTCACTTCCTTGCTTCAATACAACTTTGTTCCTGCTTGTCTTCTGCTACTGTCAAAAGTATCACCTATCTGTATGTTAAAATCTAACAATACAATTATACACATAATTTTTATATAATTGCTTTATAAATCAGTTGAGAAAATCAGGGAGAACAAACATGAACTTAAACTATCATTTTGTAAGTACATAATTACTTTTACAAGCATGCTTCATTTCTTCATGTGGATTTGAATTACTGCCTGGGTTCACTTGCTTTCAGTCTAAAGAAATTATTTTAGTATTTTTTGTAAGTCAGGCCTGCTATCAACAAATTCTCCCACTTCTCATTCATCTAAGAGGGTTTTTATTATTTCCCTTTCATTTTTGAAAGATACTTCTCCTGCCGTACTTTTAACACTATTGTTTGACAGTGTTTCTCTTTCAGCACTGTGAATGTGTCATCCAACTACCTTTGGACTTCATTGTCTCTGATGAGAAGTCCACTGTTAATCTTATTAAAATTTTCTTGAATATGAATCACTTTTCTCTTGCAGATTTAATATCTTCTCTTTGTCTCTGGCTTATAACCTTTTTACTCTGATGTGTCTGTGTGTAGATCTTTTTGAACTTATCCTATTTCAAAATTTTGGGGCTTTGTGGATATGTGGATAATTGTTTTTTAAATCAAATTTGTCAAGTTTTATATATATATACTTTAAGTTCTGAGATACATGTGCAGAGCATGCAGGTTTGTTACATAGACATACATGTGCCATGGTGGTTTGCTGCACCCATCAAGCCATCAGCTACATTAGCTATTTGTCCTAATGCTCTCCCTCCCCTCATCCCCCACCCCCGCCGACAGGCCTGTGTATGTGATGTTTCCCTCCCTGTGTCACGTGTTCTCATTGTTCAACTCCTACTTATTAGTGAGAACATGAGGTGTTTGGTTTTCTGCTCCTGTGTTGGCTTGCTGAGAATGATGGTTTCCAGCTTCATCCATGTCCCTGCAAAGGACATGAACTCATCCTTTTTTATGGCTGCATAGTATTCCATGGTGTATATGTGCCACATTTTCTTTATCCAGTCTATCATTGATGGGCATTTGAGTTGGTTCCAAGTCTTTGCTATTGTGAATTGTGCTGTAATAAACATATGTGTGCATGTGTCTTTATAGTAAAATGATTTATAATCCTTTGGGGGTACATACCCAGTAGTGGGATTGCTGAGTCAAATGGTATTTCTGGTTCTAGATCCTTAAGGAATCGCCACACTGTCTTCCACAATGGTTGAACTAATTTACACTCCCATCAACAGTGTAAAAGCATTCCTATTTCTTCACATCCTCTCCAGCATCTGTTGTTTCCTGATTTTTTAATGATCGCCTTTCTAACTGCCATGAGATGATATCTCATTGTGGTTTTGATTTGCATTTCTCTAATGACCAATGATGATGAGCCTTTTTTCATCTGTTTTTTGGCCATATAAATGTCTTCTTTTGAGAAGTGTCTGTTCATACCTTTCTCCCACTTTTTGATAGGGTTGTTTTTTTCTTGTAAATTTGTTTGAGTTCCTTGTAGATTCTGGATATTAGCCCTTTGTCAGAAGGATAGATTGCAAAAATTTTCTTCCATTCTGCAGGTTACCTGTTCACGCTGATAATAGTTTCTTTTACTTTTCAGAAGCTCTTTAGTTTGATTAGATACCATTTGTCTATTTTGGATTTTGTTGCCATTGTTTTTGGTGTTTCAGTCATGAAGTCTGCCCATGCCTATGTCTTGAATTGTATCGAATTGTATTGCCTGCATTTTCTTCTAGGGTTTCAATGGTTTTAGGTCTTACGTTTAAGTCTTTAAACCATTTTGAGTTCATTTTTGTATATGGTGTAAGGAAGGGGTCCAGTTTCAGTTTTATGCATATGGTTACCCAGTTTTCCTCAACACTCTTTATTAAATAGGGAATCCTTCCCCTATTGCTTTTGTCAGGTTTGTAAAAGATCAGATGGTTGTAGATGTGTGGTGTTATTTCTGAGGCCTCTGTTCTGTTCCATTGGTCTATGTATCTGTTTTAGCACAAGTACCATACTCTTTTGGTAACTGTAGCCTTTTAGTCTAGTTTGAAGTCAGGTAGCTTTGATGCCTCCACCTTTGTTCTTTTGGCTTAGGATTGTCTTGGGAATGTGGGTTCTTTTTTGGTTCCATATGAAATTTAAAGTAGTTTTTTCTAATTCTATGAAAGTCAAAGGTAACTTGATGGGGATAACATTGAATATATAAATTACTCAGGGCAGTATGGCCATTTTCACGATACTGATTCTTCCTATCCATGGGCACAGAATGATTTTCCATTTGTTTGTGTCCTCTCTTATTTCCTTGAGCAGTGGTTTGTAATTCTCCTTGAAGAGGTCCTTCACATCCCTTGTAAGTTGTATTCCTAGGCATTTTATTCTCTTTGTAGCATTTGTGAATGGGAGTTCACTCATGATGTGGCTCTCTGTTTGTCTATTATTGGTGTATAGGAATGCTTATGATTTTTCCACATTGATTTTGTGTCCTGAGATTTTGCTTAAAAGTTTAAGTAGATTTTGGGCTGAGACGATGGAGTTTTCTAAATATACAATCATGTCATCTGCAAACAGAGAGATTTGACTTCCTCGCTTTCTATTTGAATACCCTTTATTTCTTTCTCTTGCCTGATTGCCCTGGCCAGAAGTTCCAATACTATTTTGAATAGGAGTGGTGACACAGGGCATCCTTGTTTTGTGCTGGTTTTCAAAGGGAATGCTTCCAGGTTTTGCCCATTCAATATAATATTGGCTGTAGGTTTTTGATAAATAGCTCTTATTATTTTGAGATATGTTCCATCAATATCTACTTTATTGAGAGTTGTTGGCATGAAGAGGTGTTGAATTTTATTGAAGGCCTTTTCTGTATCTATTGAGATAATCATATGGTTTTGGTCATTTATTCTTTTTGTGTGATGGATTACATTTATTGATTTGCATATATTGAACCAGTCTTTCATGCCAGGGATGAAGTCAACTTGAATGTGGTGGATCAGCTTTTTGAGGTGCTGCTGGATTCAGTTTGCCAGTATTTTATTGAAGATTTTCACATCAATATTCATCAGGGATATTGGCCTGAAATTCTCTTTTTTTATTATGTCTCTGGCAGGTTTTGGTATCAGGATGATGCTGGCCTCATAAAATGAGTTAGGGAGGAGTGCCTCTTTTTCTATTGTTTGGAATAGTTTCAGAAGGAATGGTACCAGCTCCTCTTTGTACCTCTGATAGAATTCAGCTGTGAATCTGCCTGGTCCTGGGCTTTTTTTGGTTGGTAGGCTATTAATTACTGCCTCAATTTCAGAGCTTATTATTGTTCTATTCAGGGATTTGACTTCTTCCTAGTTTAGTCTTGGGAGAGTGTATGAGTCCAGGAATTTAGCCATTTGTTCTAGATTTTCTAGTTTATTTGCATAGAGGTGTTTATAGTATTCTTTGATGGTAGTTTGTATTTCTGTGGGATCAGTGGTGATATCCCCTTTATCATTTTCTATGGTTTCTATTTGATTCTTCTCTTTTTCTTCTTTATTAGTCTGGCTACCAGTCTAGCTATTTTGTTAATCTTTTCAAAAATCCAGCTCCTGGATTCATTGATGTTTTGAATGGTTTTTCATGTCTCTATTTCCTTCAGTTCTGCTCTGATCTTAGTTATTTCTTGTCTTCTGCTAGCTTTTGAATTTGTTTGCTCTTGCTTCTCTACTTCTTTTTATTGGGAAGTTAGGGTGTCAATTTTAGATCTTTCCTGCTTTCTCCTGTGGGCATTTAGTGCTATAAATTTCCCTCTAAACACTGCTTTAGCTGTGTCCCAGAGATTCTGGTATGTTGTGTCTTTGTGCTCATTGGTTTCAAAGAACATCTTTATTTATGCCTTCATTTTGTTATTTACCCAGTAATCATTTAGGACTAGGTTGTTTAGTTTGCATGTAGTTTTGTGGTTTAGAGTGAGTTTCTTTATCCTGAGTTCTAATTTGATTGCACTGGGGTCTGAGAGACTGTTATGATTTCTGTTATTTTACATTTGCTGAGAAGGGTTTTACTTCCAATTATGTGACCAATTTTAGAATAAGTGTGATATGGTGCTGAGAAGAATGTATATTCTGATGATCTGGGGTGGAGAGTTCTGTAGATGTCTATTAGGTCCACTTGGCCCAGAATTGGGTTCAATTCCTGAATATCCTTGTTAATTTTCTGTCTCATTGATCTGTCTAATATTGACAATGGGGTGTTAAAGTCTCCTGTTATTGTGTGGGAGTCTAAGTCTCTGTGTAGGTCTCTAAAAACTTGCTTTATGAATCTGGGTGCACCTGTATTGGGTGAATATATATTTAGGATAGTTAGCTCTTCTTGTTGCATTGATCCCTTTACCATTATATAATGCCCTTCTTTGTCTCTTTTGATCTATGTTGGTTTAAAGTCTGTTTTATCAGAGGCTTGGACTGCAACTCCTGCTTTCTTTTGCTTTCCTTTTGCTTGGTAAATATTCCTCTATTCCTTTATTTTGAGCCTATGTGTGTCTTTGCACGTGAGATGGGTCTCTTGAATACAGCACACCAATGGGTCTTGACCCTTTATCCAATTTGCCAATCTGTGTATTTTAATTGGGACATTTAGCCCATTTACATTTAAGGTTAATATTGTTATATGTGAATTTGATCTTGTCATTATGATGCTAGCTGGTTATTTTGCCTGTTAGTTGATGCAGTTTCTTTATAGTGTTGATGGTCTTTACACTTTGGTATGTTTTTTTCAGCAGCTACTACTGGTTTTTCCTTTCCAAATTTAGTGCTTCCTTCAGGAGCTCTTGTAAGACAGGCCTGGTGGTGACAAAATGTGTCAGCATTTGCTTGTCTGTCAAGGGTTTTATTTCTCCTTCACTTATGAAGTTTAGTTTGTCTGAATATGAAATTCTGGGTTGAAAATTCTTTAAGAGTGTCAAATATTGGCCCCACTATCGTCTAGCTTGTTGGGTTTCTGCAGAGAGATATGCTGTTAGTCTGATGGGCTTCCCTTTGCAGGTAACCCAGCCTTTCTCTCTGGCTGCCGTAAACATTTTCTCTTAATTTTAACCTTGGTGATTCTGACAATTATGTGGCTTGGGGGTTGCTATTCTTGAGGAGTACCTTTATGGTGTTCTCTGTACTTCCTGAATTTGAATGTTGGCCTGTCTTTCTAGGTTGGGGAAGTTCTTCTGGATAATATCCTGAAGAGTGTTTTCCAACTTGTTTCCATTCTCCCCGTCACTTTCAGGTATACCAATTCAAACATAGGTTTGGTCTTTTCACATAGTCCTATGTTTCTTGGAGGCTTTGTTTGTTCCTTTTCATTATTCTTTCTCTAATCTTGTCTTCATGCTTTATTTCATTAAGTTGATCTTCAATCTCTGATATTCTTTCTTCTGCTTGATCAATTAGGCTATTGATACTTCTATATGCTTCACAAAGTTCTCGTGCCATGTTTTTCAGCTCCATCAGGTCATTTATGTTCATCTCTAAACTGGTTATTCTAGTTAGCAATTCCTCTAACCTGTTTTCAAGGTTCTTAACTTCTTGCATTGGGTTATAACATGCTCCTTTAGCTTGGAGGAGTTTATTATTACCCACCTTCTGAAGCCTACTTCTGTCAAATCATCAAACTCATTCTCTGTCCAGTTTTGTTCTCTTGCTGCTAAGGAGTTATGATCCTTTGGAGGAGAAGCAAAATTCTGGTTTTTGGAATTTTCAGCCTTTTTGTGCTGCTTTTTCCTCATCTTCATGGATTTATCTACCTTTGGTCTTTGCTGTTGGTGACCTTTGGATGGCGTTTTGGTGTGGACATCCTTTTTGTTGATGTTGATGCTATTCCTTTCTGTTTGTTAGTTTTCTTTCTAACAGTCAAGCCCCTCTGCTGCAGGTCTGCTGGAGTTTGCTGGAGGTCCACTTCCGACTCTGTTTGCCTGGGTATCACCAGCGGAGGCTGCAGAACAGCAAAGATTGCTGCTTCTTCCTTCCTCTGGAAGCTACATCCCAGAGGGGCACCTACTGGATGCCAGCTGGAGCTCTCCTGTATGAGGTGTCTGTCAACCCCTGCTAGGAGGTGTCTCCCAGTCAGGAGGCTCAGGGGTCAGGGACCCACTTGAGGAGGCAATCTGTCCCTTAACAGAGCTTGAGCACTGTGCTGGGAGATCCACTACTCTCTTCAGAGCCAGCAGGCAGGAACATTAAGTGTGCTGAAGCTGCGCCCACAGCTGCCCCTTCCCCCAGGTGCTCTGTCCCAGGGAGATGGGAGTTTTATCTATAAGCCCCTGAATGGGGCTGCTGCCTTTCTTTCAGAGATGCCCTGCCCAGAGAGGAGGAATCTAGAGAGGCAGTCTGGCTACAGCTGCTCTGTGGAGCTTTGGTGGGCTCCGCCCAGTTGGAACTCTCCAGCAGCTTTGTTTACAGTGTGAGAGGAAAACCACCTACTCAAGCCTCAGTAATGGGGGATGCCCCTCCCCCCACCAAGCTCAGGTGTCCCTGGTGGACTTCAGACTGCTGTCCTGGCAGCCAAAATTTCAAGCCAGTGAATTTAAGCTTGCTGGGCTCCATGGGGGTGGGATTCACTGAGTTAGACCATGTGGCTCCCTGGCTTCAGTCCCCTTTCCAGGGGAGTGAACGGTTCTGTCTCACTGGTGTTCCAGGTGCCACTGGGGTATGAAAAAAAAAAACTCCTGTACCTAACTTGGTGTCTGCCCAAAGGGCTGCCTAGTTTTGTGCTTGAAACTCAGGGCCTTGGTGTGCCTTCAGGTGCCTACACCTGAGGGAATCTCCTGGTCTGCAGATTGCAAAGACCATGGGAAAAGTTTAGTACCTGGGCCGAACAGCTCCATCCCTCATGGCACAGTCCCTCACGGCTTCCCTTGGCTAGGGGAGGAAGTTCCCCAACCCCTCGCGCTTCCCAGTTGAGGCGGTGCCCCACCCTGATTCAGCTTGCCCTCCGTGGGCTGCGCTCACTGTCTAACCAGTCCCAGTGAGATGGGCCAGATGCCTCAGTTGGAAATGCAGAAATCACCCACCTTCTGTGTTGATGTCACTGGGGGCTGCAGACCGGAGCTATTCCTATTCAGCCATATTGCCAGCCTACCTTGCAAAGGTTTTCATCATTATTCCTTCAAACATTTTGTTTTTCACTCCATCTCTATCTTGTCTCCTTACACTTGGTATTCTCATTAAACTTATGTGGATTTTTAAAAAATCTTGACTGAATTTTACTTATGAGTTCTCAGAATAACAGGTTCAGGAGATTAAAAAAAAACATGAGGCAGATTTGTAATACTCATAATTAGAAGGTGGCTGATGTGATTTTAAAACTTAAAAACAATTTTTTTTTTTTTTTTGAGAGAGAGTCTTGCTCTGTTGCCCAGGCTGGAGTACAATGGTGCCATCTCAACTCACTGCAACCTCTGCCTCCTGGGTTCAAGCGAGTCTCCTGCCTCAGCCTCCCTGAGTAGCTGAGACTACAAGTGCCTGCCACCATGCCCAGCTAATTTTTGTATTTTTAGTACAGACAGGATTTCACCATGTTGGGCAGGCTGGTCTCGAACTCCTGGCCTCAGGTGATCTGCCTGCCTTGGCCTCCCAAAGTGCTGGGATTACAGGTGTGAGCCACTGCACCCTGCTTAAAATTAAAAACAAAAATGTTAATAGTGGAGCAAGAACAATAGAAAATAAGGACCTAGATTATCTACTATTTATAGAGAATCTCTGTGGAATAAAATTTCTACTTAGCATCTTTGTTATAAGGTTAAACAACCCCCAAAGTCTGCTTTTAATAACATGAGAAAGTGTAAAGAAAGCCTTGCTTTATTTAAAGATCCATTATGACATATTTAAACAAAGCCACTTAACTCTGTATCTTAGCTTTGGTATATGCTAGTGATCCCCAAACTTTGCTGCACATTGGAACCACTTCGGGAATTAAAAAAAAAATACTGGTGTCTGGGCCAGGTGCGGTGGCTCAGGCCTGTAATCTCAGCACTTTGGGAGGCCAAGGTCGGGGGGATCACCTGAGGTCAAGAGTTTGAAACCAGCCTGGGCAACATGGTGAAACCCAGTCTCTACTAAAATACAAAAATTAGCCAAGTGTGGTGGTGGGTGCTTGTAATGTCAGCTACTTGGGAGGCTGAGGCAGGGAGAATTGCTTGAACCTGGGAGATAGAGGTTGCAGTGAGCCGAGATTGCACCACTGCACTCCAGCCTGGGCAACAGAGCAAGACTCCATTTCAAAAAAAAAAAAAAAAACTGGTGTCAGGCTCCCACTACTAGACCTGTTAATTAATGTAGAGTGCAAGTTAGGCCTCAGGATTTTTCAAAACTCCCCTGGTGATATGAATGTGCAGCCAAATTTGGGAACAGTACCTTACAATTCTCCGAGACAATGCTCATTTTTCTTCTTTTTTCTCTTTGTTCTTCAGATTGCATAATTACTGTCTATATATTATCCAGTTCACTGATTCTCTTCTCTGCCAGCTCAAATCTAGCTTTGAGCCTCTGTAGTGATATATTCATTTCAGTTTTTATACTTTTAAACTGTAAAAATTCCATTTAGTTTCTTTTTAGAATTTCTATAACTTTATTGATTTTCTTTGTTTAATAAGGTATTGTCATCATACCTTTCTTTACTTCTTTAATACTGGTTTCCTTTAGTTTTTAGTTTATGTTTCTTTGGTTATGAGTCAAGACTTACCATTAGCAGTTTCTGCCATCTGCTCATCCCATTGATGAGACTCACTTTCCTATTTCTGTCCATGTGCAACATTTTTGTTGAAAACCTTACATTTCAGGAAACACATTGTCTAAACTCTGGAAACGAATGGCACTTTAAGAATCTTGTTTTTGTTGTTATTTGCCTGTTTATTTGTTTAGTGGTTTGGGTGGACCATTTGAGTGAAGTTTATTTCTGCAAAAGGGTATCGTTTCTGATGTCACTCCTTAGAGGGCCAATCCTTGGCATGAACACATCTCTCTAGGATGACAGTGGGTTTAGCAGAACTACCTTTGATTGTCTCTTTCCCTGATTTCTCTATTAAGCTGTCAGCTCTTGTTGATATCATACCCAGGTATTAGCCTCCATTCATTGCCAAATGTCTTCAACAATGCCTCAGAGCATAAATTGCTCCAGTGTCTGATCCAGGGAAATGCAGTCCTTTTGCAGGGGTAGCCCTTAGGTCAGTCTCCGAGGTTTGCTCCAACTCCAGGAGAACCTTCTTAGCTGACTCTTTTTCTGGTTCTCCCTCATACATTTCTAGTTCATTTATAACCTATCTTGTTGTTCTCATGAAGCTATTAGTCTCCTCTTAATTGCTTACCACCAATCTCTCCATTATTCTTAAGGGTATCCTTTGGTTTGAACTTCCCAGGTATTGTTTCCAAAAAAATCACTTTTCTTGGGGAGAGTGTCAAAGCTGTTATTATGGCTTCTCTGTCCCCCCCTAGGCAAACCTTCTCCACCACTGTACTATAGTGATAGAAAGGAAAAGTCATCTTTTTCTCCAAGAGTGACACCCCAGCTTTAGGAGTAAGGCACTGAGTGGACTGGTAGCCACTGGTGTTCCCACCTTGCTTCTGACATAGAATCTTCAATTGGCAGGTGAGCTGTGATAGGGGTGATATGTGTCTCAGTATTCTCAATCAGTCACTCTTGGAGTAGAGTTTATGCCGTATAAATGGGCACTGAGTCATAGAGAGAGCCCCAGACTTTTTAGCATTGTTGCTTGAAAAAAGGAGATTCTGCAAAGACACAGCAGGGAAGGACGAAAAATGCTGGTGACCCGGTTCTCCCTCAGGGCACTTATAGTCCTAGACTGGGAGCCAAGGGGAAAGGATACCCTGGGTTTTTGGCTGCGCTTACCTTGGGTAAGGCTTCCATGAGGCTGAGCTGGGGTCAGGATGGGATAATTGACTCAAATTCCACAGACACTTGCTCTTCTTAACAAGAAATGGTAGATTTTCTTAAATAAATATTTTATCATTTGCCCTATAATCAATTAATTTTCACAGACTTTATATGGTGGTATTTGTTGTTTCTAATAGTTTTCACTAGTTAGGCTTCTTTTCCTGGAAAGAGAGTGCATAAAACTGCTTGCTCTGCCATTCTTAAAGTCATTTTATACTTTGTACAGCATAATCTTAGTGCTATACTACATTCTGGAAGAAATAAACTAGCTATTATCTAATCTGCCTTCTAGTAGGATCTAATGTTTCTGTTATGCCTTGTACAAATAAGAGCAGTGATATATTCTTACTGGTTTTTGATGTTTCAGTGTTTCAGGTAAAACGACAAGCATTTCGTTATTTCTTTTTTCAGGGTTTTTGTTCGTTTGTTTGTTTAAAAACAAGGTCTTGCTCTGTTGCTTGTGCTGTAGTGCATTGGCACAATCATAGCTCACTACAGCCTCAAATTCCTGGGCTGAAGCAATCCTCCCACCTCAGCCTCCCTAGTAACAGGGACTACAGGCAAGTGCCATCATGCCCAGCTACTTTTTAAAATTTTTTTGTAGAGACAGGGTTGCGCTGTGTTGCCCAGGCTGGTCTCAAACTGCCAGCCTCAAGAGAGTCTGTCACCTCTCTCCCAAAGTTCTGGGATTGCAGACATGAGCCACAATGCCCAGCACCACAATCATTGCAGTCTGTCCTAGAAGAACCATGGAATAATTATAGAAACAATAGCATGACTTGGCTTGTCTTTTTATGAAAGACACTTGACTTTTCTTATAAACATTTTTCTTAATACTACTCCTTAATACTACTACCACTCTTTCAAATGTGGAGTCTCTTTCTGTCCCATCACACAATTTCATGTTTATTTCAGTTCAATAGTAAAGGAGGTGAGAAAGTGTTTTTTTTTTTTTTTTTTTTTCCAATTCAAAACGCCCAAGTTATTAGAAGGCTTAGGCCACAGGCATTCAATTTTTGGAGGCTGGCCTGACATAAAATTTTGTTTTCATTTTTATCTGAATGAGTTTCTTGCCCTGTATTTTCAATTGAATTAGAGAAAAATTATATTTTTATGACTGGCATTGACTTTTGGTTAATTACAAGATTTCACCAAAGCCAGATTTTTGTATTAACATAATTTTGCAAAGCCTTAACCAAAAGATTAAAAATATGTTTACAGCCTAAGTTATTGACCAAATGTGATTTTACTGTCCACCTCGCCCCTGACCTCCACCCGCTTCCAAGAAAACATTTGGCTATGTTAGAGTCATATTTTTCTGTCACAATGGAAAGGTGGTGCTAATGACATCTTGTGAATAGAGGCAAAGAATGCTGTTAGACATTCTACAATACACAGGAAAGTCCTCCGATAGCAAAAATAAAAAATTATGCAGTCTAATATGTTAATAATGTCACGTTTAAGAAACCTTGATTTAGAGAAAATCAGCATTTTTCATATCATACAGCCATTAGCTTTGTTCTCCAGTGCTAAAAACTACTAACCAATTTTCAGTTCCTATACTTGTGATATACCTTAAAAATACACACATTCTAGTTTCATTAATTTGGGGAAATAGTTTTGTAACAGTCCCTAGGATACTTTCCCTTACCTTTCTGATAACAAATTAACAACCTCATTGCGATCTAACAAATCACCCCAGTGACTTACCCTAGAGAAATAATAGTTATCATGTATACATGTTCAGAAATACACAGCAGGAAAGTGCAAATGCAAAGCACTTCTAAACAAAAGCAATAATACTGTCAAAAGCCAGGCTCCTGAGTTTCGTACCTGATTTCCCCATTCTTTCTTATATCCAATCTACCAACAAACAAATGTTTCACTTTTCTTCTATTGTAGCCAGGCTCCAAGGTGGCCCCTAATGAATTTTGCCTCTTGATATTCACACCACTGTATAGTCTCTTCTGACATTAAAGAGGGTAGTAACCCAGAGGATATTGCAGACATGATGGCTTGTGACTTCCATGGCTGATTTCCTTTTGCTCCCTTGGATTACTTGCTCTGGAGAAAGCCAACTTACTCTAATAGAAACACTCAAATAACCTTATAGAGGGGTCTACATGGTGAGGAACTGAAGCCTCCTGCCAACAATCAGCATGATATATGTATGAGCCGCCATGGAAACACATCCTCCAGCCCTGTTAAAGCCTTCCAATTGACTGCATTTCTGGTCAACATCACGACTGCAACCTTTTGAGAGACCCTAAACCAGACCACTCAGCTAAGTTGCTTCCAGATTCCTGGACAACAGAACCATGTGACATATGAAATGTTTGTTGATTTAAGCAGCTAAGTGTTAGGGTAATTTGTTATGCAACAATACATAACTAATACCACCCCTTTAACATCTCTGGAAGGTGTGCATTTTTTTCCATCCTCACTGGCAATGTGGTTCAGACCAAAATTATATGCAGTTAAAAACCTTTGAAAGTAATGATGCTGGTCAAACTGCCTGCTCCTTAGTCCTCAGAAAAGAAGGCTGCAAATCTGCCAGATAAAAGTATCCCCATGAAGTAAATTTCTTTCAGCAAACTTATCTAGGTTCCAGAGTGTTACATCTCTTAGCTGTACAGTTCTTTTATCTCACAAACACACATACACACACACTCCTCCACAGTCGTCATTTTCTCCATAGTAAGAAAACATCCCATTGGATAAGGCTCAGGTATATTCAGGTGTCTCCACACTGTGTCAAGAGTCACCACGGTCCACGAGTCCTTGGTGATGAAAGAAATATCCAGATTCTATATTCCATTATATTACATTCCCCTTTACATATCCTTTTTTTTTTGTTTGTTTGCCTTGCAAACCTTTCAGTCATGCTTTAGACCTTCCTTTTTTTCTTCTCATCCTTCATTTTCTTCCACTCTTCTCTATTTTTATTGACTAAATTACAGAGGTACTTTCCCCCTGAACATAGTTATGAGAAAAGGTGACCACTTCTACCCCCAGCAACATCTTTTTTCCCCCCATGGCAGGGCAGGGGATTCAGTTAAAATTGCTGGACAAATTCTAGATTTATCTACCATAAATAAATTCTAGATTTATCTACAATAAATAAATCCTAAAATTTATGTATTATTATGCTAGATAAATTCTAAAAGAGTTGTGACACTCCTAACAGCTTAGCCCTAAATGCAATTGTGTGAATTAAAATTGATATTATCTGGTTCCTGTACCATCACTTGCCTACTCAAAAATGCCCTTGATTGGCATGTGTATGACTAAATTATAATCATATGATTGGTATTGTGTCTTTTTCCACTGCACTTTAAATTCCTTGAGGATAGGAACTGTATTGTGTTAACCATTATATCCATGTTGCCTAACTCAAATTGTTGGCCAACCTTAGATGATCAGGACTTGTGATATCACATGAATGAATGAAGGAATGGATTCATTAATTCATTACATGGTCAAGAATAGTATGGCTGACCTTGTTAAAATCTATCTTTTTAAAGATATTTTTTCTCCCTTTTTTCTCAAAGGTCTTAGAGTCTAATGTAATGAATGAGAAAGAATCATGCAATTTTCATTTATATTTCAAGTTTTTGCTCAGTGTCCTGTTTATAGATATTTACATTAGAGCTGAGCTATCTAATGACTCTCACTGGGCTTCCACCAGAATCGTATTATAGCTTAAATTGCCTAAAGAAAGTGAAGTGAGGGCCAGGTGCCATGGCTCATGCCCGTAATCCCAGCACTTTGGGAGGCTGAGGTAGACAGATCACTTGAGGTCGGGAGTTCGAGACAACCTGACCAAAATGGAGAAACTCTGTCTCTACTAAAAATACAAAACTAGCCTGGCATGCTGGCACATGCCTGTAATCCCAGCTACTTGGGAGGCTGAGGCAGGAGAATCGCTTGACCCTGGGAGGCAGAGGTTGTGGTGAGCCAAGATTGCACCATTGCACTCCAGCCTGGGCAACAAGAGCAAAACTCTGTCTCAAAAAAAAAAAAAAGAGTGAAATGAGGACACATTTTTTTTTTCTTTTTTTAAAGACAGGGTCTTGCTCTGTCTCTGTTGCCCAGGATGGAGTGCAGAGGCATCATCAAGGCCCAATGCAGTTTTGAACTCCTGGGCTCAGGAGATCCTCCCACCCCAGCCTCCCAAGCAGCTGGGACCATGGGCATGCACAACCATGCTTGGCAATTTTTTTTTTTTTTTAATTTTGTAATGATGAGTCCTCACTATGTTGCCCAGGCTGGTCTCAAACTCCTGGCCTCAAGCAATTCTCCCACCTCAACCTCCCAAGTAGCTGGGTTACAGGTGTAAGCCATTATGCCCTGTATAGGGCACAATTCTTATAGAACTAACCCATCAGCAGAATGTCTAGAAATATAAAATCATTCTAGTCTGAAGCCATAATGTTTTAACTTTTCTTAAAATAAACAGTCTTCCCTAGAATCAGGTCTCTTTTTAAAGAATAAAGAGAATGTAGGTATTAAAGCACCTCCAACTCAAAATAATGCTCTACTATTTGCTTTGTTTATAACTATGCTATCGGGGTAACTTCAGTTCCACAGCATTTCTGTTTGGGCCTCCACTTCATGCTCCAGGCAGCGGGTTGGCATTATATTCTGTTCAGGGTTTTATTTGTTGGCTAGAAGCTCTCAAAACAGAATGGCTATAGTTTTTTCTTTATTTAGTTTTGACTACTAACTTTTAGAATTGACTTATCTGTGAGTTCCTCTATGCTAATGATTATGTTCTTCCTGTATTCCAAGCCAACAGAGTACCATGGTTACGGTGAAAACTATTGAATTACCAATTAACCTTCTATTAGCAATCTAATAAAGAGTTAATGAACTAATTGTCCATTTCCCCTCTATACAAAATTGAGTCTTTCTGTTGTCCTCACTATTGAGGCCCACTTAGAAATTTGAATATTATTCATATTATCACAATATCCATAATTCACTTCAGGTAAAGGGAACCAGAATTGATTTTGCAGTGAATATATCTTATTTTCGTGTGGAAAAAATAAGTAGAAAGTCTATGTTATCACTTAGAAAAAAACCTGCTTACACAGCCCAGTGCTTTATAATGTTGGGTCCATTTTTGAATAAATGGATAAATCAGTAAACATTGAAATAATTGGCTTTTCTCTTTGGATGTTTTACTACTTGGCCTCATCGTTATTTGATATGATTATTATGCTTTTAAAAATAGTTGGATCATCAGAAAAACATGAATTAACTTTCAGAAGTTAGATCTCTGAATTATCCTAGGCATTAGATATAAGAAAAAAAGCATCAACCTGGGTCTTGGCTCCTTTCTTCTACGTAACTGATTTTGAAGGAAGGCTTCATTATGAGACCATCTGAGCCTGTATTACCAGCACAGTGGTGGGAACCTGGACATATCACTGCATTCCCTTATCATTAAATTAAATAATGTGTACGTAAATGGCATACAACCTACATCATGCTGGACATTAACTTAGTAACTAGTATTTATTATTATTTTTATCACCAACTTTAAAATTTAAATATTTTTTTCTTAAAAATAGATTAATGGGGCTGGGCATGGTGGCTCATGCCTGTAATCCCAGCACTTTGGGATGCTAAGGTAGGCAAATTATCTGAGGTCAGGAGTTCAAGACCAGCCTGGCCAACATGGTGAAACCCTATCTCTACTAAAAATAAAAGAAATTAGCCAAGCGTGGTGGTATGTACCTGTAGTCCCAGCTACTCAGGAGGCAGAGGCAGGAGGATCGCTTGAACCTAGGAGGTGGAGGTTGCAGTGAGTTGAGATCGTGCCACTGCACTCCAGCCTGAGTGACAGAGCGAGATTCTGTCTCAAAAAAAAATTAATTCATGAAAGATTATTAGGCTTATAATCTCTGTAGTTCTTTAATAGAGAACAGAACATTTCAAAATGTTCTTTGTTCTCTAAATAAAGAGCCTACCTCAATTACAATAGATTTATGGATTTGCCAGTGTGTGCAGTTTGCATAGTGCACCTTGGCTGTGCTGATTGGCCCCATTCTGGGTTAGTGTCTTTTCTTCTGACCAAGGGGATTAGTGAAATGGATTTGGTGCCTGCTGAGTAGTGGTTCATTCTGTGTCCATCAATATTGTGTGAGGAACTTTGTATATGTTTTCCATAAAGAGTGCTTTCAGCTGGTAATTTAGCCAATAGTTCTTTTCATTCTAATAGCTTCTGTTTGTAATTTAAATTACCCCCATCCAAACCTTGGCTTCAGATACTATTACCATCTAAACATCATTGTTTATTACAGTCTCCCAGTAGAGAAAAAGATAAACTCAATGTAAATTCTTTTCTGTTCACACTCCCTGAGTCTGTCTTTCCCCACTGAAATGCTGAGCTTAACTATCACATTTTTTTTTCTTTTTTTTGTGGTGAAAGCTAAAAATGTTTTCCAAATAAGGTGTAATTCCAAAGGTTGAGTAAAGACTGGTCAGAATAGGACAGCTGATTTAAAGGGCGGTTTACCAAATCCATGAATGAGAAGGCAGGTCCATATTAAGAAGAGCCTTCTAAAAAGACAAACAGGATGCCAACATTTTTAACCAAGGGTTCAGTGAACAGTTATCATATTGTATGGAAGATCTAAAGGGCAAGAATATCTAAAAGAGAGTTTTCAGATTCCATCTGAGGGCAGGTAGCAGGAATTGATTGATACCTTCACCTATAAATAGAGGATAATAATGGCCATATCGTAATATTTCATTAGTAGAAAAATTGTATGACTGCATAATAATAGCCATCCATAATGCTATAATATCTTGATATATATACACATATAGAGACATACAACTACATATGCAACTGATGTATGTGTATGTGTTTGTATGTTTCCTATCTCCAAATGACTTAAACTTGAGATGGGAAGGTAATATGCATACTTTGCTCCTGTCCTTAAGGGGAGAGGTGCTTGTATATGAGTATATTTTGTTCTCTAAATCTAGATCGTTGTCTCTTTTATGTCTCATGTTGAAAATAGAATGGCCTCCATCTCAGGATGAATTGCACAGAGGATGATGGGCCTGGGAACCAAGACGTCTCTATTTACTGTAAGCATCACTTAGTGAGGAAAACAGCCTTATTAGAAAGGCACTAGAGGGCTTCATTTGTATCCCTTCTTCTCTGAAACACTTTCCAAGGGGATCCCTTTTGGTCACCAAACTGGGGCACCACACTCATTCTCTAGGAGGAACTCAATTTTTCTATGTTTAGTAAGTGTGGACTCACCTATTCCATTCTTAGTTCCTAGAGACTCAGAAGGTATTTTTTAAGAAATAGTTACTGAAAAACTAAGGAAGGGTAAAAACTAAAAGTTACTATCTGATTAAAAATATATACATCAATGACATTTAGATTGTTGTCTCTAATTTCACAAAAGTCTCATCACAGATCACTTTGGCACCATTTATGGAGTTTCTAGCTTTTAGTTACTTCTCATTTCAATCTCATGTAAAATGGTTTGCTAAAAGAAAGTAATTGCTGTTTTAGCCTGAAGTCAATTTAAGTTGTACCAACTTTCAGAATTGGTGATCTCCACATTCCTTTCAGAAACTAGTTTTAGAAATTATTAATTTTAAGTATGATAATGGGGTATATATATATGGTTATGCTAAACTATTTTTATGTCTCAGAGTTACATACTGAGATTATCAATGTTTAAATTATATCATGTCTACTATCATTCTTATTAATCCAAAAAGGGTTTGGAGGAAGAAGCAAATGCAATAGAATTGGTCATAGTAGATTGTTTTGGTCCTGGGTCATGAGTATATGTGGTCATGAGTATATGAGTAGGATACATAAAGTATGTACTTTCATGTATGTTTGCAATTCTCCATAGCTTCCAAGGAAAATGAAAAAGATATTCTAGTTTCTGAAATATAAGCCCATTTGAAACAACCTGGCCACCCCACTAAAGAACCTCCTTTGAACAAATGCTTTACAGAAAGACTGAAAGGTAAAGGCCTTGATAGGAACTGACATGACAGTAGCAATCTTAGAAATGATGTCTGGGTAGTGGATGTCAAGATAGCTCCTCTGGCCTGTGTTAGTCCCCACTTCCAACTTCTTGGTGAGGAATCAGATGATTCTGCCGAACAGCATCCTGGATGGGTCCTAAGCACTCTGGAAGATGTAACTTCCTAGCTCCACATATTAGCACCATGCCACCCCTCTCCCAGATTTCCCATGGTGATAAATCAGTTCTTCAGTACCCTCAACAAATGGTTGGCACTCTTTTCTAGATTCCTTTCATCACTTCCTTTAATATATGATACTTTCAGCCCCACAACTGTATAACAAATAATGTCTAACACAATCCTTTGTCTTCTAAAGCTAGTCCTTTATCATGTTTCTTAAGAAAAATCTGTTCAGCTTGAATTTATAGTTTTCACTCTAGAGAAAATTTTTTTCAAAGCTTTCCTTGTCTCTACCACCCCAATAACAATTTATCTCTTCAGTTGTGTTTGTCTGGATTGACTCTTCTTTCCCCTTATTTTCTATGTGTTTGTTTTCATCTAATCAAGAAAAACCTTTAAAGTAAAGTTTGTCCCCAAGTGCTTCTACAAGAAAATTCCTAGCTAATCTTTGCAGAGGAGTTGATTGTTCCCAACTAATAAATTATTTTATTCTTTTTGTTTGTTTGTTTGTTTGGCTCTTTGTGTAAGCAGATGTGATGTGCATTTTTTTTTATTTCCATAAGTTATTGGGGAACAGGTGGTGTTTAGTTACAAGAGTAAGTTCTTTAGTGGTGATTTGTGGGATTGTGGTGCACCTATCATCACCTGAGCAGTATACACTGTACTCAATTTGTAGTCTTTTATCCCTCACCCCTTCCCACCCTTTCTCCTGAGTCCCCAAAGTTCGTTGTGTCATTCTTATACCTTTGCATCCTCATAGCTTAGCTCCCACATTTTTGTGAGAACATACAATGTTTGATTTTCCATTCCTGAGTTACTTCACTTAGAATAATAGTCTCCAATCTCATCCAGGTGGCTGTGAATGCCATTAATTCATTCCTTTTTATGACTGAGTAGTATTCTAATATGTGTGTGTGTATATATATGTGTGTGTGTGTGTATATATGTATATGTACATCTATGTGTGTGTATATATATATATTTCACTGTTTCTTTATCCATTCATTGATTGATGAGCATTTGGGTTGGTTCCACAATTTTGCAATTGTGAATTGTGCTGCTATAAACACGTGTGTGCAAGTATCTTTTTCATATAATGACTTCTTTTCCTCTGGGTAGATACCCAGTAGTGAGATGGCTGGATCAAATGGTAGTTCTACTTTTAATTCTTAAAGGAATCTCCACCCTGCTTTTCATAGTGACTGCATTAGTTACATTGCCACCAGCAGTGTAGAAGTGTTCCCTGTTCCCCATAGCCACACCAACATCTATTATTTTTTTTTATGGCCATTCTTGTAGGAGTAAGGTGGTATTGCATCGTGGTTTTGATTTGCATGTTCCTAATGATTAGTGATGTTGAACATTTTTTCATATGTTTGTTGGCCATCTGTATATCTTTTTTTGAGAATTGTCCCATTCATGTCCTTAGCCCAGTTTTACATGGAATTGTTTCTTTTTTCCTTGCTAATTTGTTACGTTCCTTATAGATTCTGGATATTAGTCCTTTGTCAGATGTATAGATTGTAAAGATTTTCTCCCACTCTGTGGGTTGTTTACTCTGCTGACTGTTCCTTTTGCTGTGCAAAAGCTCTTTAGTTTAATTAAGTCCCAGCTATTTATCTTTGTTTTTATTGCATTTGCTTTTGGGTACTTGGTCATGAAATCCTTGGCTAAGCCAATGTCTAGAAGGGTTTTTTCGATGTTATCTTCTAGAATTTTTATAGTTTCAGGTCTTAGATTTAAGTCCTTGATCCATCTTGAGTTGATTTTTATATAAGGATGAGGATCCAGTTGCATTCTCCTACATGTGGCTTGCCAATTATCCCAGCACCATTTGTTGAAAAGGGTGTCCTTTCCCTACTTTATGTTTTTGTTCACTTTGTTGAAGATCAGTTGGCTGTAAGTATTTCGGTTTATTTCTGGGTTCTCTATTCTCTTCCATTAGTCTATGTACCTATTTTTATACCAGTCCATGCTGTTTTGTTGACTATGGCCTTATAGTACAGTTTGAAAACAGATAATGTGATGCCTCTAGATTTGTTCTTCTTGCTTAGTTTTGCTTTGGCTATGCGGGCTCTTGTTTGATTCCATATAATTTTTAGGATTTTTAAAAAAAATTCTGTGAAGAATAATGGTGGTATTTTGATGGGAATTGCATTGAATTTCTAGATTGCGTTTGGCAGTGTGGTCATTTTCACAATATTGATGCTACCCATCCATGAGCATGGGATGTGTTTCCGTTTGTTTGTGTCCTATATGATTTCTTTCAGAAATGTTTTATAGCTTTCCTTATAGAAGTCTTTCACTTCCTTGGTCAGTTATGTTCCTAAGTTTTTTTTGTTTGTTTTGTTTTGTTTTTTTCCAGCTACTGTAATGAGAGTTGAGTTTTCTATTTGATTCTCAACTTGGTTGCTGTTGATGTATAGGAAAGCTACTGATTTGTGTGCATTAATTTTGTATCCAGAAAGTTTGCTGAATTCTTTTATCAGTTCAAGAAGCTTATTGGAGGAATCTTAGGGTTTCCTAGGTATATAATCATATCATCAGCTAACAGCAGTGGTTTGACTTTGACTTCCTCTTTACTGCTTGGATGCCCTTTATTTCTTTCTCTTGTCTGATTGCTCTGGCTAGGATTTCTAGTACTATGTTGAAGAGAAGTGTTGATAGTGGGCATTCTTGTCTCATTCCAGTTCTCAGAGGGAATGCTTTCAACCTTTCCCCGTTGAGTATTATGTTGGCTGTGGATTTGTCATAGATGGATTTTATTATATTGAGTTATATCCCTTGCATGCCAATTTTGCTAAGAGTTTTATCATTTATTTATTTTTGAGACAGGGTCTTGCTCTGTAGCCTAGACTGGAGTGCAGTGATGCAATCTTGGCTCACTGCAATCTCTGCCTCTCAGGTTGAAGCAATTCTCCTGCCTCAGCCTCCTAAGTAGCTGGGATTACAGGCACACACCACCACACCCAGTTAATTTTTTTGTATCCTTAGTAGAGACGGGCTTTCATCATATTAGCCAGGCTGGTCTCAAACTCCTGACCTCACGTGATCTGCCCACCTTGGCCTCTCAAAGTGTTGGGATTACAGGCATGAGTCACCACGCCCAGCCGAGAGTTTTAATCATAAAGTGATGCTGGATTTTATCAATTGCTTTTTCTGAGTCTATTGAGATGATCATGTGATTTTTGTTTTTAATTCTGTTTATGTGGTGTATCACATTTATTGACTTGCATATGTGAAACCATCCCTGCATCCCTGGTATGAAGCCTACTTGATCATGGTGGCTTATCTTTTTGATATGTTGTTGGATTTAGTTAGCTAGTTATTTTGTTAAGAATTTTTTCCTATGTGTTCATCAGGAGTATTGGTCTGTCGTTCTTTTTTTTTGGTTATGTCCTTTCCTGGTTTTGATATTAGGGTGATACAGACTTCATAGAATGATTTAGGGAAGATTCCCTCTTTCTCTATCTTGTGGAATAGTGTCAATAGGATTGGTACCAATTCTTCTTTGACTGCCTGGTAGAATTCAGCTGTGAATCTGTGTATGTATTTTTAAATATTTATTATTTGGGGGATTGTTTAAAAACCCTTAAGTTACAAAGAGCTTATTTCCTAGCAGATCTTGAGAGATGTATGCATAGATAAGGGTATATATGCAGAACTTTAAGTGATACATTTGAGTTGAACCTATTGATTTCTTAAGTTGTCACAGGAAAAATATATGTCAAATTATTTTTGACATTTTACACAGTTTACTTTTGTAATTAGTGCTGCTATATTCAGGTTGCAGAATTAGGTCCATTTCTGCGTATTTTATTCTTACTGAACATGAATGATTAGTGGAAACTAGCTAGGAAGAATTACAATTGAATAAAAATTTTAAAAATGAATTAATTATTGGAAACTGTAATTAATTAGGGTTATTCTTCTCAAGGTTAGCACTTTAAAATATATTTTACAGGTAATATAAAATGCCTCACTTAGTTGAAATATTTTATAATGATGATGATATACCTTATTACAAAGGCAGAGAGAAATTCGTTTTACATGAAATCCCAGTTTTGTTTAATTTTGTTACCTTTGCTCTACCATCAATCCAATGGTCAGCCAGCAGAACAGAAGGCAGGATAGTTGGGTTTGGAGTATCACCACTCACTTCTGGAAACGTGGACAGCTGCAGTATCGGGTGACATCGGTTTCAGCACTGTCATATCAGTTCCTAGTGGACATTTGTCCACTTTCTCAAAACCTTTATCTTACCTTTCAGTCTGACTCTCAAGCATTTGTTCAAAAGAGACTCTTCAGTGGGGTGGCCAGGTTGTTTTAAATGGACTTACAGCTCATAAAATAGAATCTCTTTTCTTTCTTTCTTTCTTGTTTTTTTTTTTTTTTTGAGACCAAGTGTCACTCTGTTGCCCAAACTGTAGTGCAGTGGGGTGATCTTGGCTCACTGCAACTTCTGCCTCCCAGGTTCAAGCAATTCTCTTGTCTCAGCCTCCTGAGTAGCTGGGATTACAGGTGCAAGCCACCACACCTGGCTAATTTCTGTATTTTTAGTAGAGATGGGGTTTCACCATGTTGACCAGCCTGGTCTCGAACTCCTGGCTTCAGGTGATCCACCTGCCTTGGCCTCCCAAAGTGCCAGGATTACAGGCATGAGCCACCGTCCCCAGGTCTCTTTTCTATTTTAATTTGAAATTGTGGATAATTGCAAACATACATGGAAGTACACAGGGTATTATAATGAATCCACCCATAACCATGACCTAGGGCTGAAACAGTCCCCTATGACCAATTTCACTCCATCTACTTTTTCATCCACACCCCTTTTTGGATTGAGTGATAGCAGACATGCTGTAATTTGAGCATTAATTTCAGTGTGTAACTCTAAGTCATAAAAACCCTTTTGGCTAGTGTAAACATATATACCATTATCATACTTAAAAATTAATTCTTTACTATCATCAAATATATTCAATGCATACAAAAGACGACGAGAATCTCTAATGAAAAAACATTTTTCTTAAATGTCAATAATTTGGTGTTAATTTTATTTTTATTTCAATTTAAGTCTCTTGTTTAAAATCTGATTAAATTCAGATGTAATGCTTTCTGCAATATCATTTTGAAAAATTATTCATTTCTGTATGCCTATCTGTTTAGCTTTCTATTTGTATATATGTATAAAGAGATGCCTGAAATTACATTTACATAACACTAGTGAAAGCTGTTTCTGGGTAATGGCATTCAAGTTGAGTTTTTACAAATGTTTGTGTCTATGTGTTTATGCTCACATGCTTTTGGATATCTCCTGGGTTTCACATAATGCGATATATATATATGTGTATTTTTCTTTCAATAATAAACTTATTTCATCATTATATAATGGGATCATAAGTCAACACTGAGTTCAAGATATGTATAATTTATAATATAAACAATGTAGTCCATGTGGCTAAATATATTATATATAATCACAACAGTCTAAATTATTCTGTAGTTGCAAACAACTCTAAAATCTTAGCAGCTTAAAACAAAAAAGACTTGTTCCTTGGTCATGCTATAGATTTGTTGAAGACCAGCACAGAAGTGGGTCTTTGTACACTATAGTCACTTAGGGATCCCAGTGACTAAGCAAGTAACATCTTGAAAATTGTTGGTTACCATCCAAAGAGGAGAGTACACTTTTGATGATCTCACACAGGTAACTAAATTCTCAGCCAACAAGTCACTTCAGCTCATAACTCATTAGCCAGTCTTAAGCTTTTCGACCCATCCAACAATAAGCAGCCCAAAAAACTGCCTATTACAGTAGTTCAACAATTTCTCACATAAATGTGCTACCTACTTTGGAAATACAATTTTTCTATTTATATTATCTTTTCCTTTTTAAATTTTTCTCTACCACGATTTCTATGCAGTGAATCAGGAATAAGAACATTTTGCTTAAAAGGACATACCAAAGAAAGACCCTAGCACATCCTAGGACTAAAAGGTGGATGCGGCTGGGCACGGCGGCTCACACCTGTAATCCCAGCACTTTCAGAGGCCGAGGTGGGCAGATCACAAGGTCAAAAGATTGAGACCATCCTGGCCAACATGGTGAAGCCCCATCTCTACTAAAAGTACAAAAATTAGCTGGGTGTGGTGGCATGTGCCTGTAGTCCCAGCTACTCGGGGAGCTGAAGCAGGGGAATTGCTTGAACCTGGGAGGCGGAGGTTGCAGTGAGCCAAGATCGTGCCACTGCATTCCAGCCTGGCAACAGAGCAAGACTCTGTCTTAAAAAAAAAAAAAGATAGATGCAATTGCATAGGCAATCTATTCTCACGTTGCATAGACAATCTATTCTCACATGCTCAAAGCTATGCTGTGTCGACACAGGGTGTAAAGATTGGAGGCCGAGGCTGGAGAATAGCTTTTGCCCGGGAGTTCAAGACCAGCCTGGGCAACATGGAAAAACTCAATCTCTACAAAGAAATACAAAAATTAGTAAGGCGTGGTGGCATGACCCTGTAGTCCCAGTTACTTGGGGAGCTGAGGCAAGAGGATTGCTTGAGCCTGGGAGGTTGATGCTGCAGTGACTCGTGATCGCGCCACTGGGTGAAAGAGTGAGACCCTGTCTCAAAATAAAAATAAATAAAACTGGACGAGATACAGATGATTTTCTCAAGGGTTCCATAGGCAAGTTGATGCATTATAATTTGTAATAAGGACATGTCTCCTTATGTCACATGTTGTTACCTGGAATTGTAAGTTAGTGGACCAACACGGTGTGAACCCTGGCCAAAAGAAAGCCACAGAAATTTGTCTTCATTTCATTAGAAAACGTTTTCAGATATCTCCTTCTAAGATATAGTTAAAAAAAAAAAAACTGAGATAGTTTCAGATTTCTTTAGGTATCATTAGAAGAATTATAGTTACTTCAATTCTCTAACCTATTTATTTCTAGTCATGTAGCACCCAACTGTCCAATATATTTTTTCTAGCATAGTCTTCTCTTACTATATAAGATACATGTTTATTATATATATATTTCAAAGTTAAGCACAGATATAAATTACTCAGTGCTGAAGGGCCCAAAGGTAACTAATCTCAGCTTTTGGCATATGTCCATGCTGATAGTTTTTGTGCATATGTGTCATGTTTTATAGATTAGCATTGTCAGCATCAAAACGTGCACCTTAGCACATTGAATGTGTATTAATGAAATGTATGATGCTACTTTAAAATAGTTCACAATGTCATAAATATTCTTCTGTGTCACAATATTACACACATCAATTTTAGTGGCTAAATTGTGTATAATTTTACTATAATTTATTTACTAATTTTTATATTTTTGAGCATTCAAGTTTTTTCAGATATTCCAATATTTGTAAGCAATTTTGAATTGAATATCACATCACTATAAGTACATATTAGATTCTACTTTAGTTATTTCCTTTAAGTAAATTAGTAGAAGTAAAATTACTGACTCAAAATGTATGTACATTTTTAGACTTTTGCTATTTCACGGTGACTTACCTTCAAAGCTGTATAGCAGTGTATTCTCCTACCAGAAATATGAACAACCCTTAGCTTAGAGATTTTGTGTGTTCATTAAGAAACTGTGTGTTATGCTAATAAAAGTTCTGAAATTACACTGGCTTCTCTTACAGCAAAATAAATAAATAAAATAAATAAAATCAAAGAGAGGCACTTCATAGACATATGGTAGCTCCTTGATCCTTCTATCTCTTTGGTTTCTTTTGGAATATGGCCTCTTTCCTTAAATTTGCTTTACAGTCACAATATGGCTACTATAGCACCAGCCATTGGATCTACATCTACATCAATGTGTCAGAACAAAAGACGAAGGAAATGGATTTATAAAGTTGTAAAAACCTGCCATCTGAGTCCTGAGTAAGCACTCTTAAAGTGCTTCAGGCCAGGCATGATGGCTCATGCCTGTAATCCCAGCACTTTTGGAGGCCAAGGCGGGTGGATCACCTGAGGTCAGGAGTTCAAGACCAGCCTGGCCAACATGGTGAAACCCTGTCTCTACTAAAAATAGAAAAATTAGATAAGCGTGGTGGCTGGCAGCTGTAATCCCAGCTACTCAGGAGGCTGAGGCAGGAGAATCGCTTGAACCTGGGAGGTGGAAGTTGCAATGAGCCAAGATCATGCCACTGCATTCCAGCCTGGGTGACAGAGCAAAACTCTATCTCAAAAAAATTTAAAAAACAAAAAAAAGGAAGCTCTACACAATAGCTATTTTTGACACATCACTGGCTACCTCTGTCTTTAGAGGAGGGTTGGAAATACAATTTTTAGCCAGATATATTGCTACTTCTAGCAATACAGGCACTTTCCAACATGGGAGCAGCAGGAAATTGGTACTGAGTGGGAAAGGAGCAGCTTCTGTCAAAACCTTGTGTGTATGTATAAACATTAAAAATATATGTAAGTCATTATCAATAGATAAAATTATATCTTATTTTTAGTTTTCACTTTTTGGTCAAGATTTGCTAGTAGATTACAATTATTTTTTTAGCAAGTTAAAAAAGGCCAAGAGAAAATTAAACTCAGGTCACAGGAACAGATAAGAATTAAGTATCCAATAGCTTTATGATGATGAATTGTAAGGATGTTGTTATAAATACAAAGGGCATTTGTGTAACTAGATTAATTATCAAATGTACTTTTATTTTCTCTACATATAAATAGAACAATTTGCATATTTAGCAATCAAAAAAGAGAGAATTTCTGGAGTATTTTGAAATATCACCCAGAAAAGTGAACTGAAAGTCATGATTGAAAATGATAAATGATCTTTCAAATTACTAAGTCACTTGTGGCAGGTTCCCTAATAGTTTAATCTACTCTCATAGTACCTCTCATTATACCTTTTAATAATAAAATACCCCTGAAGGTAATTATCCCTTCCATTTGGTTTCTTAGAGTCCTGTCTCTGATAAACCTCTTAAATGCAGTTTTTACAAAATAAGCTATATAAGAAGTGTGGTCATGTTTTTAAAATATTGTCAATGTGGGGATTTTCAACATAGCTGGGCCATGATGAGATTCCCATGTTTGACAACATACTTCCTATGGAAGAATCAAGTTAACAAACAGTGGAGCAAAGCAAAGTAGTACTTGGATGGCGAGTTCTGAGATACCATGTCCAGTTCCACCTCTGAATCTAGAGACTTGAGTAAATTCTTGAATCTTTCTAAGTGTTACATTCTCCAAAATAAAATGGAAGAAATACTGATTTATGGATTTGTGGTATGAATTATGGATGGTAATAAATACAGATGTACTTCGTATGTAATAAGACTCTATTCAAACGTAAAGTATCATATTAGCAAAACACTTGTAAAAGGAGAAGCATTAGCCAGAAAAATATTTGTTTTCTTAGAGACAAAGGGCAAAACAATATAGTTTTAGCCATTATAGAGTTTATAAGTAAATTTGCTAGTGCCTCAAATATTAGTGGTCTTCTGTGAGATGCAGACACATGAAGACTTTTTTTCCCTCTCTTGAGAGCTACTAAAACTCAATTCCAGAGACCTATAGACAAGTTATACGTTTTTGCATAAAACTTGATATATTTCAAGAATATGTAAGTATTATTTATTGAATTATAGTACAATGTTATCTTTTAGGAACACTCTTAAGATATATAAATACATAGTATATTGAGATACATATCAAACATATAATAATATATTGAGAAATATATACTAAATCTTCTTAATAATATAAACTATCTTCATCTGGACTCAGGGTTGTGTGACCCGTCTCCACAGTAATTTCCCAGATTCTGCCTTGAATTCCAACTCAGCATATACAGTATGTATATAGTGTGAATCTTTACTGGGTCATAGTCGTGTGATTTATACTATCAGCACACTCTAGCCCTGTGTTAATCCAGCTCCAGTGAAGAAACCAGAAACTACCCTAGGTGTGTATTTCTACAGAAGAAATTAAGTATAAAGTATTGACAATGCAGGTGTTAAAGAACCGAATCAACACAAAAGGACCACTGAGGCAATCCAAAGATAGTAACTGCAGGAGATAGCCATTTTATCCTGGCTACACACTCATGGTGGAGCTCAGTGTCTATTTACATCTGTCTGTCTATCTATCATCTATTATCTGTCATCTTCTTTTCCATCCAGTATTCACAAAATATTTCAAATATTAAGTACCTACTATATTCTTATTGCATGGAAAACATATCAGTGAGCAACAGATAAAAATCCCTGCCCTTTCAGAGCTTATGTTCTAGTGGTAAGTGAACTGCCTTCCTTCCCTTTTTCAACTCAGCTTAAGTGAAAATTAATAAGTGAGAGAGTTGTCACAGGGATGCATATTATCACTTTCTTTAATTAAAAACTGAAGTCAGACATGTTTTCTGATTGAAGGTACATTTGATGTGAAGTACTGGTTTGACAATGAGAGTTAGCATTGCCAATTAGCTTCTTCAGTGGGCATTTTCCGTAAGTTGAATGAACCGAATCTGAAGCTGTAAACTTTTGACAAAAATCTATATTTGAAGAACATGTGTAATATACCTCACTGCTGGGAATCTCATAACTTGTTACTCTTTGAACAAATGATAATTTAAAATGTAGATATCAGATTTAAAATGTGTAAAGACATATGTGATTTTTCAAAATTCTTTCGGAGAATACATAATTAAACATTTTGAAGATCACCGTGCTAGGGTTCTACTTTAAAACTGATTGGTTGGAGAGAGCTCAAGACTCCCTTGAATTGACTTTCTTATTAGGAGATCAGCTCACAATCTGTAAAGTTCTTTCCAAATAGAATGAATAAAGGAAAGGAAGGTGGTTACAAGTTTTGGGTTGAAAACTACTGTTTTTTATATTCATTATCCTTTCTTGGTAATTTATGACATTCTTCTTCATGTAAAGCAGGGTTTCTCAATCGCAATATTGTTGACATTTTAGACCAGAGAATTCTTTGTTGTGGGGACTGTCCTTTGCATTGTAGAATATTTAGCAATATCCCTGGCCTCTACCCACTAGAGGCCGATAGCGCTCCCTCTCCCCCAGTTATGATAACCAAAAATACCTCCAGACATTGCCAAATGTCTCCCCTGGGGGAGGGGGCACAAAACCATCCCTGACTGACGACGACTGTGCTGTAGTAACGTCTTTCTTTATATAGTAAGCGGGAGTCTTTCTTTGTATAGTAACCGGGAGTCCCCTGGGACTTCCTTATCCCTAAAACTAAAATCTCAACAAACTTTTTAGCTTACATCCAGTCATGGAAAAACAAAAGGAACCTTTTCAAGATCTACTCTCCTGGGGTGAGTGGCAGAATACCTCCATACTGAGAGGCAGCTATTTCATGGGAACTGTTCTTGTGGGAAATTTCCTCACATTCTGCAACTGGTTAGTTCATTTATTCCTTCAGAGTTAACATTATTCTACTCAGCAGGTAGCTGGCAAACAGGTTAGTTGATTTAAAACTAAATATAAACATTAAACTTATACAAGTACGATAAAAATTCTTTAGTTATTCCTAATTATCCATGCATAGACAACTATAGGTTGACTTAACTATAAAATAATTTTTAGAATGGAAATTGCTGTGATATTTAGTGAAACTGCTTTGAGTGGAGAAGATTCACATAAATAGGCTATTTAATGTGACTCAAGTTTAGGCAAAGTTCTAAGAAAGTAAGTTAACAGTTCTCCAAATTCTGAAAGGAGGAGGTAGACCACACAAACAGGACTTGCAAAGAAAGAAGTGGGGCAAACTAGTTTTGCCAATCTTATAAAAACTTTTAATTTGGAGGGTCCAATGGTTGGAAATAAAAGAATTTCCTGAAAGACTTTCTTATGATGGAGGGTGGATTGATGATTTTCTTTTCACCTCAAATCTAGTTAGAAAGGTTGCAAGGAGACTCATGTAGACCCAAGAGATGGATATCCTGGAATTAATGATATGGTCCAAGCCTGGACAAAAAGGCTACAGCAGACGCTGTCCACAATATCTCAAGCCAGCAGAGAACAGGAGGGCATTTGGAAGCAGGCGCCTTCTCCTGAAAGGCAAGTCAAGGGTAACTAATTGGCATTCCACAGTAGGAATATTTACTTAAGGCTGCTTTCCTGAGAACATCTGCCCAGTGGCAAGTGATGAGCAGAAGAGGCTGGGGACACATGGTGAGGTGTAGAACTAAGGAGGAGTGGTAAACAGCCAGCTGGAGGAGAGGCATCACCAAGTAAGAGGAACATTGATGACATCTCCTAGGAGTAAAGGGGAGTGGATTTGAGAGAAAGGATTCTCTGGAAGAAGCACTGAGCAGGTTGGAGGAGGGGCTCAGAAGGAGAAACTTTTAATTTTGGATGACTTTCTGAATTTTTGATCAATACAACAGAATGAACAACGTAATTATGAAAAGGAGATGATTTTTATGCCTGAGATTGAAGAATTGTGTACCTCGTAAGGTTAAGGAGCTAAGCTATGTGATCTACCCAAGAGTTTTTCTAGGTACAGAGGAAGAACTGGTTACATGAAGACGACATGAACAAGCAATGAGGGGTGAAATAAAGTTGTTTTCTGATTGCATTCTACACATCTCTCTTGTTCAACATTTCAGTTACATAGAAGTAAACATTGCACAGCTTATTCCGTAATAATCCAATTGATGGTTTTATAGCATAATGCAGTATCAGTTTTATTTTGCTATAAATTACATATTGCCTACTCCTTCATCATTCAGACAAAAATGTTCTCAGTTCTCTCTCATCATAATGTAGTAAATTCTTGTCTTAGTACTGTACAGGATTTATCAGTCTCTAGTTTAAAAGAACAAAAAAAGGAGAAGAAAATACCACACAGAAACAATTCAGAAATGCTTGTTTCTGCTTATAAATCTTCCCTAAACATAGTGAATTTAATTGATTAACGGAGACGTTGATGACTGGTGTTATAATTCAATCTCTGGGCTTTGATTATAACATAAACCAACTGGATTTCTTCAACAGAAATATAGCATTCAAATCAGTCTTGCCTTATTGGTATCCTTTATACTGCATATGCAATTATACGGCTTAGAAAAATGTCAGGTTCCACAAGCATTAATTCTTCCAATGGATATGCAAGTGAGAGCAATCTCTAGTGAAGCAATATAGGAATGAATGCTTAGGTTGGAAGGAGATCCCAGCCAAAGGAGAAACAAAAGTGTCATTTACTGAAGAGCTTGCTTAGTCAAGAAATGTTTATATGCTGAGTATTAATAAAGCCAATTCCATATTCTGCCGTTAAGACTTGAAACTTAACTCTGTATTATTTAAGACTTTTAACTGCAAAGCTTAGTATAAAGAGAGGAGGGGAGAGAGAGAGGGTGAGGGAGAACAAGACAGGGAGGGAAAGAATCTACTTTAAATGTAAATGGAGAAATTCCAAGATACTTGCTTTAAGTGTGGCTGGATTCCATTGTTCAAGTAATATGAAATCATCTCTCTCTTCATCTTATGTTTTCTTACTTCTGTGTTGACTTCAAGTTTATTCATGAGTCTATGTTGACCTATGCAACTAGAGACTTTTTTTTTTATTTTCCTCCAAGTTCTAGGAAAGAGAGTGCTTTCTTCATTGTCTTCCTTCTGGGATTAGCCCTGAATAAATTGGCCTGGGTTACAAGCCCATTTTAAATACAACATTATGATTGAGTGCATGGTATATGATGATTTTCCAGGCCTGGATAATATCTCTGTTGCCAGTTATGATGGATGGAGCCAGCCCTAGGCAAACGATAAGAGGGTAGTCTTCAAGTAAAATCTGGGTGCTCTTATGAGATTAAAGGAGAAAGGAAACTAGGTAGATTTAAAAGAACAGATTCCACTTGAGATAATTTATGTAATCTTTTAGGATTTAATCTCTGCATCTGTAAAAGAAGCACTAATAATACAAATTCTATATATTTTCCAGGCTCATTCCTATAAAACTTAAATGAGATCATAGATGTAGAAATACATCAAAAAAAGTATTGAATTCAGTAAAATGTTTGTAGAATAGTAAAATATTCTGTGGATCAGCAGAATATTAATATTAATACTCAGCATATAAACATTTCTTGACTAAGCAAGCTCTTCAGTAAATATTAAGTAAAACCATCTATATGTTGAGACCAACTAAATAGTTCTTTTGTAGAGGGTTTTGTGATATTTCTTATTGTATAAATCAAGAATTACTGGTATTTTGTTTTCTAGGACACAAGGACTGCCTTAAAGTGAAAATACATATCCACTTGCTGTATCTCTTCAAATATATAACTCTATGATGTAAATAAGCAAGAATGAAATATTGGGATTAAATTAATTTCTGAGCAGTCACAAAGCAGATATCCTCTGGAGAACGTGAGGGCTACTTCTTTTTCCTAAGATGACAGCTTGGTGCAATTAAAATATAGGAACTTGAGATTTTAACAGAACTGCATTTGAGTTCTAGCTTCATCATTACTTATCTGTGAGATGGACAATTGACTTCACCTCTCCGACCCTCAGTTTCTCATCTATAGAAATAGGGATGATAACTAGCATGTGGGGTATTAGGGACTTCTAGGGATAATATATGCCACAAAATTTTTTTCACATACAGGCATTCCCCAAATATATTGTAGATTTTGTTCTGGACCACCATGATAAAGAGAGTATCATGAGAAAGTCATGAATTTATTTGTTGTTTTCCAATGCATATACAATTTATGTTTATATCAAATTGTAGTCTATTGAGTGTGCAGTGGCATTATACCTGAAAAATAGTGCACATACTTTAATTAAAGTATTCCAAAAAATTCTCCATGATCATCTGAGCCTTCAGTGATTTGTAAGCCTTTTGCTGGTCTTACCTTGAAGTTGATAGCTACTGACTGATTGGGGTGGTAGTTGCTGAAGGTTGACGTGTCTGTGGCAATTTCCTAAAATAAGACAATAATGAAGTTTGCCACATTAATTGACTCTTCCTTTCAAGAAAGATTTCTCTGTAGCATGCCATGCTGTTTGATAGCCTCTTACCAACAATAGAACTTCTTTCAAAATTGGACTCAATCCTCTGTAATTCCGCTGCTGTTTTATCCACTAAGTTATGTAATATTTGAAATCTCTTGTTGTCATTTCAGCAACGTTCAGAGCATGTTTTCCAGCAGTAGATTCCATCCCAAAAAACCACTTTATTTGCTCATTTATAAGAAGCAATTCCTCATTTGTTCATATTGTATCATGAGATGACAGGAATTCAGTCACATCTTTAGGCTTTCCTTCTAATTCTAGTTCTCTTGCTATTTCCACCATATCTGCTGTTACTTCCTTGACTGAAGTCTTGAACCCTCAAAGTCATCCGTGAGGGTCAGAATCAACGTCTTCCAACCTCTTAATGTTGATATTTTGACTTCCTCCCATGAATCATGAATGTTATTAAAGGGATCTATAATGGTAAATCCTTTCCAGAAGGTTTTCAATTTTATTTTCCCAGAATCAGAGTGATCAAAAGAATCACTAGTTATGACAGCTTTAGCCTTACAAAATGTATTTCTCAAATAATAAGAATTGCAAGTCAACATTACTCCTTGAACCATCGGCTGTAGAATGGATTTTGTGTTAGCAGGCATGAAAACAACATTAATCTCCTTCTGTATCTCCATCAGAGCTCTTGGGTGACTAGTTGCCTTGTCAATGAGCAGTAGTATTTTGAAAGTCATCTTTTTTTCTAAGCAGTGGGTCTCAATAGCAGGTTTAAAATATTCAGTAAACTATTTTATAAATGGATGTGCTGCCATCCAGACTTTATTGTTCCATTAATAAAGCACAAGCAGAGTGATTATATAACTCTTAACGGTCTTAGGACTTTCTGGACGTTGCACAAGCATTGGCTTCAACTTCAAGTCACCAGCCACATTACCCTCTAACAAAAGAGCCCGTCCTTTGAAGCTTTGGAGCCAGTCATTGACTCTCCTTTCTAGCTGTGAAAGTCCTAGATGGCATCGCCTTCCAATATAAAGCTGTTTAATCTACATGGAAAATCTGTTGTTTCATGTAGCCACCTTCACCAGTTATCTTAGCTAGATCTTCTGGATAACTTGTGCAGCTTCTACATCAGTTCTTGCTCCTTCACCTTGTACTTTTATGTTATGGAGACAGCTTCTTTCCTTAAACCTTATGAATCAGCCTCTGCTAGCTTCAAACTTTTCTTCTGCAGCTTCCTTATCAGGCTTCATAGACTTGAAGAGTGTTAGGGCCTGGCTTTGGAGTAGGCTTTGGCTTAAGAAAATGTTGTGTCTGGTTTGTTCTATCCAGACCACTCAAATTCTTCATCAGCAATAAAGCTGTTTTGCTTTTTCATCATTCATGTGTTCACTGGAGTGGTACTTTTGATGTCCTTCAAGAACTTTTCCCTAACTGTTTGGCTCATGGGGCCTGTCCTGATGTTCAACCTGTCATAGTTTTCAACATGCCTTCCTCACCAAGCTTAATCATTTATAGTTTTTTTTATTTGAAGAGATGTGAGAATCTTTCTTTCACTTGGACACTTAGAAGTCATTGTAGGGTTATTAATTGCCCTAATTTCAATAGTATTATGTCTCAGAAAATAGTGAGGGCTGAGAAGAAGAGAGAGGGGTGAATGGCCAGTCAATGAATCAGTCAGAACACACACAACATTCATCAATTAAGTTCACTGTCTTATCTGAGTCCAGTTCGTGGTATCCACAAAACAGTTACAATGGCAACCACAAAGATCACTGACCACAGATCACCATAACAGATATAATAATAACGAAAAAGCTTGAAGGATGCAAAAATTACAAAAATGTAGCAGAGACCCAAGTGAGCACATGCTGTTGGAAAAAAATGGAAACTATAGATTTGCTTAATGCAGGGTTGCCACAAATATTCAGTGTAAAAAACAACAGTATCTATGAAGTGCTATAAAGTGAAGTGCAGTAAAATGAGGTATGCCTGTATAAGCACAACAAATGATGATTTTATTCATTTTTATTTATTATGCAGTTCTCAGTATAATCTCCTGGGAGTTCTAGGTAATAAGATGCTTTGAAGGGATAAAGTAATGATGCGAGGTTTGAGTTGAGATGGACAGATGAAGAGATTGCTTATGTGACTTTTGCTGTATTTCAGGAAACTGAGGGTATGAGCCAACGTTTGACGACAGAAACAGTGCCACTAAGATGATATAGAATAAGGGTTCTGTTTTGTTTTTTTTTGAGAGAGGGTCTCACTCTGTTGCACAAGCTGGAGTACAATGGCGCGATCTCGGCACACTGCAGACACTACCTCCCAGGTTCAAGCAGCTCTCATGCCTCAGCCTCCTGAATAGCTGGGATTAGAGGTGAATGCTATCATGCCCGGCTAACTTTTTGTTTTTTTTTTGTTTTTTTTAGTAGAGACAGACTTTCATCATGTTTGCCAGACTGGTTTTCAATTCCTGGTCTCAAGTGATCTGCCCACCTCAACCTCCCAAAGTGCTGGGATTACAGGCCCAAGCCACCACTCACAGCCCTGGAATAAGGTTTCTTTTGAAACAGAGATGAGGCCTGGTGTGGTGGCTCACGCCTGTAATCCCAGCACTTTGGGAGGCCGAGGCGAGTGGATCATCTGAGGTCAGGAGTTCGAGACCAGCCTGGTCAACATGGTGAAACCCCGTCTCTACTAAAAATACAAAAAAAATTAGCTGGACATGGTGGCAGGCACCTGTAATCCTAGTTACTCAGGAGGCTGAGGCAGGAGAATCTCTTGAACCTGGGAGGTAGAGGTTGCAGTGAGCCGAGATCACTCCATTGCACTCCAGCCTGGGCAACGAGAGCGAAGCTGCATCTCAAAAAATAAAATAAAATAGATTAGACCTTGTACAACTCTTGTGAGCAGGTAGAGACAGTAAAGGAGAGTGGGATGTGGATGAGAGCAAGGACAAATGAGTCCACATCTATCTCTCATGGCCAGCAACTGCTGCCATGGTGACCAGCAGGAGTAGCTTTTTCTCTAGTCTTCACTGTGAGGCTGTACACACATTGGCCCAGGACTAGGAGAAGCTGTAGGAGGAGGTCTGGTGGGAGCTGGAGCCCCTGTGGGTCTGGTTGATGTCTCATGCCAATAAGGTGAGCTACCAGGTCAGTAAGAGAATGTGAGCTGCCACAGTGCCTGCATTCGGCACTGACTTTCAGGGTGAATATAACAACTGCTACTTCCCTTCTAACTTCCAACATCTTGTATGAATTCCTTGTGTCCAGCACTGACTCTGAACCCTGCGGGAGGGGAGATCTGGGGAAGGCAATTCCAGATTGGTTACGTTGATATGGTACAAAGTCACCCTACCAATTTAGAACTCAGAACCGAAGTATTACTAATAAAAAGGAGATGGAGAAATGGCCCCGTGGGGTTCACGTTCATGAGGATGGAGGAGCAATTAGAAGTGCTCTTCTCCCATTTTTCAAAACTTTCTACATTTACATAAATTCAGAATTATAGAAAAGTTGTAAGAAATGTACGAACAATTCCACTATATCCTCTACCCAGATTTTTCCATTATCATTTTGCCAAATTTGTATATTCTCCTTCTCTCTATATATACACATAGTATATATGTCTACATACATATATACTGCATATACATACACACACATATTTTTTCCCTAAAGCACTTGAGGCTAATGATACACTTACAGCCCTTTTATCTTCAGTTTATAAAAAACACAGTATCTATGAAGTGCCAAATTCTTCTGTGTGTGTTTCCTAAGAGCAATGATATCCTCCTACATAACCCTGCTACAATGATCAAAACAAGATCTTTGAGACAATACTACATAATCTCTAACACTTATTTAAATTTTACTTAACTGTTGTTATAATATCCTTTGTGGCCAAAAAATTCTTTGAAGGTCTGGTCCACATTCCAATCCAAGGCCACAAGCTGAATTTGGTTGTCGTGTCTCTCTGGTGGCCTTTAGTCTGGACTGGTTTTTCAGATTGCCTTTGTCTTTCATGAGCTAGGCTTTTCTTTAAAGTACAGGAGGGCACATTTGTATATTTTCCCTCCATTTGGATTTGTCTGATTTTTTTCTCAGAGTTAGACTGAGGAATTTGGCAGGTGGAGCAAAAAGTGATGTTTTATTCTTTCTAGTTCTTTCTTTTTTCTTTTTCTTTTTTTTGAGATGGAGTTTCACTCTTGTTGCCCAGGGTGGAGTGCAGTAGTGCAGTCTTGGCTCACTGCAACCTCTGCCTCCCCGGTTCAAGCGATTGTCCAGCCTCAGCCTCCCAAGTAGCTGGAATCACAGGTGCCCGCCACCACACCAGTTTTATTCTTTCTAGCGCATTATATGAGATGGGATCTGCCTTCTCCTCCCATGTTTAAAATGCATCCTTATACTATGTATATACCAGTGCGATCACTGCTGAGGATTTTTGTTTTCTCTGGACTAGAACTTTTCCTGTAAAGAGCCAGAGAGTCAATATATTTGAGTTTGAAGGCCAGAAGGTCTCTGTCACAACTACTTAACCAGTTATTGTACCGTAAGAGCAACTATGACAATATATAAGGAACATATGTGAGTATGGCCCAATAAAACTTTGTTTGTAGACATTGAAATTGGATTTTCCTGTAATTTTTATGTGTCAAGAAATGTTATTCTTCTTTTGATGTTTCTCAACCATTTGAAATGTAGAAACACTTATTTGCTCCTGAGTCGTACAAATCTGGTACCAGAGCATAGTTTGCTGACCCTTCCTGTAGACCTGGAGGTATTATTACTCAAAGCTGCTTTTTTTCCTCCTCACAGCTTTTATATCACGTAGATATCTCAGCTGTAAAGGCCACCTTTTAATGCTCTGTTTGCCTTTGAAGGGCCTGAAATATAGGGAGGGAAAGCAGAGCTATTTGAATTGTATTTGTAGAAACTGATTTTTCTTTATTACTCCATATTTTTCTCCAGTTCACTTCTTGTATGTGAGTATTGTACTTGGACCTAATTTTCATCTATTGCACATTATACAATACTATTAGTTTGATTAATTAATGCACAATACATCCTGGAGACTAATTTGTTTACTCCTAGTGGACTCATTAAGGCTTACTGTATGAATGTGGGATTAGGTTTAAAAAGGAATCACCTTACAGTGATTGACTTGCATGTCTGTCTTAAAAAGAAGAAAAATCTGACAAATGAAAATCAAGTAATCTATATCCCCCTCTTTAACCATAAAAGATCATGAAAGGATTTCTAATGCTGCATGCATATATGTTGACTTCCTATGCTGATATTTTAGAGTCGCATGATTTACTTTTAAAAATTGATCATAGAAAAATCCAATTAAAGTAGTGTGCTAATATTTTCCTCCATAGGTGAATAGAGCAATGAGGACTTGCATCTCTGCTTTAATTCTGCATGCTGGTGCATATTTTAAGTTTAGTATCTTGCCACCCATGTTAACGTTATTGCCCCTCATGCGGGAATAAAGCAGCTTCTAATAAACAAGACTGCTGTTAGGTGAGCCCCAGACAGCAAGCGTTGTTAAAGGCAAAAGAACACATTTCTTGATGATACATTTTTGTACTGTTTTCTGCTTTTCAGGAATAGTTTATGCACCCTAGCAAGATGAGATGTTGGGTATAATAAATCGTAATCATTCCCCATTTCAGTTTCTAATGCACTGTTTTTGACTAAGTACTTAGGTATTCTGACATAGTCACCGTTAGAAAATTAGAGAGGCTTAGACTTATGTACCTCTCCTGTGCAATGTTTCTCCAAACTCTTATCTGTTACCCAATGCCTCTACTAAGGTCTTACCCTTCTAAAAGAGCCAAAATTCAGTTATCAGTGGGGGTTTCTGCTGCAGATGTGTGTGCCTGAGGGTTATTTTTAGTAAGAATAGGTTTTTTTAATTAGAAATCTTGGTGCTGTTAGTGTACTACAGGGCTGAATATGCAGACACTTCCTCTTTCATTGAAAAATCTCTTCGGAAGGTTTGAGGCAAATCTTCACAGCTTAATTTGCAAGGGAGCAAGTGTATTGTGTTTTTATTGCTTGTACAGCGCCTGGGTCATCTCAGAGAGTGGCAGTAGCATCCTTTAAAAAGAGTTGTCATTATTGCCTAGCTGTGGGTATTTATGCTTTCAAAAATGTGGAGTAAACAGTTTGTGATAAATTTTCTCTGGGCCAAGGTTATTGGATCTCCTTCACTGTAGATATTTTTGTATTGAATAGCAACCCAACTGTCCTATGCGGTTTCGATGCAATCAAGTCTGCAGGTCTGGGGTTGAAGAAGATGACCTCCATAGATAGGCTGGCCTTGGGCAAAATTGTTAAGTAGGCAAAGTTCCCAGTTCCATTTGTCATTTCACCAGAATGCCCTCAGGCTGTTCCCTGACTCCCAAGCGTTATTCTACCCCTCACTTCATCCGGCACTCTTCAATCTTAACATTCAAAATCTATTTGGTTTGGTGCCCTGTTCCCTCAGGGTCTCCATGATTGTGGGAAGTGGTTATTTAAGTAAAATCATTTTAATAACTTAATAAGTGATTATGGTTTACTCTCCTTTACCTCCTCATCCTGTTCCCTCGCCCTTCATGCGTTTACCACGTGCGCATTTTAGAAGGATCTTACCAAAACCTCAGTGCCTTCGTGTAAAAGGAGAACGCTAATATCAAATATTTCAGGTATCACAGCGGAAGACTGAGAAATATTTTGGAGTTGTTTTTCTCTCTTTTAAAACCAAATTTCATAAGGAAATAACTCCTGTGAGGAGCCAATACTTTCCCTAATAGTATGAGCCTTCTTTTGCTGAAAAGGCAAACAAGGATTAGAGCCAACTTTCAAAATAATTGGTTGGCAGGTCTCCTTGACTCTACAAATCAGTGACCAGTAAAGAGGCAGGAACAGTAACAAAAACAAAATGTAAGGAAGCAGCTTTTAACAAAGTTGAGAGGAGAAAGGAGTGGCAAGAAGCAAGAGGCAGAATAAAATAACAACTGGATTTAGCTGGGAGAAGCTGCTTTTGTCAGCTCGAAAGGAAATGACTTGCAGATTGGTTTTGTTATTGCAATAATTGTTTAATCTGAAATGCTTCTAATAAGTGACTGACTAAAGAATATAGAACCATAGAGCTTTAGTCCTGGAAGGGAACCTCAGAATCAACTTGTCCAAATCAAGTATTTTAGAGATGAGGAATTTGAAAAACACAGTATAAAATGAATTCATTCAAACTTAAGATAAAGAACTATCAAATGTGATACAGAAAGTATTAGAGCCTCTAAAATGTGGAAGAATAAAGTTTCAACTTGAAATCAAGGAACCGTAACAGCACAGTGCAACAGTTAGATGGACAAAGTTTGAAGCTGGATGTATGTTGAATCCTACTTTACTAGTTGTGTGACCCCTTGGACATGGAATACATTTTTGTTTTTGTTTTTTTTTTTTGAGACGGAGTCTCACTCTGCTGCCCAGGCTGGAGTGTAGTGGCGCTATCTCGGCTCACTGCAAGCTCCGCCTCCCGGGTTCATGCCATTCTCCTGCCTCAGCCTCCCGAGTAGCTGGGACTACAGGCGCCTGACACCACGCTCGGCTAATTTTTTGTATTTTTAGTAGAGACAGGGTTTCACTGTATTAGCCAGGATGGTCTCGATCACCTGACCTTGTGATCCTTCTGCCTCAGCCTCCCAAAGTGCTGGGATTACAGGCCTCCCAAAGTGCTGGGATTACAGGCGTGAGCCACCGCACCCTGCCGGCCTGGAATACTATTTTGTTAACCCAACCTTGGTACTTCCATCTATAAAATCCAAATTGAAGTGTATGAGGACCAAATGATATATATCAGTATAATGCCTGACATAACGCGGGCAATCAGTATAGTTCTTGTTAACACAGCTATTATTTAAAGACCAATGTTTTTTTAGACAAAAATAACAAGTTAGGTAGCTTTAAATCAAAGTGAAATTATAAAAGCTGGTTGCTGTATGAAAAATCTATAATCTAGGTACACTCCAGAATTTTCTTGGCAGTGAGGTTCTGTTTTTATTAGGAATAACCACATTGTGAAGAGGGATTACAACTAAAGAGAAGAAAAGGGGAAAAAATGAGAGAAGGAGAATGCCGCCTCTGATTAAATTATGTAACTGTGATGTAGGGTAGTTTAGGACAGCAGTCTTTAATCTAGATATATGAATTCTTGAGTCTACATAAAGCCTGGACAGTTTAAAGAAGTTTCACTTCCGAATCCTCAACTTTTTCTATGGATCTCTTTTTTTTTTTTTTTTTTTGAGACGGAGTCTCGCTCTGTCGCCCAGGCTGGAGTGTGCAGTGGCCAGATCTCAGCTCACTGCAAGCTCCACCTCCCGGGTTCACGCCATTCTCCTGCCTCAGCCTCCCGAGAAACTGGGACTGCAGGTGCCCGCCACCACGCCCGGCTAATTTTTTTTGTATTTTTAGTAGAGACAGGGTTTCAGCATGCTAGCCAGGATGGTCTCGATCTCATGACTTCAGGTGATCCGCCTGCCTCGGCCTCCCAAAGTGCTGGATTACAGGCGTAAGCCACAGGGCTCGGCCTGGATCCCTTTTTAAAAGTGATCCACCTATGATTCCTCTTGTGATCCTCCTCTGTTATAGTTGCGTTATCCTAAATTTTCAAAAGAAATTCAGATATCTGATCCATCCCACATCCTACATTTTCTAATTGCATTGTTCCAAAGGGGAAAAGATCCTTCTGATGTGACAAAAAGAAAATCTTTCAAAATACATGTGCAATTGATGTTGGGAACTAATAAGACACCTCACCCCCACAGTCTATCTCACTGAGAGATGGACTGTCATTACAATTTTACTTTTTGTACATAGAAACTATTTTTTCAAAATTCGTGTGTGTGTATATATATATGTTTTGTCAATTGTATAGTAATGATTATTATAATGTTAACTAATCTCCCTCAAAATTGTTAACTCTTAAAGCCTATGACCCTAGAAAAAAAATTCAGTTTGAATACATTTATATTTTGTGGAGGGGTATGAAGTAAAGTATTACAAACTGAAATTATATAAAAAGACAACTTTCAAATGGAAATAACCTTTTGAATATTTAAGTATGTGTCTCTATATATATGAAGGTGTGTATCAAATTGCTGTTGGCTTTATATTCTTTTTGTTGCATTTACAAAATGTTGTATAGCAAAAACTAAGAATTGTCTATTTTACAATTCTTTAGGTTGTAGATAACTAGAAGCAATGTAAAATAATTTTTCTCTGTAGACACGCTAATGAACTCTGTTCAGTGGAGGCACAGTCTTCCTTCCTGTGTAGAATAAGAGTCTGGTCTCTATTTGCATATTCCCTTCCACATTCCTGATTTACAAATATATCTGTTCTTTAGATTCTCTTTTAAACTGGTTATAACATCTTCCCAGTTTCCTCATTAAAAAGGAAAATAAAACATAATGTGCTTATTTTTATAGCAATATGAGAGTCATGCTTTTACCCATTGAAAAAAATTATATTTTAATAAATATAACCATTTAATTTTAAATGTCAGTATCATAATATCATACAAGTTGTATGCTTTGAAACAATTGAAAGTTATGAAAAAATTTTAGATGTCAACTTAAAAACATACATGGTCAAAGTTAAATTATTGCTAGATGGAAGAAGCCATCTCAAAAGGCTACATAGTGCACCATTCCAACTACATTGTGTTTTAGAAAGGGTAACACTATGCAGACAGAAAAAAGACCAGCTCTTTGGTAGGCCGAGGTGGGCAGATCACCTGAGGTCAGGAGTTTGAGACCAGCCTGACCAACATGGCGAAACCTTGTCTCTACTAAAAATACAAAAATTAGCTGGGAGTGGTGGCGGGCACCTGTAATCCCAGCTACTCGGGAGCTAAGGCCAGAGAATTGCTTGAAGCCAGGAGGCAGAGGTTGCAGTGAGCTGAGATCATGCCACTGCACTCCAGCCTGGTGACAAGAGCAAAACTCTGTCTCAAAAAAAAAAAAAAAAAAAGTGGTTGCCAGGGATTTTCAAGGAAAGAGAGAAGAATAAGTGTAGCACAGAGGATTTCTAGTGCAATGAAACTACTCTGTGTGATACTACAATGGTGGATATGTGGCAGATACATTTGTCAAAGCCCAAAGCATATAAAACCCCAAGATTGAACCTTAGTGTAAACTATGAACTTTGCATGATAATGAGGTGTGAATGTAATATAGGGGGGAAAAAAAGTAACATCTTTTTCTAAGTTATCACAGTATTCATGGCTGAAACTCCTGTAAGGAAAAGACAGATTAACAGGTGAAAAAGTGGTTGGGTGTGGTGGCTCACACCTGTAATCCCAGCACTTTGGGAGGCTGAGTCGGGCCCATCACGAGGTCAAGAGATCGAGACTATCCTGGCCAACATGGTGAAACCCCATCTCTACTAAAAATACAAAAATTAGCTGGATGTGGTGGCATGTGGCACACTCCTGTGATCCCAGCACTTTGGGAGGCTGAGGCAGGAGAATCACTTGAACCTGGGAGATGGAGGTTGCAGTGGGCCGAGATTGTGCCACTGCTCTCCAGCCTGTTGACAAAGACTCCGTCTAAAAAAGAAGAAAAAGTGAAAAAGCATACAAATTTATTTAGTACAAGTTTTATATGACACAGGAGCATTTAGAAATGAAGATCCAAAGAAACAGGGAAATCTGCGTATTTCTATGGACAGTCATTCAGAAGTATGATTGAAGCATAAAAGGGTAAGATCTAATGGTAATAAACTGGGGGAAGCTAAGCACAGTCTGTTCAGATTCTTCTTGGCATTCCCATGTGATATTCTTTCCATCTGGACACAGTGTAGGATACTTGAGTATCCTCAGAGGAGAAAGGAGGGAAAGGTTAGAGAGTGACCTTCTTAGGTTTCAAGGCTTGCTTTGGGGAAGAAAGAAACACGAGAATGGCCTCCATGCTTCTGCTGTTTTCTCAGATGCCAGGGAGCCATATTTTGGGGTATTGTGTCCTGTACCTTATCAGTAGGTTCATCGATTATAACAAATGAACCATTGTGGTATGGGATGCTGATGGTGGAGGAGATCGAGTCTGGGTGGAGACATGGAGTATATGGGAATTGTCTGTATTTCCCACTAAATTTTGCTGTGAACCTGAAACTGCTCTAAAAAACAAAGCTTATTCATAAAACAATTTTTAAATGCAGAGTCAAAGATTTTTCAAAATCCTTATGATATGCATATGATTCATGGATGACTTCGGAAATTTTATTATCCCACAGACATTTTCTCTCTGAAGATGCTTTGATGTTATTTTCAGGAAGCCTATTCTTCCCCCAGAGTCTACAGTATAGTTGTTGATCAGGAGGGATGAGCAGCACTGCGTGTAACCTATGCTGGGCCCGGTTATCTTGGGGAATGTTAATCATGACTGGAGTGGTAAAGCAGTTGGCGCAATATGTTGTAATAGTGATGCAGGAAATTTCTGCTTTCTGTGGTTCTTGCCCCATCTAAAGCCTCGTTGTTGCTTGCCCCACTCTGACACTCTGAGCCTCTGAAGTTAAAACAGAAAACTCCAACTGCTTCAGATAATGCAAGATAGAAAGACAAATCAGATCTTTAGGGGACAAGTTTCAGTTTAACTTCATCAACCTACTGGCCTTCATGCCCTGAATGTCCATGCTACTCCATGACTTAGCAGCTTACAATGATGATTCTATTTAAGAGTTTCTCGTGTCCTATCTGTGTATTAATATAGACAGTAATATCTTGAAAGGGAAGACCTAACACAACCAAATTAAATTTAAAAAATAGTTGTGTTAGCCGGGCATGGTGGCTCACGCCTGTAATCCCAGCACTTTGGGAGGCTGAGGCAGGTGGATCACGAGGTCAGGAGATCGAGACCATCCTGACAAAACATGGTGAAACCCCATCTCTACTAAAAAATACAAAAAAAATTAGCCAGGCGTGGTGGCGGGCACCTGTAGTCCCAGCTTCTTGGGAGGCTGGCTTCTTGGGAGGCTGAGGCAGGAGAATGGCGTGAACCTGGGAGGCGGCAGAGCTTGCAGTGAGTGGAGATCGCACCACTGCACTCCAGGCTGGGCGACAGAGCAAGACTCCATCTCAAAACAAACAAACAAAAAAAAGTTGTGTTTCTTCTGATTTCTGTTTAAAACCAAGTGGCATGGAATATTAACTATGTAAATGGATGATTTCTTACTTTCTTTTTTTTTTTGAGATGGGGTTTCACTCTGTCACTCAGGCAGGGGTGCAGTGGCATGATCTCAGCTCACTACAACCTTCGTCTCCAGGGCTCAAGTGATCTTTCCACCTCAGCCTTCAGAGTAGCTGAGACTACAAGCATGCACCACCACCCCTGGCTAATTTTTGTAGTTTTTGTAGAGACAGGGTTTTGCCATGTTGCTCAGTCTGGTCTCGAACTCCTATACTCAGGTGATCCACCCACCTTGGCCTCCCAAAGTACTAGGATTACAAGGGTGAGTCATCACACCCAGCCTAAATGGATAATTTTTATACAACCTGTCAACAGGGTAACAAATCTGCAGGAGACTTTTATCCCAACGTTTTATAATAAAAAATATAAAGCACACTAAAAACTTGAAAGGATAGTGCAGTGAAAATGTATATCTAGCATAAAAAAGTTAACATTTTGCCATATATGTTTCCTTTTTATATTTTTTTTGGTGAGTCATTTGAAGGCAAGTAACACCATGACACTTTTCCTCTAAAAATTTTACTGTGTCTTCTAAGAATGAGAGGATTTTTCTTCATGACTATAATAATATTATTACAATAATGAAATCAATAATATTGGCTATTATCTAATTCTAGACCATATATGAATTTCTTTATTCCTGCCACCAATATCTTCTATAACTTTTTTCTCCTAACAATGAGCCAATCAAGATTCACACATCCTATTTTGCTGCTTTGGTTTGTTATTCTTTTAAAATCTATGGAAATATTAGTATTTGTTCTGTTTTGCTTTGTTTTGTCCTATGATGTTAATTCTTTGCAGAGATCTGACCTGTAGAATGCTCCATACTCTGAATTTGTTTATCTCTTCATTGGTCATTGAACTTTCCTGTTTACTGTGTATTTTCTATAAACTGGAAGTTAGAACTATGAGATTATATATTCAGTTTAACATTTTGAGAATGCTAAATAGCTAATGAAGTTGTCTTCAAAATGCATCGTATCACAAAGCACAAAATGTCAACTTGTCACTCCCAAGTAGATCATTTGGTAAAGGTATGGACCACCAGATATGACCACTGCAAAGTGGTGTGTGTGTGTGAGCATGCACATGCATGAGTGTGTGTGTCTGCTCCTATACATGGCCCACAAATGCATGTTTTCTCCCTGGTATTGGAGTAGTTTGTTGGATGGATTGGTATTATGCAAAAAGGATTATTAAAAGCTTACATAGTTGTATTTATTTATGTTTTTAATCAGGTACGGTCATTTTTCTTTTTGATGGTCAAATTGTTTTACAGTTGGCTAGCTAACTCCTGCGTCCTCTTGTTAAGTTCCCATTGGTTGTCTGTGATTCTCACAAACAGTAGCCAATGTGCTCCTCTTCCTTTTCTGCTTCAGACCCGATACCGTCATTTTTGCAAGGAACTCTGGTCCGCTTACTGAGAAATTCTTTTAGGAACCAATGCTGATGTGCTCATTGTTACTAGCTAGGTATTGCTTCTAGGCCATTTTAGTGAACAGAGTTGGAAAGAGATAGATGGAAAAAGATAAAAATGGAGACAGAGTTAGAGTTAGAGAGATATAGAGATGGAATAGATATATATATACAGAGACATGTATATAGAGATATACCTGTATATGATATTCCTAATACAAATGGAATACCATAGGGTTTGTTCTTTAAAGTTCTTTATATTTGTTCTTTTTTTCTCTTATGTTGAAATACTTATTTCTAATAATATTTCCCTATGTATTTACTTAATTTATCCTACTTTCTTTTTATTTGTTTTTTTGAGAAATAGTCTTGCTCTGTTGCCAGGTTGAAGTGCAGTGGCACAATCTCAGTTCGCTGCAATCTCCGACTCCCTGGTACAAGGGATTCTCCTGCCTCAGCCTCCTGAGTAGCTGAGATTACAGGCAAATGCCACCACACCCAGCTAATTTTTGTGTTTTTAGTAGAGACGGGGTTTCACCATGTTGGCCAGAATGGTCTTGATCTCCTGACCTCATGATCAGCCCACCTCAGCCTCCCAAAGTGCTGGGATTACAGATGTGAGCCACTGCGCCAGGCCTATCCTACATTTCATAATGATATCAACAATGCTACCTAAAATAAATAACCCACTAAGTGAAATGCAAGACATTTTTGTAGTCCTTTTTGTCCTAGAATATAATATGCGGAATTTTATTTATTTATTTTACTTTGTTTTTAATTTTAGGATTATTTCTTGTGATTTATTTATGTTTTAAAAAGTAAATAAAACCATTTACATAGTTTAAAAGAGAAAAATGTTTTAAATTATTCTCAGAAATCTTGCTTTCATTTTATTTCCTATCCCTTTATAAGTAAACATTTTTATTATTTCTTGTTGCTTTCTCAGTGTTTATTTTTTATAAAAATAAGCAAATACATGCACATGTATATTCATATTTCAACTTCTTTAAAATTTTCATTTACTATGTCCTGGAAATAATTTGCTTCAGTACATAAATACTGGTCATCATTCTACTTTTTATAGCTGTGAAATACATTCTTTTTGTGGAAGTGAAGTAGTTCATTAAACCAATCCTTTAATTTGAATATTTGGCTTTATTCCAATCTTCTGCTGTTTCAAATAATTCTGCTAGGAGTAACCATTTCCCTTGGTATTTCATACCTGGATGGTTTTCTTTCTCTCCAAGGTGAAATCTTTATAGTGGGAATGCTGAGTCAAGGGGTTAATGCATACGCAATTTTGTTTGATATTGCCAAATTCTCCTCTGTGGTAGTTATGCCATTTTGCAATCATTTCCAGCAATGTTATGGAGGGCCTATTTCTCTATAGCATTGCCCACAGAGCATATTGTAAGACTTCTGGATTTTTGTCTATTTAATAGTGGCATCTTTTTGTAGTTTAATTTGTATATATCATACAAATGTGACTGCTCACTTTTTTTCATAAACTTAAGTGTCATCTGCTTAGCTTTTTTTTGGGAACTCTCTTCACGTTTTAGGTCTCATTTTTAAATTAGATTTTTGACAATTTTCTTTTAATTTTTAGCATTTTATATAATGGGAAAAGAAACCATTTGCCTGTAGTATCATTTGCATTTTTTTGTTGGTGTTTGTCACTTCTCTGTGGTGCTTTACTGTTCTTTTAAGACTTAATGTATTAGTCTTGACTTTTGCTGCTTCTGGATTTTGAATGCTAACAAGATTATCTTCATTCCTTGGATATAAAGTAATCCATCTATGATTTTATCCAATATTTGTCTGTCACTTAGTTTGGAGTGCAATGGAGAGATCATAGCTCACAGCAGTCTTAAACTCCTAGACTTAACGTGACTCCTCCTGCTTCAGTCTCCTGAGTAGCTGAGACTACAGGCACACACTACCATACCCAACTATTTTAAAAATGTTTTTGTAGATATGGGGTCTCACTTGTGGCCCAGGCAGGTCTCAAACTTCTGGCCTCAAGGAGTCCTCCCACCTGGGCTTCCCAAAGCACTGGGATACAGGCATGAGCCGCTGTGACCAGGAACACTTGTATTTTAAAAATCTCCAATCTATTTGGAATTACTCGGCTGTGAAGTGTGGGAACTAGATCCAGTTATAGCCTTTTGTAAATGATTATCCAGTTGTGCCAGCATTACTGATTAAAAAGTTTACTTTCCTCAGTGACTTCAAATGTCCCTGAAAATTCATGTCATATTTCTTTATGCCCTTGGTCAATTCTGGACTTTTCTATTCTAAAAAATTGCTGACTATTAATGTGCTATTGCCTGTATGTTTTGAAAAAAGCATATTATAGAGGGCTTCTAACATGTTTTAATTTCTGATAGGTCTATCTTGTCCCCCATTACTCATTTTTTTTCAGGTTTTTCTTCTAGTCATTCTTATTTGGTATGTATTTTTAAACAAGGTTATTATAGTAAACTTGTCTAGCTCCAGATAATAAATTGCTATATTTATTATGATTCTATTGTATTTTACAACTGGGAGATAATTGATGTTTTTATAATATTGATTTAACCTATCTAACAATAGTGTTTGGCATTTCATTTGTCCAAATCTACTTTTGATCTTTTGGGAAATTTAAAAATTGTCTTTATATTTTGTTCATTTTAATCAATCTTATTCCTATTTAATATTTAAACTTGCTACTGTATATGGAGTTTCTTTTCCTTTCATTATCTGTTCTAATTATTGTTTGAAGAACTATAAAGTCTATTGATATTTCATGATACTGATATTTTATATTTTCAATATGTGATATTTTATGATATTTAAATATATGTATGCATATATGTGTTTTTATATATATTTTATGTGTATACACACACAACTTTATTTTATGAGAGAAGAATATTTTAGTTCACTTAGTAGGAGTTATAAAGAGGTAAATTAGCCAGGTCAGTTTATAAGAATATTGTGATATTTTCCTCCTAGAAACAATAGAGTCATGGTCTTCTTCTTCCAATGGTGAGTCCCAAACAACTGACATTTGCCTTATAGCTATCTCCTTCCTTGCCATATCTCTAAAGGATTTTCAACTCCAAGTCCCAGTATGAGTAGGTTATCTTCTCCAAGGGAAAGCTTCTCTGAGCTTCCTTAGCACTGTCTTCTGAGTATTTACAGTGCCTTAGATGCTTTTTTTCTTTTTAGTTTTATTAGGTAAATATCCTCTTGAAAAGAGAGATTGAAAACTTTTTTAAAAGGTTAGAGTTATAAGATTAATTTCTATCTAATGTCTGTGATTTAAAACACAGTACACAGATAAGTCTGTATATAATTATTCAACATTTTTTTAAATAGAAAAGCTAACTAAGTCTGTCTTCCTTTAAAAGTGTTTTGTAAACAAACTTTTCGTTATATATAAAAATAAACACTTTACGAAATTAACGTACTTTATGCAAAGAATGATGGAAAATTATTCACATATCTCTCTATTAAAATAATTTCTGCTTCAATTAATTATTTTATAATTTTCAGTCAAATAATTCCATATTCCTATGAAATCAATTTTTTACTTATACTGATAGTTCAAAAGTATATTTAAATTGAAGAACCACTGAATTACATTCCTTATAAAAGATTTATCACTGATGAGTATTGAAAAATTGTTAAAGAACTACTCAGTATTACTGGAACATTGCTTTATTCTCACTGAAAGTCAATTTTTTTTTTTTTTCTGGAAAAGGCAACTTGTTTTTATTTCTTTAAGAAGTTAACCTCTAGTGACCCAGCTTCTAAACAGCCACTGGAAAATAAAAGTGGCCAATTCCTATCTTCCAAAATAAACAAAACAGCTTAGAACAGATATTAAAAGAGTTTGAAGTTCATGGGTTTCTTTCTTTGTAATATGAATCCAAAAATCTTCACAGAATAAATCTTCCTTTCAAGGACTAACGGAGGTCGTCTGTGGGAGAGAAAGGAAAGAGGCAGGACAGAGGAGAAAGAAAAACATTTGTAGATCTCCGGCCACCCATAGCCATTACTTAGTATGCTTATTATTTTAGCAGGTGGGTGTAGGGGGAAGGAACGTGAACAAAATTTTATGAACTATGTATGATGGACCTTATTACATAGCTGTGTTATTTAATCCTCACAAATGCACTTTGAGAAAGACTTTCCAACATTTGGAAGGAAGCGGAGGAGGCCATAGAAATTAAAACAATTTTGTCTAAGGTGACTCAGTTGGTGATTCATCTCACTTCAGAGTCTGAATGTGCATGTTTATTTCCTGCTTTTAATGTTTTTTGATATTTTCAAACAAGACTTTCCAACTCCTGTTATTCACATAGTAGCATTCCATATCTTGCCATTGCTGTGTAGTGCTTATGTTACTGTTTAGTGTTTTTCTCCCCTTTAAATGGACTTTAGAGCTACTCATTGTGTCCACTTTTCCTAGTCCTACCACACACAGGCATGATTGAATAGTTGTGTTTTCCTTTGTGCTATATATTATGATGAATACACAATTTTACAGTTTTGTCATATTCATCCATGCATGACCAAAAACATTGTCACTGGTTTTATACTCACTGCCTATTAGGAAACACTGTCCTGGAAGTAAATATACTATCACTAAGATAGATTTCTCATTAGCCTGTTTTCACAAGATTAGTCTTTCCTTGGTATTAGGCCACCAACCTCTCCTGGGCTCTTGCTCCTCTAAAACTATCCAGCAGGATAAAGTGAAAACAGGAATATCAGTACTTTAGTAGAATCTCAGCAGTGTAAAGTTGCAAAGGTGAAACTTGGGAAGGTGGGGTAAAGTAAGCCTAACGCTACAGATAACTCCACTGTGGACAATTCCTGAGGACTTGACAGGAGGAGAACTGACCTATGGCTTCCCTGAAGCAAAAGGAAATGTGAAGACTGTGCATTCTCTCACAGGTTATAAGATGGCAGAGGGAATCCAAGGTTTGCTCTGGCGGTCCAAAACCAGAGTGAGCATGATTTCGAGCCTTCCAAGGATTTTAAAGATCAGATGCTCAAAGGGGGAAAAATCAACAACAACAAAACATTGAAGCTGAGATGGCTTTAACTCTGTCAAAGCCAATTTAGACTGGCCATTGCAGTTCTGTGGAACTGATTCAGTAATCCTTTATGTTAAATAATTTTTAGATATTCTTTAAGCTTCCCATGAAGAAAAATCCAGGAAAGGAAGAAGTTACATTCTCATGAAACTGCTGTAATTTCACCATGTCCGTTACTATTTTGTTTCCCCATTCTGAGAAGAGTAACAAAACCCCAACAGCAAAATAATGCACTCCTAGATTTTTCATTTAGATGGCAAGGAAGTAGCCTGAGGGAGTAGGGGCCTTAAGAGATACTTGATTCAGAAACTAGAGCCAAATCCAAGACTAGTGTCCTGGAAGAGATATGGCATGCTTAACTGGGGACTGAGTGGCATGAGAAGGGCAGAGAAATTCCCTGTGAAAGGTTTAAGATGAGGAAAGTCCTGAGGTTCCTAGTAGCTTGTGTGCAAATTTGAGATTTAAATCAGGATGAGATGCAGTATGGTACAATGGTAAAGTGCATGGGCTCTAACTCAAAACTGTTTGTTTTTTAAATTTAAAGTCCTTCATTCACTAGGTTTGTGACCTTGAAGAGTTTAATTAAATCCTTAACCTCAATATTCTCATCCTCAAAATGGACATTATTAAATTCTCTGATTCCTAGGGTCCTTTCCACCAAGTGAGGCAATCCGTAGTGGGTGTGTTAACTCTTTAAAAATCAGTATATTTCTATTAGCTATGTAATCCACATGGTAGTATTCTTACCAGACTGTCTGGTCTGCAGAGTCAAAAGGTCATGAATAGAAAATTGCCTGGAAGCAATAGATATATGGGACGCTTCATAAATTAAAGATTATTAAATATCTTTTGGAATAGCAATTGTTTATAGTTATTACAAATGACAATACTTAATGGGAACTGAAGAGGAAAACACAAATACGGTAGTTCACATATGGTTCCCGTTAGTTGGAACAGCGATTGGTGTTTATAAAGACAACTTCATTCACCCATCAAATACAGAGTGTTACTGCATTAATTTTTTAGTTAGTAGTGATAGATAAGTTTGGAGTATTTCATTTGCCTCTGATTTTAAGGGGCAAGTGTTTTGTCTGTATCAGCCCAGAGTTCGTAGTATTGTGAGACTGAAGCTAGTTTGAATCCTTCCAACATCATGTCTTCTACCTACCTGGGTTAACTCGCACTAGGTACTATAACAACAGCCTTTGTTACCTTACAGGCAAACCCTGAGACCAAATGATTCTTTTTTTTTTTCCATCCTTATGTGAGAGTTCATAACGAACTGAGGTACATTGTTGCTCCTTTCGCCCTGCTTCAGTTAGTGAGGAGATTTAAAAAATGAAGCAAATTTATTTTAGTATGGTTGCATTGGAAACTATAGTGGGTTACATAGCGTCCCAATGCATGTCCACCCAGAAACTCAGAATGTGACCTTTTTTTTGGAAATAGGGTATTTGTATTTGTAGTTAGTGAAGATGAGGTCATAGTGGATTATGGCAAACCCTAATGACTGGTGTCCTTATAAGAAAAGGAGAGGACACACAGGTGCACAGACACTGAGGAATCAGAGACAGAGAAGAAGGTGACAAAGGCAGATGATGGAGCGGAGCATACACAAACCTAAGAATGCCACGGATTGCTAGGAGCCAGCAGAAGCTGGGAAGAGGCAAGGAAAGATTCTTCCCTAGAGCCTTCAGAGGTAGCATGGATCTAATAACACCTTGGTTTTGTACTTCCAACCTGCAGGACTTTGAGATAATTGCTCTTGTGGTAATCTACCAAATTCATGGTAATTTGTTGCAACAGCCCTAGGAAACTAAGGTAGAATCATTTTCCTTTATTCCAGCATTTCACAGGTAAGGAATGAAAAATACAGCCAAGTAATGCAACTTGTCAACTAGCAGTTAAAATGGATTCAAAGCATTTGTTGTAATCTAGGTCTTGTGACTTCCCTATAAAACTTACTGGTTCTCAAATATCTATTAAATGCATTTAACTCCCTTGAGAAAAACTGAAGTCCTGTGTTTTGTTGTTTTTTTCTTTTAACACATTTTGTTTCATTGTATTGAAGTGTTTCTTCTATCCATATTATGCCTCTAATTGCTATGCACCTATTATTATTTTAAAATACTTTCTGTTCATCTTCCTTTATGCATATGCCATTAGAGTTACTGAAAACTTCAAAATATTTGTTAACATTGAAATCCTTTCCATTTCCCCCAGCTATCTTCTGTCAACCCTAATACTTCGCTATTTTGTCATTGTACACTTTCCACAAGGGCGACTTCACAAGATAAGGAATAGTCTTAAAAGAGAACTGCTTCAATCTTAAAACAGATCTCTGTTTAAAAATTCTGTTTGATGACAAAGAGATTCTTAGAACATTACCCTTAGTAATCTCATTTTTTAAGGGGTCAAGGTTGTTTGTTACTGCCTTTGTAAATTAGGAATAAATTGTTTTTTATTTGCTTCACAGTTTTTATTTAAGGGACAAAGCAATAAATCTTTAAGTAATAAAAAATAAATGTAAAAAATGTTGTCAGGGTAATCGAGTTATGCTGAGCCACAAGTATGCATGTTGACAGTAATTCAGTGGTTCCTTTCAGAGAGGCCCCGGGAATGGAAGTTCCAGGAAATAGTAACATATGTTATTTGGGTGGTAGGAGTTTGCCTTGGGTAAGACCAGACACTCTGGTGACACTAATCAGGAAAATACAAAGGCAGGCTGATTTCATGTGTAAATGTACATTGTCTTTTGGGGAAATACGTTTTATTTCCATAATCAGAGTGAGCAATGGTGCTAACATATCCAAAAAATAATACTTATTTCTGTAGTATTTTTGGCTTATATGAAAAGTAGTGTCATCTTTATACTTACATTGTCTTATTGTTCATGGAATCTCTGAAGAATCTACTAAAACCACCCCCATGAATTTCCCGAAATCTTTCATTTTTATTATGTTATCTGAAATATCACTCACAAAGACAAATTTCTTTCATTTCTAAACATTCTAACATTCCTCAGCAAAGGAAAGGAAGAGAAGGAGTCAATGAGCAAAAAAAAAAAAAATCTGAAAGAGAGAGAAAGGCAAATACATTTAGGTGTAGCTACTGAAACAGCTGATGTCTTCTGAACACCAATGAAATCTGTTTTCCTAAGCTCACAAAAAGATTCCCAAAACATCTAAATTAACAGCAACTATCCCTGTAGTAGTATTTTAGGGCTGCCATAACAAACTACCACAAACTGGGTAATTTAAGACAACAGAAATTATTTTTTCACCTTCTGGAGGTCAGAAGTCCAAACTTGTAGTGTCGGCAAGGTTGGTTCCTTCTGGAAGCACTGCAGGAAAATCTATTCGATGCCTCTATCCTAGCTTCTGATGTCTGCCAGCCATCCCTGGTACTTTTTGGCTTGTTGATGCAACACTCCAGTCTCTCCCTCCATCTTTAAATGACCTTCCTTGCTGGATGTCCGTATCTCCGATCTCCTTCTCCTTTCTTTTGTAAGAACACCAGTCATGGGCCTTAGGGCACCCCTAAATCCAGAATATTCTCAACTTGAGATCCTTAATTATGCCTGCACAGACATAATGTAGATATAATTTCTGTTTCCAAATAAGATCACATTTATAGATACCTACTCAATAGAGCGTAATATTCAATAGAGCACAATGAAACAAATGAAATTCAGGATACCTTGTTTACTTTAGGATATTATATTAAAAGTGAGAACACACAACTTTCTTTTTATTTTATGTTAAGGATAGGACGTATGTCTCTCTCTCTCTGTCACTATTTTAAATTGAGTACCCACGCTGCAACACAAGTAGGCTAAAGAGTTGATGTTGTGTCTAACATTCAAAGATTCATCTAGGCATCCAACTGAAAGTTCATCCCCCTAATGCCTAAATAGAAATCTCTGGATAGCTTTCACCACATTTAGTTTGCTTTTCAGGGTTGAAGAGGGAGCCTCAGCTGCCCATTCTGCTATTCATTAAAAATAAATGGCTCTCATAAAGAATATTAATTATAATAAACTTTTCCATTTAATAAAACTCAACCTTTCAAAATGGGACTTTGGGTGACATTGGAGAGCAGAGGTGAAGGGCATATCAGAGTGAGCAGCCTGTAACTCCAATGCTTCATCGAGAGCAGATGGTGCTCAGAATCAGTCCACTTATGATCACTCCATAATAAAGATTAAAGTTGCATGTCCCCATTGAGAGGTGTGCTCGGCAGGCTGCCAAAGCTCTGAAACAAGTTCTTGGCCCACCTTGTTCCATGTTAGATTTTTTTCCTCTCCATTTATCTAAATCATTTCATATTTCTACTAATAAATCTGTCCATTAAAAAGTTAAAATGTTTAAAAAGCACTAGTTTTATGTAGTCATTATTTTTACATGAGGCTATTAACAGTGATAAGAAATTTTTTTATTGTTCCAGATCTTAACCTTACAATAATATTTTGAGTTATACACATGTTTGAGCTACAGTCTGTTTCCAAGGTATATGAAGTTGATAATTAGACAATGAATACAAGGCTTTTTTTTTTTTTTTTTTCTGTGAGGCTGGCCTTGTAAGTAAAGAAATGTGGGTGTTATAACATAACAAGGTAGCAGCTGTAACTGAAATTCTAATGCACAGCAGGGAGTCTGATACAAAGCACTTTCATTCTTGTCATGAGTTGGCTGGAAGCCATTCTTTCTAGGGGATAAAGTAGAACATTGTTCCAATACATGACCACTTGTGAGTTTCCATGGGCAGCCCACACAAGACCTTGGGATGATTATACAGACACAAAAAGCAACCAGCAGACACTTTTTGATGCAGTTTGTGTAAACCTAAACTCTTCAAAGCATGCAGGTGACTATGAAGTCAAAATAATATATTTTTGAGGAATCACTTTAAACCAGTGATACAATTAACCCCAAGAGAGGCTAACTTATTTCTCTGTCCTAGTATGTGGAATGTTACATAGAGATAGGTGTAACAGGACTATCTGAGAAGCCTCTACCCATTTACACAACAACCCATTTCTTGTCTATGACTAGATTTTCTCATTTTCACTAAGCATCATTTTTATCAACACTTTTTGTTAAAGTATAATGAAAATGCAGAAAAGTACGCGGCATAAACTATAAAAGGAAAGCTGGAAGGGTTTTGTCAAACTGATCACATTCATGGAACCCACACAGGTCATAAAACAAAGTTACCAGAATTCCCCTCCTTCTCTGTGTCCCCTTTGAGTCACTATCTCCTTCAAAAGTAACAGCTTTGCTGATTTTCAACTTCATAAAACTTTGTCTACTTTATATCTGTAGAATCATACAGTGTGCAGTCCTGTTTCTGGCTTCTTTCATTTAGCACTATTTTTATGAGATTTATATGTATTTTCTGTGAGGTCATAATAGTTATTGACAATAGTATTCTATTGTGTAAATATGGCACATTTTATCAGCTTTACTGATGATAGATTTTGTTTTTATTTTGAGGCAATTACGAATAGAGTTTCTAAGAACATTCTAGTACATGTGTTTTGGTGACTATTTGTACACATTTCTGTTGAGTATGCATATCTTAGAGTAGAACAATGTTTCCTGAATTTCTGTTCACCTTTTGTAGAAACTAGGTATAATTTCAACACGATTTCTTTTCCTCCCTGTATTTCTATGCATATATAATATTTATTCTTATCCTTACACTTGGAGAGCTGATACTTTTCATATTGAAACCTAACATTGTCATTCACAAGGATGATTGCCCCAAGAGTTATTGGGTAGATTAATTGTAATCTTTCCACTGAATATTGATTATTAACAGTTATGATGCTCATTTTACCCCCTTAATTACTCTCAAATACTTTGCTTCCCTGTGATCCCATGGTCATGCCTTTAGTTCAGACTCTTATTTCTTACCTATACTACACATTATCTACTTAACTGGTTCAACTGCGTTTTTCCACTGACACCCCCGGCAAATGCTCACTAACACTCTACCACTGTGGGTTTGATGGTCAACACCAAATGAATCTGCCCCATGTCTATAAGAGTTAGCCTTATTAAAATTGAGTCATTATTTTATTGTTTTAAAATCTTCAGTATTATGTCACATTCAAAAGATTTTTCCCATTAAACTCCGGCTTTCATATGTAGTTCATAATCTGTTGATCTCTTGTTCCAACATAGTCATACTTTCTAGGATTCAGCTTACTCCCTTATACCTTCCTCCCTTTAACGCTGTTCTTTATCTCATGGGTTGGGTATAGCAGATATTGATCATTCTATCTTTGTTTTTGTTTTTGAGATGGAGTCTCTCTCTGTTGCCCAGGCTGGAGTTCAGGGGCACGATCTTGGCTCAGGGCAACCTCTGCCTCCCAGGTTCAGGCAATTCTTCTGCCTCAGCCTCCCAAGTAGCTGGGACAGCAGATGCGAACCACAATACCTGGCTAGTTTTTGTATTTTTAGTAGAGACAGGGTTTCACCATATTGGCCAGGCTGGTCTCAAACTCCTGACCTCGTGATCTGCCCGCCTCAGCCTCCCAAAGTGCTGGGATGCAGGCATGAGCCACCGCGCTTGGCCCTTTCTATCTTTTATAATCATTTACTTTTTGTATATTTTAATATTACTAGTATGATATCATACTTTTTTTGTTTTCCTTGTCTAGTCTATGGGCAAAGATGATCTTCATTTTAGACCTCAAGTACCTTGCATAGTCTTTGACATATGGTACATGCTGATGGAATAAGCTGGAAACAATGTAGATACTTGCCTTTCTTGTGTTTCTCTTCTCGAGCATTTGGACTTGAGTTTGTTGTTTCTTATTTTCCCTACTATAAATGTCATGTTCTTTCAACTCAGCTGCTGAAGTTCAAAATAAAATTCTTAGCCAGAATTGATTCTTGATGATTTCTCTTGTTACCTCACATTAACTATGGTGTACTTTTGCTCTTGAAACCAACTAAGGTGGAAGTACTGTCCTCAGCAGGAGAATAAGACAGTAACTAGGTTTTCAGCAGGCACCAAGTTGTTTATGCAATATTCAAATTCTCCAAATGTTAGAGTTTAGTCAAGGTAGAAAACAACAGCTCCATGTTATTGATGAAAATCTTTACAAAAATGCAAGGTCTCCCTTCTACAAGCTGGTCGGTGACCTCACCTCCCTCCAGGCTGATTGCCAATGCATGACACTTTGCTGACTTTGCAGAGAGGCCTCTAGAAGGCTCATGTGACTGCAAAAAAAAAACCAAAATGTTTCTGTTCTAGATGTGCATTTTCAAAATGCTTATCATCAAGTCATATGCCATGTTCATTTCCTACAGCTTTCTTTTTACTTTTCAAAAACTGAGCAGCACATGTATCAAATGTGTTAAATTGATGATTTCACTTGCTGTTATAAAGTACCTGTAGTGCTTATCCCATCAAGCCCCAGGGCCTGAATTTACTTCACAGGATTGTAAGTGCTGGAGGTTTAACTGGTGCATGTGCAAAGTGTTTGTCTTAAACTTTAAAAATCCAGAACTCCTGTTCTTTTCTGTAGCTATCAATCCTAAATTACAACTTCAGTTTTATGACACTGAGAAGGGGCTGTTGTAAAATGCAATTGTTGTACAGGTTTTATCCTTTCTACAATGAAAAGGAAAAATGTGTGTACTAACCTTCAATAAACATTTAGAAGATTATATTGAAGGCTCTCCAGATCAGGTAGATATCTGTCAGAAGTATTGCTGAGTCCACAACCTATGGGAGAGAACTAATATGACTGGCACACTTTGTTTCTTAGTTTCAAAATCCAAGTAAAGATTTCTTACAAAAGACAAATATATGACTGCAAATGTAAAGGAAGCACAAAGAAGTTTCTGACACACAGTACAAAGATATAAGAAGTAAAATAAGAGATGTTATATTCACATTATGATTAAGCATATATATATGTCATCTATACACAAGCATTTGAAGTCCAAGGCTTCACAAAACACATTTGATTCTTGTGTAGAGTGCTAGGAAATTTTCACTGGCCAAGGCTACAACTCACATTCTGTTTGTGATCTTTTTGTCATTTATTTAAAAGGCTTAACTTCTTCCCTAGAACTATATAAACATACCACACCAACAAGTAAAAAAGGAATAGAGTCCAGCCCAAATTGACAGATAAACTACTAATTGTGAGTATGGATCCTGCAGAATCTTATTGGTAGGCTTAGTAGCAGATTAAAAAGTCCTGCCAGGTCCAGGGCAAGACATCGGTGTTGCTGTCCATGGTACTGAATGGTATCTTATTAGTACAAGGCAATTTTTATTCTCAAAACTTTGGCCCATGAGAGCCATCTACCCAACATCTCCAGAATTAAGAACCAAATGAATAAAGAAGTAGTAGAAGTATGGAAGTGAGAAAAGAGACAAATATGTGGAAAAAAAAGACAAATGTGTAACACCATTGGAAAATAGACAAATGTGTGTTAAAAAAAAAAAAAAAAAAGAGACAAATGTGTAAAACCATTGGAAACCACAACTTCTGAGAACAGAAAAAGACAGAACATTTTTAAGATGATATTCAAACATTCAGTCTCATGGAAACATACTACCATTGACTTTAGCCATCTGAAGGGTGGCTGAAGAAGGACAAGAAAGAGAGTAATAAGCAATGCAATTTTTAAAAATATCAACAAGAAAATCAGTTCTGGGGTGCAGACAGAAATACATTTTCTCCAGGCATAGAGATATTGAAGTGCCAGTTAAATACTCATAGTTTTTTTTTATATGTTGAAAGCATGTCTTCAATTGTTTTACTGTAATGTATGACAATTGAAAATATGCTTTCATATTTCTAATTTCAAAACTTTATATATTCCAATTATATAATATATAATAATATGCATTATTATAAAATATTATAATTTATATAATTTATAAATTATATGTTTTATATAAGTCATTATATAATGTATATGTTATTATATAAGTTATATAATTTATAAATTATAGAAGTTTATAATTTATAAAATAATATATTATTATAAAATATATAATATATTATATATATTCCAAAATAAGCACACTAATTTCATGTACCTTTTATAGTTTTATCATATTTCTCATTGTTACAGGTATTCTTCTGCCTCTGGGAATTTTAATTAACAAACTCCCCTCTATTCACAATTTGCTTATGTTTCTGGAGCATATAAACCTGACTAATTTTCAGAATTATCATTAAAACTCAAGGAGGGATTGGGTAAAATTATTCCTTTCTGCTCTACAACTTTTATTTTGCAAAATAACAATGTAGAGAAATCATAATAAAATGTTTACAGTTATTGATTTCTGGATATTTGAAATGATTTGTGGTATGGTTTGAATAACTAGAGGATTGTTTGACAAGAGTTTCCTGTTTGTAAAGTGAGTCAATTCATCCATTTTCTCTCTAAATCTAGTCTCTTCAGGCCTGTGTGGAGCACATTGTATGATTTAGAGTTTTGGAAAAAATAGAAGTAGCTCATTGTTTGAAATAGCTGTTTCTGAAATATTTTTGCTTTTGTATGTTGAAAGACAACTCTAGTAATATTTCTGGGTTTGGTGCTGCACTTTATATTTGTAAGTGTTATCATTTCTATTTCACATACATTATCTCACTGAGTGCTCCCAACTAGATTGCAAATTAGTTAATTTAATTTGCTTACCGTTGAACAAATAACAAAATTGAAATTCAGAAAAATGAAATGACTTGCTCAGTGTCACTTAGCTAATTCTTGACAGATCTGAAATTAACTCAGTCAAGTCCAGTGTTTGCTTTACAGTTCCAGAAGAACAAGACTTTCTTTATTGTTTGACATATTTGAAAGTGAAATGGACTCTCTTGTCTCACTTATAGGATGGAAACTAACAACTTTAAGGGTTACCAAAATAGCTTCATTACAGTTACCAGGTTTTCTTATAAGGCAGTTTTAAGAAGCAATTGTCTCAGTTATGAGTTAGCACCCCTTTATCTATGATTTCTGATACTCTTCAAGAAACAAGGTATACTCATTAAAATGATTTAAGCCCTGTTCTCTGATTTTTATTTTCTTTTGTTTTCCATTTTTATCACCACAAGCAAATAAGAATAATGCTTATTTATATTAGTAGCACTTATTACATATGTAGAACATTTCCACATCAAGCCACACAATTATTTTAGGGCATTCTAATGATTACATAAAATAAATAATCATAATTTTCTCTCTCTCTTTTTTTTTTTAAATAAAGTCTCTGGATCTCAGATAAGTTCAAAAGTTTCTGAAGTTTACAGAGATCACAAATCATCAAGCAGAACTACAATTTGGATGCCGGAAGTGTAGGCTCATAACTTTATTCCTTGTCTGTTTTATAGCAATGATTCTCAAATGGAAAGAAGAGAATTTTGCCTTGCAAGGGACATATGGCAATATCTGGAGACATTCGTCATTGTTGAAACTGGGAGTATAGTGCTACTGGCAACTAGTTAATAGAGGCCAGGGGTGCTGCCAGTAATCCTAGAATACATAGGCCAGTCCCCCACAACATAGAATAAGCTGACCCAGAGTACCAATAGTGTCTGGTTTGAAAAACCCTGCCTTAAAAAGTAATCTGTCAGTATTCTCTTTCTTTTCTGTTTTCCCTACGTGTACTAAAAAGTACAATACTGATTTAAGGATGGCAAATTAATTATTTAAACCCAATCAACTACAGACCAAAAATAATAACTAGCAAAATTCGAAGCAGTAGAAAAAGAATTACAATTATGATTTCCAATTCTCCTACTAAATAATATGTTCTACTTGGACAAGCCACTTTACCCTTTGTGCCTTAGTTTTCTCTGGTGTGAAATAAAGGTAATAATTCCTACCTTACAGAATTTTTGATAGGATTATAAATTACTTGTCTTATTATTATTTCTTCTCTCTCCCTTCCAAGCCTCTCTCTCACTTCTTTCTTTTGTAACATATTGTCCACAAGGCGTTTCCCATATGTCCAAGGTACTTCATTTTGATGATCTACAGATTTGGCCCATTCCTTGGACTTTGATGACCTGTCTAGTAAATCACCTTTTTTTTTTTTTTTTTTTTGTGAGATGGCATCTTGCTCTTTTGCCCAGGCTGGAGTGCAGTGGCGCGATCTCGGCTCACTGAAAGCTCTGCCTCCTGGGCTCGCGCCATTCTCCTGCCTCAGCCTCCTGAGTAGCTGGGACTACAAGCACCCGCCACCATATCTGGCTAATTTTTTGTATTTTTAGTAAAGACAGAGTTTCACCATGTTAGCCAGGATGGTCTCGATCTCCTGCCCTCGTGATTCACCTGCCTTGGCCTCCCAAAGTACTGGGATTACAGGTATGAGTCACCGCACCCAGCCAATAAATCACCTTTTACTGGTAAATACACATACAATAGTAGAGGCCTGCCTCTTTCAGTTGGTGCCTGGTTTTCAGAACTTCACAAGGATCCCCTTGGTTGAGTAGCATAATTGACAGAAATTATGATTTATTGGTTCACTTTACCGATGTTTGTCTCCCTCAGAATTAGAATGAGCTTAGGGTCATTCACAGTTGTCACTGAAGTCCAAAAAAGAGACAGCAACAATGTACAGGGAAGAGAATAGATCTTGTAATAAGTTAGACCTGGGTTCAATCCCATTTGCAACTCTTTTAGTTATTTATGTCTATACCTCCCTTAGTGTTTCTGAGTCGCAGTTATCTTTCATAAAGTAGGGCTGCCTTAGGAATGAAAACAAATAATACATGTAACACACTCCTATTATATGTTTAACAAATGATAGCTAATTGTTGAAATGTGTATCATGTACACGCATCATGCTTCAATCATGAATTCTAACTCTACCAACAAGAAAGTCACTCAAAGTCAACCCCATTTCATCAAACAAAAAGAACTTATAAGCAGTTTCCAAGATATCTTTGTACTTAGCTTTGTTTTTTGTTGTTGTTGTTTTTGTTTTTTGTTTTGAGATGGAGTTTTGCTCTGTTGCCCAGGCTGGATTGCAGTGGTGTGATCTCGGCTCACTGCAACCTCTGGCCCCTGGGTTCAAGCAATTTTCCTGCCTCAGCCTCCTTAGTACCTGGGATTATAGGCACCTGCCACTACAGCTGGCTAATTTTTTTTTTTTTTTTTTTTTGTATTTTTAGTAGAGACTGGTTTCACCATATTGACCAGGCTGGTCTCGAACTCCTGACGTCAGGTGATCCACCCCCGTCTTAGTCTCCCAAAGTGCTGGGATTACACACATGAGCCACCACGCCTGGCCTATACTTACCTTTGTATGCCCAACCTTTTTATCCTGAAACCCTCAAATTAATACGATGTTATCATTTGACAGAGCGTTTGTTCTGTTTCAACAAAATCTTAACTTACATCTGGCTATTGCAATCTAAAATTCAGTAGTTTACTTTGATGCTATGGCAGCACTATTCTTTTTAGTAGCTCTGATACTTTGGGGCTTTGAAGTGATGAACATTTAGCAGATTTTGGTGATGTGACCATTAGGAAAAATTAGGCTTATTCTGAAAAATGAAGACATGAGAAAAGAAGTCCTTCTTTCATTTCGAAGACTCCTTCCAGTGATTTCTTTCCCTAACTTCCTTCATCAAAATCTGTTTTCTATGAGTGTGTGTGGGGAGACATTATCAGTAGAAATGAGAGAAATAATTTGCCTCTATGAACTTTATTCTTAATTCAATAGTATTTGTCCTGAGGGACACTACCTTCTTCAATACCTTAAGCATTACACTGACTATCTTCATAATTGAACCCAGCATGGAGAGGTCAGATGAATAGCGCAATGACATGGACACTACATATTCTAGAGAAGAAGGGAAGACAAAATATCTCATCATGAAGATATCCTAAAATATGTCTATGTAATTCTTTAATACATAAGGTAGTACAGCAGTCTAAATATGAGGAAGAAATATTAATTAGAACAGCTTTGAATTCACACATTAACTGCTTTAGAGTGGAGAAGAAGCCGTTCCCAACTCTAAATTGTTATTCCTTGCTTTAAACTACCCAAACATTTGTGGAATTTAGCATGCTCAGTCCATCACATCTCCAGTTTCAGATTCTATTCCTTTGTTCATCCCTTTATTGATATATTCATTCATTCAATAAACATTCATTGAACAGTTAGGGACTTTGGTACAATTTTTTTTAATAATCATGTGAATATGAAGTTTGAAATTTAGTGAGGAAGTCATAAAAACAAATAAATGAAATAAATTATGAATGATTGTATTGGTATGAAGGAAACAGAGTGTAAAATAAAGTAATAGGAACATATTTTAAATAGAGAGGTCAGTGGAGACTACACTGAAGAGGTGATAATTATACTGGAATGTGTGTATGTGTGTTGAGATGGGATGCAGGGAAACAAAGTGGAATATTATTTCAAATTAAGCAATAACACTTGAAAATTTCAAGCCATCAGCAGGCATGGTGGTTCATGCCTATAGTGCCAGCATTTTGGGAGGCCAAGGCGGGCGGATCACAAGGTCAGGAGATCGAGACCATCCTGGCTAATGGTGAAACCTCATGTCTACTAAAAATACAAAGAATTAGCCTGGCGTGGTGGCCACGCACCTGTAGTCCCAGCTACTCAGGAGGCTAAGGCAGGAGAATTGCTTGAACCCAGGAGGTGGAGGTTGCAGTGAGCTGAGACCATGACACTGCACTCCAGCCTGGGTGACAGAGCAAGATTCCATCACCAAAAAAAAAAGAAAAAAGAAAAAAATTCAAGCCATCTCCAAGACTGTACTGTGTCCACCATTTCCTGGAAACCTTGCTAGATGCATTGGAGGTTAATATGATGAATTAAGAGCTACCTTTTCATTACACAATACATTGATGCTATAGTTAATGTACCAAACAATGGCCTGTCTTCTAATGTGATTACTCAATAAAATGATTCTTGGGTGAATTGTAGACCCTTTGTCCATCAGGTGGGACGCATTGCTTGAATCTGGTTCTTTATGTAAATAATTCCTCCCAGTTTCCTTCAAACAACCCTACAAAGACAGCTGCCAAATTTACTTAGAGCAACGTAAGTATCCAGCATATTTAACATTGCAGCTTATGGAATATCAACTTATTTTAAAAGATAAATATAAACCAATATCCTTTATTTAACCCGTTGTCCTTTCTTCAAGGAAGTAAAAGGAGAATCTTTGGAATTTCTTCCTTCATTTCCCAGCTATTTTTTTCACCCTTCACCCACACACCTTCTACCTCCCCATCCCTGCACTCTTCAGTTACCTCTTCTCCATGCCCTGCCCCACCCTGCCTCACATTGTACATGTTTCTTATAAAAGTGCTTGTTAATGGGATTACTAGTTGTTCATTTGTTCACCTCCTGACTTTGAGTTCCTTGCAGGCATCCACTATGCCAACTTCGTATTTCTAAAACTTAGTGTGGTATTCATATTAGAATGAAGCTCAGTAAATATTTGCTCAAAAAATGAATGTATGAGTAAATGAATGAATGCTAAGCTGGTAGACTTTGGCAAAGGCTTGGAAGAAACCATTCTAAATATATGATCCTCAATATTTTAAAAAATAAAATCAAAGAAAATATCCACATAAAATGCATGGCATATTTAAATTCAAAAACGTAGACATTGACCTCACTTCACTAAAAAAAAAAAAAAAAAGAAAAGAAAAAAAAAAGTGTGGTCAAACAAAATCTTTTGAAGTTGAACTGAAAGTATTGCCCTATAACCCTTCCACTTTTCCTAAATTAAGGATGATCTCTGTGGATTTGTGTCCTACAATGGCAGTAGACCTTTTGTATCTTCATCTGAAGATGAAAAATGTGGAAGGAACTGAAGAAGTAGGCTGGAAATCTTTATCAAGCTCTTTCATGAAAAGCCCCTAAAGACAGAAAAAAAAAAAAAAAATGGAAAGGAAAGATGAAATAGGGGAAAAAGCTGGGAAAGGAGGAAGAAAGACGGTCTGCCACAAGGTCATAATTTATTTTGGAGTCCGTTTTTTTCACGCATAGAAATGTTTACATACTCCATAACGCATCAATTTTTCTTTTACTATTTTTCCAAATCTTCAAGTAAAATGGACTTTCTAGGAATACACAATATTTTCCTTCCATGGCTTCACACCTCAGGCACCGTGACTCATTCCACCTCCTTGCCACTACCTTGAGAAACATATGTACAAGAATGCAAGCACATGTGTACATTTTTACTAGAAGGTGGACATATCAGAATCTCAAGAAAGTCTTTCCCAGAAAATAAAATGGAAAATAAAGAAAAAACTTACATGGTGATGCCATGAACCAATAAAAGAGTGCAAATATGAAGGGCTCGAGAGCTAAAAACAAAATACTGTCTTCAACAGGCTTTCTCTTCTATCCGGACACTTCTAGAAATTTCCATATATTTGCATTTGGATGTTATATTTTTTCCAAGTGCAGAAATGCAGAGAATAAGAGTATTATCAATGAAGGCTATTTTTCATCATTTTTGATTGCTGTAGGAGAACATACAAGCCTACAGCTGAGATTCATTGAAGCACCGTTCCCTTCCTCAGGGAGCTGTTATTTCAATAAAAACAATGGAATCAGTTAGCATAGGTAATAAAATAATTATAGTAATTTATTTTGGCTATTAAATGTTGCATCCCCTTAGCTAATCATCCACTTCAAGCTATTATTCAAAGTGTTCTGCTCTTTTTGCCTTTAAGTTAAACATCATGAATTTCTACGCACTGATAAATCCAAATCTAATAAATTCCTGATGTGTTTCCTTGTGCTGTGACTACTGACAACTCTCTCTATCTTGTTAATTCAATGTTACTCAACATCAGCAAAAGATGTGTTCTAATACAATATAAAAGCAAGAATTATTTGTTACCTAACTTTGTACTGAGTTACAAGTAAATTTAGCCTTCATCACTTTGACTACAGAGCATGCTATGTTATAAGCAAAGGGAGGATTTGAGAAGGTTTTAATTATGGGTCCTTTGAGAGCTGTACTTCCTAAAACTACCCCAATCATCTCTTGCCAACTGTAGTCCATGAAAGGATACTTTTCAGGATTCAAGGAGCCTAATGTGTGTATCACCATATGACAGTCAGGTTTCCAATTAATTTCAGTTCTATTCAGTTTCACATCAGTTTCATCTTGATAAGATCTAAACTAGGCATATCAAATCATTGGAAAAGTACAGAATTGTTTTCCTGTATTATAGTTATGTGAGTTATTCAGAGAAAAACCAAACTGGCATACCTGATTCTCATTTTCAGACTCCAAATCATTAAATAAAAGAAACAGCAGAAATAAGTTTAAATGATTCCCATGGCGATTGCATATTCAGGGTTTACAACTCAATACATTTTTGTACTACTATCAGGCATTTTAAAGAAAACATTTCATTTTTTAAAACTTCATCCTCAGTTTTCTGAACTCACCAAATAAATCAATACAAGTGTGAATTTGAATTTAATTTTTAAAAATACGCTGCTGAAAAACCTTATTCTTTAGCATAGGTTCTAAAAATAATTTTCAAACCAAAAATATACCCAAGAACTTTACTATGTATATTTTCATTTTAAATATTGTTTCAAGTTTTCAAGTTTCAGACCACTAAAAAGTACCTTAAAAAACTAATGACATCTTTGGTCCTGAAGTTGTAAAACCAGACATTTCAAGAAATTTGTTTCCAAATGAATAGTTTTTTCTTGATACTCTATTTAGAAAAATATTCTTAAAAATGATGTAAAAATGATAAAATTCCTATTGAAAAGTAGGAATTTTTATTTGAAATTGAAAATACATTTATTGGTTTTGACTCCAGTAAAGATCACAGTTATATATAATATACATGTGAGCATCTGCAACTTTATTTAGTTAAGTGAAAGAGAAACCTTCCCCTGATGTAGTGAGGCTTTTTAATAAACTCATGCACACATTCCCCCCACTCCCAAAATACTCGGTGAAACAGATTGATTCTACTTCCTGAATTCTATTGGTATTTACAGGACATTACTGCATTTGATATTATCTGTCATTCATTATAGCAGGAAAAATGTGTCCTGTAAGTTTTAGGTAACAGTATGAAGCAGGCTATTTCCCTGACCCTTCATGGGGCTTGTGAAGAGGGTGCCTCATGTACTCAGCCCGCAGCTCTCAACTCCTCATGGGAGGGAGCCCGCCAGCAAACAAGGTGGGAACTGAAGTGCATGGGTGCTGGAACTAGCCAGCCACTTTGGCACTGACCAGAACAAATTCCACTCACTCAGACCCCCTGCGCTCCACCCCTTTGTGGGTAGGAACACGCAGGTGAGTGGGTACAGGAGCCAGGGTAAATGCTTTTGGGTGCTGGCAGGAGGAAAGTCCATGCAGGGCCCATGGCAGCATCTAAGGGGGGTGCTCATGACCCCTGAAGCCCCAGAGGGAGTGTTACAGTGCTCTTTTAGGTCTGCTGTCCATGATGGCTTAAATATTAACAGCTCAGTTGACCCTCTGCCTTTTCCTATGAGGCAGTTGCCTTCCACCAGCAAGGGCAAAGGGCAAGTGTGTGTGACAGCCTTTTTGTATCTGCACTCATGATTCCCAAGCTCTTGTCTGGCATCCAGGAGAAATGAGGTTGCATGAACAAATTGAAGGATGGTAAAAGGAGGGGATTTCATTGCTGATAAAAGTGGCTATCAGTGAAAAAGGGATGGGGCAGGTTGGTAATCTTCCCCTGAAGTCTGGCCATCTCTGGCTGGATTCTTCTCCAAAGTTGCGCCATCAAGCTGTCCCTCTGAAGTCAAGTTGCTTCTCTCTGATGTTCAATCATAGTTCTGACCTCCAGCTGCTTCTCCTCTCTCTGCCAGCTGGGTCTGGGGGTTTTATAGGCACAGGATGGGGTAGGGTGGGGCCACGGGTGGTTTTGGAAAAGGAAACATTTGAGCACAAAAACAGGGATGTAAGTTCTCACTTTAGGCTGAAGTCTCAGGCTTTTTGGCTTGAGGATGGGGCCCTCAATGGGGACCCTCCTTCTTCTTCCCAGAATTTCCCTTCCTCCTGTCCCTGTCAGTATTTCTTCAAACTCACAACACATTTGCAGTGTCCTACCTTTCCCCTAAACGCTCTGAACATTTGCTCATGTGATGAAAACTAGAACTTGTAGAATATCACTTCAAGTTTCTGCAGGGTCTTCTGAAACTTATGTTCATTGTGCTTTTATTTCAAATAATATTTTAATCAATTTAAAAAAGAATAGATGGACTTTGTATGGTAACCAGAGCTGCCTTTTATGAAATACCATTTGTGGATGATTTTTTTTTGAGGCTTATACTGTTACAAATGAAATCACTGAGTGGAATCCATTCATAAAAGCTGCTAACATGAGAAATGAAGTCGGAGATGGAGACTAAGAAGAAGGTCATTATGGCAGCTGTGGTACAGGTTGGGGAGGGTGACCAGAGAAGGACAAGAGGATAGACACATACATCCATTGTTTAGATATAAAAAAAAAAAAAA